>NW_024412422.1:18313179-18463993 GCF_014898765.1 Herpailurus yagouaroundi
CGGGGACCCGCGCGGTGGCCCCGCTCGGCCGACACCGCAGCCGGCGCGGAGCCGAGCGCCGCCGAGCCCTGCGCGCCTGGGAGGTTGGGGCGTGGGGGGTGGGCTTCGCCTTCCGAATTTGTCTGTTTTTGAAAAGCCCCACCCTTTCGGAGTGACAGCCGTGAGCCCCAATCCGCGAAGTAGGGTCCACCTCTCCCCCCCTCCCCAACCCCGGGGCCGCCCGCTCGCCCCGCCCTCGCCGTCCCCCGCTCCTCCCCGCGGGTGCGGCTGGGAGGGGTTGCCGGAGGCGGCTGGAAACCCCGCCCGCCCGGAGCGCCCCGAGCCGGCCGCCCAACCCCCCCCCAACAGGTGGGGAGACGGCCATCTGCCTCCCCTGCGTCCCCAAACCTCCAGCGAAGGGCCAGTCCTCCGGCCTGGGGGGTACCTCGTGCACTCCGCCGGCCGGTGGACGCGAAGGTCGCCACAGAGGGTCCCTCGGCCCGCCCCGGGCATCCATCCCGGACTACCTCTGAGGAGGAGGGCCTCCGACAAGCCATCCGGCCCCCAGCCCCCGGTGCTGGAATGACCACCAAGTCAGGGACCCTGAAGGGATTCCATCTTGACCACCCGCCCCCCCACTAACCCCTTACCCCCGGGCCAACTGGAACTGGGAATTGATGGGCCTCTGAGGGCCAACGTGGCCTTGAGCATATCAGACACAAGGTTCTAGGTTTATACCTTCCTGGATCCCTAATTAAGACAGCCCTGAAACCGAGATCACTAAGCATCATCCCCTGAGTTTAGTCCAAGGACCCCTGCGCTCCATGTGAGCCTTTGAATTAACCGGATCAAAATCAGAGAGACCGAGAAAGCATTCTGAATATTTTGAAAATACTGTAAAACAACAACACTCAAATCCAATGAGGCGAATTTACCCAGTAGGTGAAAACGGGTCTTTATCATCCGGCTAACAGAGCAGATGTTTTGATTCTCGGTGCCGTGGTTGTGAAAATATGCCAAAGGTTTCAGGGTTTTTAGCTTTCAAAGTTTCAGGGAAGATCAGACAGGCGGGTGCTTGTCTCCCCAGGACGGTCTCTGCGTTTCTCGGAATGTCTGTCTTTCTGTTTTTCTTTCGTCTGTTTCTTAAACTTCTGCTCCTCCTCTCTGGGTCTCCTACAGCATTGTAAAGAGTTAATGCAGCAAAGAACGTTAAGAGGTTGTGTATTTCAGCACTCCGAAACTTGGGGAAGCGTCCCCATCACTTGGAACCTTGTTAAAAATGCTGCTGACGAGGGGCGCCTGGGCGGCTCAGTCGGTTGAGCGTCCGACTTCGGCTCAGGTCATGATCTCGCGGTCCGTGAGTTCGAGCCCCGCGTCGGGCTCTGTGCTGACAGCTCAGAGCCTGGAGCCTGTTTCAGATTCTGTGTCTCCCTCTCTCTCTCTGACCCTCCCCAGTTCATGCTGTTTCCCTCTATCTCAAAAATAAATAAACGTTTAAAAAAAAAAATGCTGCCGACAAGCTCACCCCAGGAGCCTCTGATTCGGCAGGTCTGAGTGGTATTCCTAAAAGGGGCTTCAGGTGAAGCTGACACAGCTGCTCCCAGGACCCCTGGCCTAGCTCACGATACTCACCTCCAAGATGGGGAAACTGAGGGCTAACCCCTGCCCACCTGGCCTCCTCATGGCAAGGCCAGAGTCTGCACTAAATGCAGATTCCAGGTGGCCAGAGGCGGTTTTGATGGGAAACAAAGTCTGTCTTTTGAGCATTTCCCCAATGTGTAGACTAGAATTAATAGTCCCCGTTCTTTATTAAAAACAACCATCTTCGGGGCGCCTGGGTGGCGCAGTCGGTTAAGCGTCCGACTTCAGCCAGGTCACGATCTCGCGAGATCTCGCGTGATCTCGCGTGAGTTCGAGCCCCGCGTCGGGCTCTGGGCGGATGGCTCGGAGCCTGGAGCCTGTTTCCGATTCTGTGTCTCCCTCTCTCTGCCCCTCCCCCGTTCATGCTCTGTCTCTCTCTGTCCCAAAAATAAATAAAAACGTTGAAAAAAAATTAAAAAAAAAAAAAGAAAAACAACCATCTTCTATTCTGAAATCAAAGTAAGTTGTTTTTATTTCTTCCAGAATTGCAATCATCAGATGCTCCTTTATGGGGAGGGGGCGGGGAGGGGGGGTTCATTGCAAAAGATTTCTCTGTGTCCTTAGGATAAAACGTGGCTGAATCTCTGGCCCAAAACGTGAAACCATTTCCCCGTTATGCAGAGTTGGCCAAGTTTTCTCTACTCTTTGGTGCGGACGCTTTTTGGGAAGCCGAAACTCCAGAAACCTGGTCAGTGGCTACAATAAGACGTAAGAACCGCTTCTCGGGGATGCTGTTGCAGCTAACACATCTAATCTTCTTTGGGTAATTAGCCCGGCTAGTTGTGGGGAAGCCAAGCCTTCCGAAGCCTCCAGAAGCGCGCCAGGCCCGCCAGGTCCCGATGCCTCCGGGACCACCTCCCCATCAGAGCACCTGCCTCGTTTCTCTCCAATTAATTGTAAGAAATCTGCTTTCCTGCAAGACTGTGGGTTTCATCTGCAGGGCCATAAATCAATTTGTAAGCCTAATTTTGTCAGTAATTAAATAGTACTAATTGTTCCTGCCGTGTGGATTATGCTTACATGAGGCAGTTTGGGCCCTTGTCTTTCAAGGAAACAAAACATTCTTTGAGGCAATTTCAAGTGGTACCAGCTTTGACGACATGGAGCCTGCTTGGGATTCTCTCTCTCTCTCTCTCTCTCTCTCTCTCTCTCACCCTCCCTCTCCCCCCTCTCCCTCTCCCTCTCCCCCCCCACTCCTCTCCTACTCATGCTCTCTCTCTGAAAATAAATAAACTTAAAAAAAATTTTTAAAGAGGTACCAGCTGGTAAAGGTGGAAAGGAGTCTGCTGGAATCCCCATGTGGAAGGGAACTGGACCACTGGTGGTAAAGAAGGTGCTGTTAGGTCCTACAAGATGGGGCCGTGTTTAACTGACAGTTGTCCCCCAGTCCTCCCGGATGCATCCAGCAGAGAGGCTCAAGCCTGCAACAATTGTTTCACATTTGCAAACGCCCTTGCTTCTTTTAAAACAGAGGAAACCTCTTTCTGCCCAGAGTGACGCTAGCTAGCTAGCCAGAGTGCATTAACGCGGCTTTCTTTTTGTTTCCATTATTAATATCTTTAACGCGGCTTTCTTTTTGTTTCGAGTATTAATACCTTTACGTTCCCACTTCACCTTTACTTAGTGGCAGGTTTCCTTTTTCAAATCAACCGAGGTAAGTTTTTGAGGAGTGGGCTGACCTGAAGGGGAGGAACACATCACCACTGATGCAGGCGTATACGTCATCTTTCTCTGCAACGCGACCTGGGAACGCAGGGAGGAGTGCGTGTGGGAGACCCTGGACGTGAGCCACCAGATCAATCCCTCCTTCAGGTGCAGGCAAGCCGTTTTGGATCTCTTTTTTTCCCCCTCAATCTTCCCAAACGTGTGCAACAGCCAGGAAATAGGCCGGAAACGGCTTATCTCGTTTTAAGAGTGGGGACAGAATTGTGATTTGGAATTCGCCGTCAGGAACATCCACGTGCTTCTCGGGGAGCCGGGGGGGCGGGGGAGAGCATGTCTCCAGCAAGATTACTCCAGGAGGTGGCCTTGAGATTGGCGTGACCGCTGTTGGCCAGTCCCTGTCACTCTGTCCTTCCGGACGCAGGGATGACTGTGCCTCTCGGTCCCTGGGAAGGTGACGAATGGAATATGAGCAGAAGTGGTGAGGGTCTCTTCCGAGATGAGGCAGCGAGAAGCCCCCCGTGGTGCTTCGCTCCGTACCTCCCCACCAGGAGGCTCGCGGAGACCATGCGTTTGAGCAGGTGCAGCTGCTACGGGGTCGCGAGTCCCTGTCCGCCAGCCCCGCAGGCCCGTGGGGGCCAGAACACCTGCCAAGCCGCACGAGACACCCAGCAGCAGCCACGGTTGTCACTGTGTTAAGTCACTGCACTTCCGGATCCTTCCTGGTTGCCTTACTAATATGACACTGTCCTTTACTCTCCCCACTCGGCCCTCCCTTACTCGTCTCCTTGGGCTCCATAAGCAACTGTTAAGAACCCAGCATGCCGGCCTCCGCCATCGCCAGGTGACCTTAAGGAACAGCCTCTTTCCTGAAGGCCAGGAGTACCGTGCCCCGTTTGCCTTAATTTCCTGAGTCGGGGATCCGTGCAGACCCTAAACGGTCTTCTTTGACTTCTTTGGAGTTGGATGCTGTACCCCCTCGAATAAATCCTGCCTTCGTACTCCTGGCCGGGCCAGGCCGGGTTCCTCCGTCAGGGCTGAGGATTCTGCGGGGGTCGGAGAGAAGCCCCCTGCGGAAGGACCTCCTCGACGTGCCGTGCACTTGTCCCTCGCTGGAGCCCCTGACGGTGCCACTAGCTGTTTGCCACGTTAGATCCCACGGCCTCCACCCACGAGGCGCACAGGCTTCCTAAGGGGAGGTGTGGTCCTCACGGGCCGGCTACCCAGGGGAGAGGGACGTCCAGGGACCCCTTACTCCATGCCGTGCATATTTATTACACGTGTCATCGGCCAGGCACGGTGTATCCAGCAAGTCAACAAGGAGCCACCACGGAGCTTACGTTCTCACAGGGACAGACAGACGGGGAACCAGGAAACAAGGAACGTGATACTTTTAGAAAGACCCTGGGAGAAACTCAGGCAGGATCGTGTTTACCTTGAGAGAGGTCGGCCAAGGCTTCCCTGACGAGGTGGCCTGGGAAGCAAGGCCTGCTGACGCGAAGGACCCCGTGTGCAGATCTGGGTCGTAACCACGCTGCTGGAGGGAACAGCGAGTGCAAAGGCCACGAGGTACGTCAAAGCTGGAGGCTCCGAGAGAAGGCTGTGGCTGAAGCGGAGGGAGCCAGGGGAGGAGGGGGAGGAGGTGAGGTCAAGGGTACGGGCCGGAGACAGAGGCAGGACGACGGAACCTCTCCAGGAAGGAGAGAAAACTGGAGTTTAGGGCCCCCCCCCCCATCCGATAAGACGGACACATGGAAAAAGGCCGTATCTGCTTTCCTAACTGAGCACCCACAGGGTTTGGTTTCCCGAGGCCTTTGAAAACCAGTGTCTCTCACGGCTGTGGACGGCTGGGCTGTGACCTTACAGACGCCTCTGTCGGGGAAGGACTAAACTCATGGCAAGCGCCTCTGAGCCATACGTAAGTGGTATCCCAGTATTATTACCGAGAAAACGGTCACCTGTCCACACGGTGACACGCAGGGACCTGATCCTGCCCAGGGGGAGCCAGCGCGGCCACGGAGGGAGAGGCTTTGCTGGCAGTTTGTGGATTTTGCCGACGTCAAAGAGACCTGAGGTCCCATGTGAGCGTATAACAGCTTCAAAGCTGAAATGGGAGGACATTTTCAATGGCCTAATTCGGAAGAGATTTAAGGTGCTTTGGGCAACAAACAAATGGAAATAATGGGGCTGGGAATGTTTCTGGCTTAGAACTCGATTTTCCCTCCTAATAAAATTCCTCCACATCCACCTCGTAAATCATGTGTATGCCCCAATTTCTTCCAGAAAGTGAACCGTCCCCCATGCCGTAGATGTATGTGCCTGGGATTTTAATGATGGAAGAGTGGAGACCTGCTGGTGTCCCCATATCTCCCCACGGATGCACCGGTCCAGGGCGGGAGAGGCACCGGTCCAGGTGCCCCCACCTGCACAATCACAAAAGTCTTTTTAAAAACTCCATAACAGGGGCGCCTGGGTGGCGCAGTCGGTTAAACGTCCAACTTCAGCCAGGTCACGATCTCGCGGTCCGTGAGTTAGAGCCCCGCGTCGGGCTCTGGGCTGATGGCTCAGAGCCTGGAGCCTGTTTCCGATTCTGTGTCTCCCTCTCTCTCTGCCCCTCCCCCGTTCATGCTCTGTCTCTCTCTGTCCCAAAAATAAATAAAACGTTGAAAAAAAAAATTAAAAAAAATAAAATAAAAACTCCGTAACAATTCTTAAATGCCACTGTTTTGTTTCACCAAAAGGTCTCTGCTTGGCGCTTAACTCGATCAACATTGAGTAACCCACTGTGACTGCGTGCAATCAATTATCTGTACACGGATTTTTAACTCCTCGCGGGACAGGTATCCGTGTCTGCAAGAGCGACTCATGGCCAGTAGGCAGCTGAGTCCGTAAGGGAACGCATGGCGGGTGTGGCTGGAGGTAAGTTTGAAAGACCAATTGAAATTGTTCCTCGACAACAGTAAAATTCATGGCACTGGACCATTTTCATTATGACATGAATGGATCAAAAAGGCTGAAAAGCAGGACCTGGAGACCGGACTCTCTGGAACATTCCCTGTTGTACAGCCAGAGAGGACAGTGATGCTGAACTGTGGTCCCGGGCGTCAAGGCCGCATCCGTGGGCCTGCAGTGACCCCTAGTGGCAACCCAAGACACCTGTTTTCCCACAGAAGAATAAACGAGGGACGTCTCCTGCTGTAACCGACCGACTGCCAAGTTGTCACATTTGAATTAGATTGTATTTTTAAACGAGCTCACGCACCCATATTGATTATCCAAGCGAATGTTTCCAGATGGGACAGTGCCGGAAACCCTCCGCTTTCTCAGGTCCTCTGTCCCCTACTCCGCAGGATCCTGTGGTCTCTCCAGTAAAGGTGAAACCCTGGTTCCTTGGCTATGGGGGCCGGGGGGAGGGGGGGTGTCCCCAGGGTGCTGCACAAGAAAGAGACACCTGAAGCAGGGAGCCCCTGGGTCCCGCTCAGAAAGGATGCAGTGTTACGTGTCATTTAAAGACAAGTGAGTTCGGGGTGCCTGGGTGGCTCTGTCGGTTGGGCATCCGACTTCAGCTCAGGTCACGATCTCGCGGTCTGTGAGTTCGAGCCCCGCGTCGGGCTCTGTGCTGACGGCTCGGAGCCTGGAGCCTGCTTCGGATTCTGTGCCTCCCTCTCTCTGTGTCCCTCCCCTGCTCGCACTCTGTCTCTCTTTCTCTCTGAAAAACAAAGATTTAAAGCAAAATTAAAGACAAGTGAGTTTGTAAGAAATATAAAGTCGTACCAGTGGCATTGACCCTGGCGGTCCCCAGTTAGAGGGCCTTCCGGCCGGATATCCGGCCATCCCCCTGGCTCAGTCTCTCAGGTTTGAGAAAACAAGAGCCAGAAAGAGGGAAGCTATAGACTTAACTACTGCGGCCTTTGAAAGATGCTGCCGCACGGATTAAATAGCCTCGAGATTCTGAGCGTGAGGAAGTCATGACGACTCACCGTGCCAGGTGTCACCTGAAAGGGGCCGTGGGGGAGGGGCTCCGTGCAGCTGTGGCCCAGCTTCGTGCTTCAGATAAACTAAAACTCAAGTCGCTGGGGCTTCTTTGTCTTGTCCTCTGCTTTTATTCCGGTGTTTCTGCACCGAGACCACTTTGGAAGTTACTCGTAGAAAATCTGTCACGAGAAATATGCACTGAGAACGTATGTGTCTGTCAGGTGTTTCAATTTCTCTCCCGAAACTGGCCTTCAAAAATTACAGTTGGGCTAAAATGACCACGCTAGCAAAACCAGGGTTCGCCACACATGCACGCACTTTGAGGGGATGCTTAGGAGTAGCTGGAAGGTTCTCCGACCCTGTGCCTTGTTGCCCCAGCTGGCCCTGCTGTGTTTCCCCTGTAAGACTGTGCAGCCCTCCTGCGAGTGCTCCTTCCGTTGGTCTAGAGTAGCACCTAAGCCAGACCAACCGCAGTCCTGCCCCAGGACCTTTGCACCTGAAGCGGGAGGGGAGAGCCACCTTTGGATGTCTGGAATGTCTCGTGGGAAACTTAGACGTTGCTGCGTTGCTGGCCGTGTGGCCCACGACATGATCTGGAGCCCTGGGCGAGGCAATCCCAGGGGAACAGACTTGAGACAGAGTCCGGCTGCCTTAGTTGTTCATCCTGGCCCCTTCTCATGCTCCAGGAAGCACCCTGGCCTCCACGTGAACTCCACTGTGTGGAGCCAGTCCAGGTGGGGGTGTCCCCTGTTTCACTCCTCCAGCCGGGCTCCTGCTTCAGCCCGCTTTGGAGAGACATGAATTGGTTCTTGTCACCCTAGCTCAGAACCTTCCATGGCTGCCACCTTACCCAGTGAGGATTTCAAGTGCCCACAGTGCCCTGCAAGGGGGCTGTGAGCTGCCCTTCTTGTCCCTACTTGTCCCCTATTTCAGCCAGCTGTGCCACCCTCCTCCAGTGCATAGGCATTGCTCCTGACACAGGGCCTTTGCACAGACTGATTCCTCTGCCCGGAACACTGTTCCTTCTGACACCTATGTGGTTCACCCTGGTGTCTGCTAAATATCACTGTACAGCAGATTCCTTCCCTGGACATACCAGCCTCCTGTCCTCACCCTGTGCTGGGTGTCAGGTCAATTATCAACCCAAAACACTATATACTAAATACTAAAATAAAATACTGTATACAAAATGCTAAATACTACGGTGGTTTAATTTTCTCTCCACCCCCCCACCTCGGAATGTGAACTCCCTGAGAGCAATACTTTCTTCACTGCCATATTTTCACTGCCCAGAGCAATGCAGGGTAATGTAGGCATTCTATAACATTTTTCTTTCCCCGACTGGGGTTGGTTAGTGAGGAACTCACCACGACTGGTGATTTCCCAGTTCCCCTGGCCACCCAGTGCTGTTCTGTAGGATGGTTATGGAGAAGCTCCTGCTTGGGTTTGGACTGATGGCTGTGTGACCTTGGCCAAGTTACTTAACCTCTCTGGGCCGCCGTTTCCTTACCTTAAAAATTGTAGAGTACACTATCACCCAAGTAGTTGGGCTGTTCCGGAATTAACTGAGGATACCCACATAAAGCACCTACATGATGCGCATCCTAGCACAGCGTTAGCGGTAAAGAGAGAGCGATGGCCAGATACTCTTTTCCACAGGAGCAGCAATGCTTCAAAATGTGCTTTTCCTCGTCTGGTTTCCCTGTTTGACTGTCCACATAATTTATGGGGTTTCTGCAGGGTCAGGGCCAGATACAGATTTTCTTAGCATGATGCTAAATGATCTCCATGGGGATCAGACTCATAAGCAAAAGTCTTGTTGGTCTTAGGCTCACATTAGACCTCTAAGAACATCAATAATGCAGAAGTCAGAAAAAACAATTCTTACACATCGGCTTTACTCATCCTGGAGTTGAAAATAACTCTCTTTTTTTTTGTGGTAAGGTTTTTCTTTTCTGCATTAAAAAAATTCCAAGCCTTAGGGTGGGGGTGGGGGGGGGAGAAAAAAACAAAACCAAAAAAAATAAAGAAAGAAATAGACCCTGGAAGACACCTTATATAATCGCAAATTTTCCGTGATGAAGTGTCTGCAGGTGTAAGCTCCGTTTGTTGATTTTTCGTTCTGGTGCACACACGTCGGGGAAAATGCTGACTGCTGTAAACCAACGGTGCCACAGTTCAGGTCGTGTGCGTGAGCTGTTGCACCTCCGAGATCAAGTTGAGTGTCAGACTTACCGTTTTAAAATGGTGTTGCTGGGTGTTTATATAACGTGTGCGGCATGGTGTGGCACAGAGACGGCACGTGTCCAGAGCGCAGCCCCAGCCCGTGCCCGCGATCACGCGATCGGGTGCGTGCCATCGCCTTCCAAGGTCAGTGAGGGTCCCCCTTTGCCCCTCCGCCTCCAGAGAACCCCTGTCCGCGCCTCTCTGCCTTCAGGCAGAGAAACCGAGACTACGAGAACTGATGTGAATAAATAACAAATAATCCGGTGCTAATTCCAAGAACCTACTTCGCCCAGTAATGCCAACCTCTCCCCTCCACCAACCACATCAACGTCCGGCCACATGCTAACTGGGGCACCCGTGCTTCCCAGAGATGGTTGCAATCACGTCCCCCAACCGGGCGCTGTTTTCAGTGCCATCCCAACACTCGCCCACCCAGAGGCGGGTCTCGGTCCCCTTACCTGAGACTCTGAACGGACTTGTGCCTCACAAGAGACCCTGGAGGCTCGAGGCGCACGGAAGGAGTCTGACTACCCCAGGGGAGGGGCAGAGCCACACGGAGAGCCCATGTGCTGGCTTTCCAGAGAACAGCCCTTGTCTCAAGCCCGCAGCGGCACCCCCAGACATGCGGGGTACAGGAGCCTTCAGATAACGCTGAATCAAGCCTAAGTGATGCTAAATGATCAATAATGCAGAAGTCAGAAAGACTTCTGCATCAAGCCTTCCCAAATGAGGCCCCTACTGTGACCAAACGTTTGAAAAAGGGTATTTTAAGCCATTAAGTGTGCGGGTATGAGCAAAGTAGGCCTTCGTTCATTTCAACTCAGCCAATCAACACTAGTTAGGCACCTACACTCTGTCAGGCCCTGGGCTGGGCTGTTGGGATTCAGGATCCACAAATGATTCCTGTCCTGTGTTAGTTTTGTTTTTTTTTTTTTAACGTTTTTTAAAATTTATTTTTGAGACAGAGACAGAGCATGAACGGGGGAGGGGCAGAGAGAGAGGGAGACACGGCATCCAGAGCGGGCTCCAGGGTCTGGGCTGTAAACACAGAGCCCGACGTGGAGCTCGAACTCACGGACCGTGAGATCGTGACCTGAGCTGAAGTCGGACGCTCAACTGACGGAGCCCCCTGGGCGCCCCGGGCTCATGATTATTGATTCCAACTTCAAATACACAGGAGAATAAATCAAGTTCAGTTATTTCCTCCTGTCTTCTGCCAGCAAACTCAGATGCTTCAAGCCCGTCTTGCAAAGCTTACTAGGTAGAGGGCAACGGCGTCTGAATCCCCCAGATGGCGGAAATCTCTGTCCCTTACAATAGATTTGACCACTGACAAGGTGACAGCCCATCTAAGCCTCTGTTTCTTGACCTGGAAGCAGGAAGGGGGGATGAAAATGAGGCTTCAGAGCCTAACCTGAGATGTGTTTTTATTTCGTGGGACGTTTGAGATACAAGCATCTGTTTGCACAGGTTGATTTGCAGGGGGAGGGGGGCAGAACTGGCCGGGAAGGTTTTCTGCGGAAGCGTCTGTTGGTAGAGGTGGGAGGCTGATGGCAGGGGACAGTCAGAGGTGCGCCTTCCCCGCACCTTGCTGCAAACCCTCGGACACAGGATTGGGCTTGTGGTCTATACTGGACCCACCAATACGTATAACTCAGGGGGCCGAAGAGCCCTTCCCTGGAGAATTTGCAAACTGTAACCGGAAAATGCAAGCCCTCATTCCTCCTTGCAGAAATGCTGAAAAGGTCCAGAGCGTCTAGTAACTGGGTCCCCCGCCTGGTAGAAAGCGGGGCTTAAAGATTGAAGGCAACATTTAGAGAGCAAAAGAGAGAACCCTGGGCAAACCTGAGAGCCTGCTTCCAGCTGCTCTCGACACCCACATCTGTGCCTCCGCTTGCCTTATAATGTGAACCAATGAATTACCGTTTTGCCTGAGCGGCTTAGAGATGCATTTCCATTACATGACGACCAGCACCGAAAAGTTGTCTCCAAACATCCCTGGGAGACGACTCCCGGGCAGAGAGTTTTGACTCACAAGAGGAAAGCTCAAAGCCAGTTAATGTGAGCATCAGGGTCCACGGTCACGTTTGTTCTCAGGGACCCATGGAGCCTGGAGTTGTAAGGGTGGGCGAAGAAAACCAGGTATGTAAACTTTCTGGCTCATAAGAACTATTCAATGAATGTTAGCTCCCTTCTGTTGGATTTATCCCACCCGTACGAGGCATCCATTTGCATCAATATTCGATTCCCCTCAAAGAGCATCCATGTTCCATCGGCTCGGAAATCTATGGTCCCAACTACAAGTATCAAAGCTCGACTGTTCACTTTGCCATTCATTTCTTCGTGTGTCTAAATGTGAAATCTTCTGACGAGTAGAAAGCTCCCTCACTAGTTGGTCACAGAGTACAAATGGTCATTTTTCCTTAATTGTTAGAATCTGGGGTTTCTGTTGAAAACTTCTTTTGTCTGCCAATCCTAAATAGCTTCTCCATTCTTCAGCCGACTACGATGTATCTTTTCCCCATCAATCTGGGGAAACCATTTCCAACATGTCACAAGTGACCTGCTGATTGCAAGTCTCAAGGCTGTGTTGAATGTCTCATTGGCCTTACTTCTCTGTAACAATTAACACCACCCACGTACTTCCTCCTGAGCCTGCGATCCAACTGTTCTGTGACCATAGTTTTTTGGTTTCCCCTCTCTTTACCACTTGTTGTCAGTATTAATCTGTGGTTTTCTTCTTCTCTTGCCATCTCTTAGGCACCGTCTAGGAATAGAGTCTTTCTTCAATTCCGCAGACTCTCCTCAGCACCTTGTCCACACCGTAGCTCCAACCAGCGACCGTGAAGAGATGGCCACACGTCACGCCCAAGAAGTCGCTCCTGAGACCCACACTGAATTCCCAACTGCCTGTTGGACGTTTTCTTTGGACAATTCAAGGTGTCACTTTTCTGTAATGTCACGAAACGCATCCACTCTCTCTCCCCTTTCTCTGTGCCATGTCGTATTTAGTCCCCACTGCTCACGGACTTGAAGGTCTCCCCCAGTTCTAGCCCTCCCTCACCCCCACATACAATAAATCATCCAACCCTGTTATCTTTCACGCTGAACATGTAGGCACGTTCTCTTCTCCCCTGGGCACCCTGCCCCTGCTGGGGTCCGTGGGGTTTCTCATGTAGGGTGGGTATAAACAGGGTCTCTGCATTATCTTCCCTGCTGCCTCCGTTGGCCCCACGGCCTCCAGGGTGATGTTACTGCAAAGGAATCTGATCGTGTTCTTTTCCCGCTGAGACTCTTGTGTGGCTCTCTGAGACCTTCTGGACAATGCCTAACCCCTCTTGTGAGCCTTCTTCCCCACCACACACCTCCTTCCCACCTCCATTCCATATACTCAGGGTTGCAAATGCTCCGACAAAAGCTGTGTGGGGTGACTGGGCTCTTTTCCACTGCACGCTTTTGCATGTACTATTCCATTTTCTTAGAAAGAGAGCATCTTCTCACTGTCCCTGGTAAGCTGTCCCTTGAAGACTCAGATGCCATGTGTCCCGTCCTTACCTGACTCCTCCCTGCAAATGGCAGATGCACAAGGCCACAGCCTCGAATGACTGGAATGGGACACAAGTCCTGGTGTGTGACTTCCATGACTGGATCTCAACGGGTGTCTTACCGCCCTCTGGTTCTCGCCTTCTTGGAACACCTGCTTGGAGAGAATCCTCAAATAGCCCCATGGAGAGGATCAGGGGGCTGGGAAGTGAGGGCTCCTTCCAACAAGGATGCAAGACAGCCACTTAAGGAGTGGCTCATCCTCTGCCCCAGACGAGCCTTCAGATGGTGCAGCCCTCCCCCAACAACTTCCTGGCCACCTCCTGAGAGACCCTGAGCCAGAACCACCCAGCTAAGCTGCATCCAAATTCCTGAGCCACAGAAACAACGAGAGAATCAGCATTGCTTTAGGCTAGTAAGTCTGGGGCTTGTTACCGCCATCATCGGCCATCCAGCAAAATCGTTTGAGAATTGACCTAACCGTGTATTTCTATGTACATGTGCGCCATGCCCCTCCCCCACACGTCAATACTGTTTCACGGCTGGGCATTTTGTGCACACTTATCATGGCTTTCATAGTCACAGAGATTCCAGAAATGACATGACCTTCTTTAACAACCACCCAATCCCTGCTGCTGGAGAGTAGGTCACTTATAATTGTCTGCAATTATAAATAGGCTTTGAATATTATAGTAGATAAAATTTTAGGGCACGGATATTTTCCTTAGGATAAATACTATGAGTTTATTGCTACATCAAAGAGGATGTACATCCTAAGTCTTTGGATAAACGTTTCTAACTCATCTACCAGAAACATACCGGGCTACAAATTTTCTCATGTCCCAACCAAGTGGGCAATTTTGGCCCCTGGCGACGTTTGGAAATGTCTGCAGACATTTCTCGCTGTCACTTTTGGAGGCAGAGGGCCGGCCACTGGTATCTGGAGGGGACAAGCCTGGGATGCCAGACACCCATCCCCCACAAAGAATCCTCCAGAAATGTCAACAGTGTGCAGGTGGAGAAACACTGTTTACCACCAGATAAGGGTGTTACTTTTTTTGGTAATGTTTATTTATTTTTGAGAGAGAGACAGAGTGCGAGCAGGGGAGGGACAGAGAGAGGGAGACACAGAATCCAAAACAGGCTCCAGGCTCCGAGCTGTCAGCACAGAGCCCGACGCGGGGCTCGAACTCACAAACCGTGAGATCATGACCTGAGCTGAAGTTTAACACTTAAGTGAGCCCCCCGGGCGCCCCAGGGAGTTACTATTTTTAAGATTATCTGCCAGTTTGAGAGTTGAGAAGTCGAATCTCATGGTTTCATCGTTTCTGCTTTTATTTCTTGCTGTCGCCACCAGGAAGCACACAGCGTTTTCACATGTTTTTTAGTCCTTGTTGTCACTTGCTTGTTCGTGTGAGCCTTCCAGGGTGGCTGGTAAGAGCCCTTAGTAAGATGTGAACGCTCTGTCTTAGCTAGCAAGCACTGCCCCCCCTCAACCGGCCGGGTGGTTTATCAGCTCTTTAACGGTATTTATGGTCTGGGGGGGTGTGTAGAAACGTGTGTGTTGTTCTAGTCAAAACCGATCGTTAACCATGTCGGTTTTCGTGGTTTCATTTTCTTAATTAAACTCGAATCGATCTGGATTTCATTGTTGTCTACGGTGTGGGGTGAAGACGTGATTCTCTTCTCCTGTGTCAACAGCCAACCGTCCCCATGCCGGGGGTGAAGCCACCCGGCTCCCCCCCACCCCCCGAAACGGAAGTGTGAACGGTATGTGTGAACTTCTCCGGAACGAAAAGCAGCGCTTGTGAGATCGTTGACGTTCTGTTCCCAGTGTGCATCGGCCTTGTCTTAATCACAGCGAATCGTAGCTGTGGACGTAGGCTGAGTTTAACAGTTGGCAGTTGACCGAACACCAAGCGATTCGCTCTTCTGTGTCCACCACCCTTCGAGGTATGAGGTTGCTCCTTAAAAGTAAGTGCTTTGTTCCAAATCTCGCGCTCTGCTGCTGAACCACCGGGGCCCGTCGCAGTGGAATCTCTTTGTGTGTCCCTGAGACTTGGAGCCATTTCTTGGGCATTGGCAGAAATAAAGCTTTTCCTTCTAGATTCCCCACTGCAGGATGTCCAGAGCCATATTTACTCATAGTCTAACAAGAAGTAAACCTCACCCACCGCCCCCCCCCCACACAAATTTACAAGTGTCATCAGGAGGCAATGTGAGATCTTGTCACATTAGTAAGATTTCATATTGATCGGACACACGGCTGGTAAATGGAGTGATAAAAAAGCTTTCGCTAAAATAAGGAGGTAACTCGGAAGGGAAGCTGTGTCCTACTGACGCTTTTACTTGTATTTATTATGCATCTATGTTTCCAAGTGCATTTATTTATTCCTTGTTCCCTGGCAAATTGAGGTGATCTTTGCTTCAGAGGAGAGAGACCTCCCACCTTGGGAGCTCTCAATCCGCGTGGAGAACGGCTTTGTGGAAATGGTGGTTTAGGAGGGGCAGCAAGCACCTGCTGGCTGGCCCAGGGAGCCTCGTGGTACGTGCGGCCACGTTCTCACTCACTGCCCCGTCTCAGGAGGCTCAGGGCACAGCAGCTGCCCCTGCTCCTCCGCCAGCTGGGGGCAAGGGTCCCCTGAAGCCCCTTCTCCCTTCCTCCTTCCTCTTTACCCTCCGCCCCCTCCCCTGCACCAAAGGTCCAAAAAGACTGCTTCCGCTGCTCTCCGCCGTGGGCTCCTGGCAGGTCTGTGGGTGCAGCAGGACGCTTTCTCGTGGCCACTGTTGGTTGGACCACGGCGAGGTGACCGTCGCACGCCAGACCGGTCAGAGAGCCTTCCCCGAGTTGGGAACTGAATCACGAGGCAGGATGTCGGTCTCAGGGAGCTGGGGATGCGTGTTCTCCACCCGCCACACGGACGGAACAGCAAAGGAGAGCCCACTGCAAGAAAACAGATTCGGATTTCTTGGTCATCAGGGGTGAATCCGACGGAAAAAGTAGCTTCTTCGGGCTGGTTGTGGAAGAAACCAGATAATGTGAAGAAGGAGACAACTTCTCCCAGACCCAGACAGACGGTGCGCTAGGGAAGAAAGAAACCGGTCCCGGGGAAAGCCAGAGCATCCAAGACTAAAGAATCTCCCTTAAATAATCCTCAGGGTCTTGGAATGTTCACCTGTACATATTATGGTTCTCTGTCAACCTGGACGCCTGCGGTAATGGTGTTTCTCTCTAATCAACCGGCTGGGAAATGGGCTGGTATTAATCTCTCACTCCTGGGAAGCAGGTGGGGAAGAAAAAAAGGTCTGTGCTCTGAGGTTATAGCTCCTTCTGTCCCCGAACATGGCTTCAAGTCATGTCGAGCACATTCAACCAAAGAGGAGTAAGACAATTCTTCCCCCACACGCCAGGCCTCCTACCTGGAGCTTGACACAAAGACCGTGGAGAATGCTGCAATCTTCTGGAAGAGTGACTCAAGCATTGAGAGCATAAGATATAATCAGAAGTGACAAGTGTCTTAAACACCTTGCTCAAAGTTCAACGAGTGAACATTTATGTGTTTTGCCGGCTCTGGATCTGTTCTCCCTTCTTCAGGATCAGGGATCTTCATCCGTAGCCTTTGCGGACTGGACGCGTCCCCCACAGGCAAGCCGAGCAGGGTGGATGGAGGTCCTCAGCCCTGGTCCTGGGGACATGCTGCCTGACAATAGAAACAGCTCAGCAGAACACACAGCTTTGTGATGAAAGGAGATCCGGCCATCATGTGAGCGCCTGAATCCAGCCATGCCTGAAGCCAACCCTTTGCATCCCCTCCGTGGTGATACGAACCAAACTCCCTTTTCTGCTTAAGTAAGTTTGGCTCGAGCTGCTGTTATTTGCAGCTAAGAGCCCTAACTAACAAAGCACCAAATTGTCCATGGACATTAACAACAAAACGGATTGTGTCATGGCCAGGTGACATTGTACCTTTTTTCAGGAGTCACTGTGAAACAGCTCTCTACTACTGTATTTTTTCATTCATTCACAAAATGAAATTTTATCAGGTGCTTACGGTTTGTTAATCACTATGGCAGATTCAGGGGCAGATCATCCATGGTTAAAATAACAGCATTAAAATGGCCCAAGCCCACTGTGAACTTGGACCTCTTTCTTAACCCCTAAATCACAATGCTATTGGGAGAATTTAATCAGGTCATATTTGTAACCTGCACAGCATCTTACACATAGTTTATACCATGTAAATGTTAACCAATATTCCTAAAGAGAGGGTTACAATGTGGTCCCTGCTCTCAAGCAGCTCACAGTCCAGGAAAGTTTTTGTTTTTTTGTTTTTTGTTTTTTGTTTTTGTTTGTTTTTTTGGTACGAAACAATTATATGGTCATCTTTCATTGATTTAAAAAAAAAGCCATATATGGATTTCAAAGCACCTATAAGATCATTTATCTTAACAAAAGCTATTACCATTAATGAAAAAGCATCTAGAAAAAAATAAAGATGAATCTGACTGATAATGAGATATCTGTTGTATTTCATTTAGGGCTGGCTAATTGACTTCTGGCAGTCTTAATAAAGGAGGAGGAAATGACACAGCTTCGGAATCATCACTCCCACAGAATTAAACAATTCCATGAATAATTCACTCTCAAATCTGTTTTATAGGAATAAAAATGGTAAACAAAGGTCTGTTTCCCAAATGACATCAGACATGCACAGAAGCCACCCAAGATATCAAATTAAATAAGCATCATTAATAAATAATTTGAACCGCTTTGCCTAATGTGTTGGATAAACACATTTGCATCCCGAAAGCTGGGGGGCCTTCAGCTAAGTAGGAAAAGAAAGAAATTCAGATTCCTGGGGGCATTGTTTGTATTTTAATAATGTATGACCATAACACCGCATTTTCTTCTTTTTATTTAATTATTATCTAAGAACAAAACATTTGGGCACTAATGAAATTTTCAGAAGTAATTTATCTTTAATTGCCTCCATTCCATCCACGCCTCTTGTTTTCAAGCAGAGAACTGATTTCAAGCCTCTCCCC
Organism: Herpailurus yagouaroundi; assembly: GCF_014898765.1. NCBI lineage: Eukaryota > Metazoa > Chordata > Mammalia > Carnivora > Felidae > Herpailurus > Herpailurus yagouaroundi. The sequence goes on from NW_024412422.1 coordinate 18,331,252, forward strand.
GCGCCCCCCCTGCCCGCCCCTGTCACCTCCCTGCGTTCCATCAGGTCTCAGCTCCTCCCCCTCTGCTCCCTTATACCACTAAAGATTGACCTTTGGAGTTTATTTTTCCCAGGATCCCTGGCCACCTGGTTTCTGACGACGTTGGCCAACAGGGGATGTGGGTGGCAGGAAAGGTGTCCCCGTGGCACTGGTTCTCAGCAGATGGCCTCAGGACTGTCACCTCCATCCATGTCCCCAGCCTTAGGATGCTAACAGCTCCTCTGGAGTTCATGCCACCCTGTCTGGTGCTTCTGTTCCTCCAAAAATTTTAATATGTTATTTATTTTTGAGAGAGAGAGAGAGAGAGAGAGAATGAGCAGGGGAGGGGCAGAGAGAGAGGGAGACACAGAATCCGAAGCAGGTCCAGATTCTGAGCTGTCAGCGCAGAGCCCGATGTGGGGCTCGAAATCATGAACGGCGAGATCATGACCTGAGCTGAAGTCGGACGCTCAACCGATTGAGCCCCCAGGCACCCCTTCTCCAACAATTTTAACTAGTGTTTTAAGTTATGTCCTCCTGTACTTATGTAGTTGTGTCCTGGTGTGGACAGTTTTCCTGACCAGACTCTGCCTACTGTATGGACTCGCCTGTCTCTTCCCGCAGGAACTGTCCCCTGCACGTCCTAATCCCTCCTCAAGGCTTCTTCCTCCTGCCCTGAGGCCTGCATTCCTTCCAGAAGGGCACCGATCTCCCGCCCACCTAACCCCACTCCCGTCGGTGACCCTCTTCAGGCCATCTCCTGGTTAATGGTTGTCTCCTCTGGATCCTTATTCTCCTGACCTCAGACAGAAAGCTTTCCCCTGCTGAAGCTCACACCAGCAAATCCCCCGCCCATGCTGGTGTCTCTTAAATTCTGACCTTGGGGACAATCCATCAGCTTTATGGAGAACTGGCCACTGCTTTGCTTTTCTACCTGAATGTTCACCACTGCTGGGGGGGGGGGGGCGGTGTCGCACATCACCTCATGTGAAGTTCTGTCTCCTTCTCTCCTGCACCTCCTCACGCTCCAGAGGTTCCCAAGGGGAGATTTCGTGCCAGCTCTACCATTCGCTGAGTGTGCTGTCTTGAGCAAGTGACTTAGCATCTCCGAGCCTACTTGCCCCATTCCTGCACCAAATTGTTCCTGAGGTTGTACCCTGCCCAAGAGAGAAAGCATCAACCAATATTCCATGACTGTGTCTCTGTGCAGTCAATTTTCTAGCAGAGGAGCAAAGTTGTAAAAATTCATTATACTTACAGTGCTGTCAATGATGTAATTATTATTGTGACAATTAATGCAAGGGGGAGGTACAAGAGTGTCTCACAGAGGGAGGAAAGGGGTCATTTTTGGTCTTCTGAAGCGACCATCTTCTCCCTGCGTCTTGAGAGGCTAAAGCTCCTTGTCACTTATTAGTTACAGTGAAAGCAAACTCAGTTTTGTGTGTTGTTGCCTCATGGCCGAGTCTTGGTGTTGGATCAACAAACACATGACTCCCCGAAGGACACGGACTTCCACGCTTGGGTCTCTTGGTGAACTCAAGGAGCAAGACTGCAAATGGCCGGTGGAAAGAGCTCTCTCCTGACCCTTAGCACAAAGGTCATTTAGGAAATAAATGGGTCACTTTTCTTCCTTCGTATGAAGCAAATAATTCAAGCTACCCATCCAACAGGAACTTTTTGCCATTTGATGTATTTGCCTAGAAATGAAACTGTCACCACCCAACCCAAGCTGGCATGAGGAAGGTAATAATTTATTAGACAGCATAACTGGAAAGGCTCAGATCCGGTTTTACACATGGCTCGCCGTGAGGTCGGATGATGTTCGGGAATCTGATTTCTCTCGCTCCCTCTCAGCTGTGCTCGTGTCCCCCCTCAGATCCGGGCCTGGGATGATCAGTCTTCTACTCTGTTGGCCCTTGCAAAGCCTTCAGCCTCCTTCCGATTGGACCTGCTTCGGTCATGTGCCCACGGCGGAGCCAATCAGAGTGGCTGGGAGGATGCTGAGGGTGCTGTCCTTGGTCCTGCCCAGCACTGGCTCCTGGACCACAGGAGCTCAAGCGAAATCTGGGCGCAGTTGCTGCCTTTGAAGGGTCCGGATACCGGGAAGCCGAACCCAAATGACCTCCTAGATCTCAAAACAAACAAGCAAAGATCCTGGAAGTGGATGCTTTCCCCATTGCTCCTGTGGAGTTCTTGACCTCTAAAAACCAAGTCACAGATTTGGGGGAAGGTCTTACATATACATCAACCCCTCCCCCCTTCCTGCGGGGGTGGTTGCGGCTGTCACTGAGCTTCCGTCTGGAGGGACGGCTGCTTGCCCTTGTGCAGCCCTGAGCTCAGGGAGACCCCCCAGCAGCCCAGCAAACCCACACAGCAAACCCCATTTCGGAAAAGCCTCACGCGTTTCCTACTGACCTTTTAATGATGTAAGCAATTAATCCACACGGTTTTCCGGACAATTAATCTTACGGAAAGGTCCAAAGTCTGCCTGCTTGCCGGAGGAAGAAAAGAGAACTTTTGAAAAATAAGCAAAAATAATAACCTTTGAGATATTCCCCCAAATTTCTGTGGTAGGATACACCATACTTTTCCTAAAAGATGAGGAACGTAGGGGGCCCCACTAGTGTGCTCAGACTGTTATAACAAAGTAAAAGAGACTGGGGGGGAGGTGCTTAAAAACCAGAAGTTTTATTCTCTCACAATTCCAGAGGCTGAAAGTCTGAAATCAAATATCAGCAGAGCTGTTCCTCCCTGGGCCTTTCTCCTTGGCAGCAGTCAATCTCTCCTCCTGTGTCCTCCTGTGGTCACCCCTCTGTGTGTGTCCACACTCCCTCTTCTTAGAAGGACACCAGTCAGATTGGGTCAGGGCCCACCCTAGTGATCTCCTTTTACCTTAATCACCTTTTAAAAGAACTTATCTCAAAACAGAGTTACATACTAAGGTCCTGGGGTTAGGATTTCAATCTACAGAGGGAGGGGAGTACACAATTCAGCCCCTAACAAGGACTTACTGCTATTCCTGTTAAGAGAAGTAGCTCTTTGTAGAAATGAAAATGGGGCTTCATGAGGATTTAAAAATCTTATAGCTGTATATTACTGTTTTTGCCTTTAAAATGTGAACATACAGGGGCACCTAGGGGGCTCAGTCCGTTGAGTGTCCAACTCTTGGTTTTGGCTCAGGCCATGATCTCATGGTCTGAGATTGAGCCATGTGTCTGGCTCTATGCTGACAATGTGGAGCCTACTTGGGATTCTCCCTCTCTCTCCCTCTCTCTCTCTCTCTCTCTCTCTCTCTATCTCTCTCTCTCCCCCACCCCTGTTCACACACTTTTTCTCTCTCAAAATAAATAAATAAACTTAAAAAAATAAAATGTGAACATATATATCTTTTAAGGTTTTATTTGCAAGTAATCTCTACCCCCAACGTGGGGCCCGAACTCACAACCCCAGATCAAGAGTTGCACGCTCTGTGGACTGAGCTGTCCAGACACCCCATAAATGTGAACACATTTTAACCACCCTCTCCCCAAGGAAGATTACGTGGGGCATAGGAGATCAAGACTCAGAAATATGTCACCTTCGGCAGTGCTGGGGACCAGAAGGCCCTGACACACAGCGGTTGTGCGTGTCCAACCAGCACCCTCCCAAGCCTCTGGGAACAGCACCTGTTTTCCCTAGAAGGACCTCCAAGCCACTGTGCGTGGCCTTGGCCTCAGCAGCCACGTGACCAGGCGAAAGGCATCAGGTCGTCCCCCAGGGACCTGCATCTCCCGCGTGGTGACGGAGGTGGGAGATGGTTGGGGTGGATCCATGCCGGGGACAGACTGTGGTCTGTGCACCTCTGTCCTTTCAAATTCACCTTCCCTGACTCGGGAGGGAAGCGTGCGGACACGCTCTTCTGAGTGGCTGCGGGACAGCATTTGCACACACGAGTACCCAGTGGCACACCTCTGTGCCTCTCACAGCAGAGACTCCGAGGGCGGGAAGGAGCCCCCTAGAGGAAGCCAGGAAGTGCGTCTGGTTCTCACCCCTGAAGAGTAGCATCTCAAGTGTCCCTGTGGACCTTCACCCACACGATGTGAGGAGCCCGGCTGCAGACAGAAATCCTGTATGTGATCTTTCAGGCGGGATCACGGGCCTCAAATGACAAGGCCCATTGGCGACCCTGACCTCACAGCCAGACCTGGTGCAGGCTGAGCAGTGTGGTTTTCTGCAAGGAGGTGCGGCAGGGACCCGGGCGCCCCCGGGCCAGCCGTGGTCACGCACACATCCACGTTCCCAGCCCAGCCGTCTGTACTCAGACGCCTCCTCGTGAGGCCCCTTTCTCCTCTCCCTCTCCCATCCCCTGGGACCGACGACAAGAAAACCACAAAATCAGGAGCCTTCTGTGTGGGGCTCCTCAGGAGAGGGCTGGTCGACCTGCCCCTTACCCTGTGCATTTCCGTGGGGAAGACTGGAGCGTCGGGAGCTGGAACGTGTGTGTGGGCATGCACACACACGTGTACACCTGCCTCCTATCCCTGCAGGTGTGTGCCACTCCTGCAGTAACATACTTGAAGGGGAAAAACTCCAGACTCTGAGAAGGAATGTTCTAGAACGGTTGGGATTGTCACCCGCAGCCTTATCCCTCGTAAGCCTGGAATGAATTCATGGGGATCCACACGTGTAGGTTGGCGGGGCGGGGGGGCATTGAAGCAAATGGAATGAGAAGACAGGGCATAGGCATATCAGGGCTAAGAGAATATCAGGCGATGGGAGTCTTAATGGACCACTCACCAGTCCCACCATCTTCCTGGGACCTGAGTGCCCCCCCTCCATCTCCCTCAGAGACACTGGTCACTCAGGCTGAGGCAGAGCTCCTCCCTGGCTGGTCCGCCATCATCCGTCCTCCCAGTCACTGCAGCCCACTGGCCACCGCATGCTCTCTCAGGCGAGATGGGGCCCCAGCGTTCTGTGTGGACATCCACCAGCGTGTCCCTTGACCTGCCTTCTCATGGCCTGGGTCCCGACTTTATTTGGCCCATGTGCCTCCAAGTTTCAGGTTCGAGTCTCCCTTTAGAGACACAGGGTGTCTGTAAGCCTGAGCTTCGGGGAAGCAGCACCTGTGTCTGAGGCCTGATTCTACCACTCGTGGGCTGTGTGACCTTAAGCAGGTTATTTGACTTCTCAGAGCTCAGTTTCCTCAGGTACGAAATGAGGATGATGCTAGTGTCTTGCTCTAAGGATTGCACGGGGGTTAAACGAAAAGCCGTAGTTCAATGCTCGGAGCTCAGTGTCCACTCCAGACGCATTAGTCATTAGTGGTTAATTATTAATGATTAATATTATCCAGTTTGTCCCCCCCCGGACCACAGTACAGCTAACTGGCCCCTCCTCTGAGGTGCTTTCTTCCTTGGGGGGCTCTCGGGAGGGGCATGGAAGATTTCGAAGCTGGAAACTCCCCGGTTTAGCTGCAGAGAACTATGCCTTTTCAAGGCTGTTACGTATAAACCCCAAGTTACAGTAGAGACCCCAGTAACTCTCAACAAAGAAGCTCAAATTCCAGATCTGGAAACAAAAGACAGACCCCACATCGCCCACGTTGGCAATAGGTTTATGTCGGAACCAACAGAAACGTCTGAAATGCAGACAGGAGCCCCACGCAGATTTCCCAGCCGCTCTCCGCAGACTGCAACTGGGAGAGATAATTCATCACCATAAAACAAACATCCATTTCACACTTGCTTGGCAATGAGGATGCTCTTATTTGCATAATGATGGTGATTTGCATATGATAAAAATTTGCCTGAGTGAGTCTTGAGCTCCAAATACATTCAAATATGATACCGTTGGTACAATTTTCTCAAGGATCCCAATTTAATACTATTTATCTAATGAAAGGAAAAAAATAAATATTGGCTGTAACATCCCATTATGCTCGAGAGTTGGTGTTAAATTAGAGTTGAGTGAAGTAAGCGTGCGAGGAGCGGTTTGCCTTTCTTTGAAGTCCACAAAGTCTACAGGTGGGAATCCTGCTTGAAATGGATGTTTTCAGTCACACATGTGCGAAATTGTCCACAAAAGTCAGGAGCAGAAAGGGTGTCTTGAAGATAGGCGTCCTCAAGAAAGAAGGAAGGAAGGGGAAAGACGAAAGAAAGAAAGAAAGAAAGAAAGAAAGAAAGAAAGAAAAGAGAAAGGAAGGAAGGAAGAAGGAGGGAGGGAGGGAGGAAGGAAAAAGAGAGAGAAGAAAGAAAGAAAGGGAGGGAGGAGGGACAAAAGAACCAATGAATGGACAAAAGAAAGAAGGAAAGAAAGAAAGGAAAGAAAAAAGAAGGAGGGAGGGAGGGAGGGGGGGAGAAAAAGAAGACACCCTCCAGGTGAGGAAAAGGAGTTCCTCTCGCAAAGGCACACAGGCAGAAACACGAGCACAGCTGGGCGCTTCTGGAAGGTCCGCGCCCTCCCAGAAGCCGCCTTCCGTCTGGCTCAGCAGAATCGAGAACTGCAGGGTGTGCCTCTTCGGGCCTGATTGCGCCTCACGCGCTCCCCACGTGGGTGGCTGTCTAAAATATGCTGTGTGTCCCTCTTTGGTCCTTCCTGCCTCCGAGGGTGGGTGGACGGAGCCTTCTTTGAACTCGAATTCTGAAGGGAGGGCCTGGGGTCAAAGCTCGAAGGGTGTTGGCGTGATGTGCACGTGCGTCCCGCCCGAGGCCGTGTCGCCCTCCCTCCCCAGCAGAGCTGCTGGTGGCGGGGCTGTTGGGGCCGGGCCGGGGCAGCGAGGACGGGGACGTGTCCTCTCCTGCAGTACAGGCCATGACGCTTTCTTGACGGCAGTCGGAAGTAGATTTGCCACAGCCCAAAACACGGAGGCGCGCGCACGCACACAGGTCTCGGCTGCCAGGAAATTTCGGAAAACCCTGCTCACCCTGATACCCGTATCCTGTGGCACATGCCACCTGTTACCGCCCCTCCCGTCCTGTCCTGCGTTGCCCTAAGCTGCTTCCTTTCTTCGTACGTGACGACCACATCCCACGATGGTGATTTAAACACTCGGGAACGAATTGAGGTAACAGGGATGGAGATTCCACAGGAGAGAGCGGAACCCCCAGGATTTATGCAAGAGTTTCTGTTTCTGCTTCCCTATCATCTCCCTCCTTCTCTGCCTTAAACAAAGAGAAGCCAGCCCTTTGGACCTGTTCCGTGTGGATTCTCGAACTGCTGCGTTCGTCTTACAGGAAATCTCTGGTGTCGGCTTAGAGGAGTGAGATTGTAGAAAAGTTAATTAGGTAAAGAGCTTCTTGCCCCGAAAGGTGTCGTGGGTGTAGGAGCTCGCCCGTGCACGTGGGGGCTCTCCGTGCTTTGACTTTATCGGGGGTGCATTTTGAGCCGAGAAGGAGAAAGGCTTCTGGCCGCCCTCGTTTACATACCTGCGGGGGAAGCAAGCCCACTGAGCTGACCACGCGCAGCGGCCCCAGGGCGTCCACGGGCGTCAGATCTGTGAGCCCTGTGATGCTATTTCCTGGTCCTTCCCCCCACGACAGACCGTCACCCGCCAAATCGCTCTCCTCCTGTCCTCGGAGCCCGAGCCGACCAGAATCCCTGCCAACACCTGGGAGTGGTCGGAATGGCGGACGAAATCCGCTTGAACCTCGAGTCGACACACAGGCAAGCGTGTGAGCCTCCAACCAAGCATCAGGACGTGTGCCAGACCCTGATATGAGTGAATATTTTACTCTTCATCGTGGACTCTGGTGTTGGATAATTATGACCAGTGTCTGAAATGTTGTTGTTGTTGTTGTTGTTGTTGTTTTCAAGAAGGAAAGGAAAGAAACATTGGATTACTGTAGAAGTTCTGAGTGATGAGGAAAAGCACTCCCTCAAATATCACTGGCTCTCATACAAAGTTATCTTGAAAATCTCGCGCAGCTCTGGCTTTCGATAATCACGCTGAAATCAAAGGCAGGTGGCGACTTTAATTTTGCCAAGTCCAAGGACGGAAAACATACCGCTTGATAATGAACGGAGACCCCTTTACTTCTGCAAACAGATCCCACAAATATTTATTGAGCACGTACTAGGTTGGTGGGTTAAGTGGGTAATATGAATGGGTTCTAGTCTCCTTCCTAGTGACTATACGGAGTGGTTAATTAAGGTCTCTCATAGACTAAATCATTTTTGATATTTGGAGACTGTGATTAAAACAATGAGCCGGAGTCTCAAACACAGGAAATCACACCAGGTGGGAAGAAACGGCCCTCTGAGCAGCGTTTGCTCACGTTTGCACGGGGGCCCAGATCGGCCAGGAAAGGGCGCTTTGTTTGCTCCCAGATGTCCATCTGCTGGCGTGACCCAAACACGCCTGGTTTTCTTAGACCGATCCCGCTGACGAGGCTGGTGAGCTGTTCAGATCTTCCCAGGAGCGATCCACGCCCCGTGATTTATCTGTCTCAGCCACCGACGCGCCCAGAAATGAAGTTCAGGCACGTGTCTGGGCATCCTGGTATGCGGGTATGTGGGTCTGTTCTCAGGAGAGACTGGATACACTTCCTGTACTCAGAATGCCTCCGGGTTGTGTGGCATGAAATCCAGATTCCTTAGAGCGGTCAATGCGACCCTGCATGACTGGACATCATCTTTATGACCATCCGTGATGGATACCCTGAATTCTGTGCCCTCCCTGGAGCTCTCCCCCCACATGCCTGGCTTTTTCTCCTTCTGCAACTCTCCTATCAGATGCCACCCTGTAACCGCCCCCCCCCCCGGGGGGCGGGGGGGGAACTCACCGAGGAGGGGTTTTTTCTTAGGCTTCCCAGGCAATTGCCACCACCACTGCATTGTCTGAGGACATCTGGGCAGACCTCCGAGTCCCGAATATCCCCCAGCCGATGCTTACAACTCCACCCCAAAAGTTCTCCTTTGTGTAAGGAGTTGTCTCCTCCTCAGACTCTTATTGAAATGCGAACACTGTGACAGGTTACTTAACACATTATTTCCTTAACACTTGAGTAAGACAGAAGGTATCAGACAGGGTTCTCTTCTGGCCCGAGAAAGGAAGTTTGAGAGAGAGGTACAAAAAAAAACAAAAAACAAAAAAACAAAAAACAAAAACCAAAAAACCATCTTGTCTTTCCCAAAAGAAAGACAGGACATTGTTCCTATTTAACAGGTTTACCTAGAGTAGATCCGGAAAGGGGCTCTTAATGTTTCAGTCTCAGCGTGTTCAAAATTGGTCAATTTTAGAGTGGATTTTTGGTGAAGGGTCTGACATGAATCCTACAAAATGTACCAAGCGGGCGCATTACCTTACTGTGGCGGTTGTGACGGGTTACAACAGACGTGGGGGCTGAAAACATCACAAATGCATCCCCGCCGTCATGGCTGCCAGAAGTTTGAAATACGTTTCACTGGGCATCAGCAGGTGCCAACCCAGCAGAGCCGGTCCCTTCTGGGGGTCCCAGGGGAGAGCCCATCAGGTGCCTCTGGCTTCTGTGACCTCGTCTTCTACGGTCGTCTGCGATCCGCCTGCCCCTTTCTAGCGAGGAGATCGTTCCTGATTGCATCTCGGGCCTCCAGATGGTCCGGGATAACCTAATTTGATCGTCCGTGCAAAAATCCCTTTTGCCACGTGGGTAACAATCACCAGTTCGGGGATGGGGGCTTGGATGCCACGGGGGCCATTACTGAGCCTTGATAACAGGACCGTCTCTTACTTTCACCCGTGGTGTTTCTGACCCAGAGCAAGGACCGTAGCCAAATCCAAAACCTGACAGGAGAGATTGTAGATATTAATTGAATCCCACACGATCCTGCACGTTAGGTGAGGTTCAGGGAGTAGCTCTCAGAGAGGATTAAGGCAGAGCTTTGGAGCAAAATGTTGGCCAAGTGACTTTGCTGCAGCGGTCTCAGCAGAACTGTCCCGGAGGCATTTCCTTTCCAGCCCTGGCGGGGGGGGGGGGGGGGGTCTCACTGGGGCTGTTAAATAGGCCCCCACACCACCGTTCAGCAGCGGACAGTCACGGTTCGACCACACTATTTATTTCTGACTCATCCATTTAGAAACCATTCCCTGGGACCCGCCGTCACGACTCGTACGAATAAAAAAGCCGTTAAACTTTTTTTTTTTTCAACGTTTATTTATTTATTTATTTATTTTTGGGACAGAGAGAGACAGAGCATGAACCGGGGAGGGGCAGAGAGAGAGGGAGACACAGAATCGGAAACAGGCTCCAGGCTCTGAGCCATCAGCCCAGAGCCTGACGCGGGGCTCGAACCCACGGACCGCGAGATCGTGACCTGGCTGAAGTCAGACGCTTAACCGACTGCGCCACCCAGGCGCCCCAAAAGCTGTTAAACTTTTAACGGAGCGCGACCTCTGCCAGGACACTGCTGGGATTCTTCCTCCGGCTGCCGCTCACATCTCAGGAGTAGGAATGAACGGACTAAGAGTTTGCGGCTCAATGCAGTTAAAATCTAATATATAAATATTTGATAGGCGTGAGCTTTGTGAACAACGCCCCAAAGGGAGGAGTCGCGAAAGAAACAAGTATCGATCGGAGAGATTGGATGAAACCCGACTCCCCTGGAATGCCCAGGCCTTGCGACGCACTTACACGCGCACGCACGCCAAAGAGGCAACCGAAACGTAGGCTCCATGTTTGCAGAAGCCGGAAGATCACGTCTTGAGTGGCTAAAGGGTGCTTGCGCATCAGTAAGTAAAAGACAGATGGACGTGGTCAGAATTTCTACAATGTTAGGGGAAGGGTACTCCTCAGTAAATGTTCAGTTTTACCTTCAGTTGGTTGTGTTTTCCAGTTGCTAATACTTTTTTTAATGTTTATTTATTTCTGAGGCAGAAAGACACAGAGCATGAGCAGGGGAGGGGCAGAGAGAGAGAGAGAGAGGAGAGAGAGAATCCCAAGCAGGCTCCTCACTGTCAGCGCCGAGCCTGACACAGGGTTCAATCTCACGAACCATGAGATGGTCCGACCTGCGCCGAAGTGGGATGCTTCGCGGACTGAGAGCCCCCCCAGGCTCTTCCCATGAGAAGGCAGGGAAATTGGAGCCCAGGGGGGTCCCACAACTAGGAAGCGTTGGGATGGGGGTGCAGGGCGGGCTCTCTGAGCCGGGACTCTCCAGGGCCGCGTCGCTCAGCCTCCTCCCGCACAGTCAGGAGCGTGGGCCACAGTCTGATCAGGAACCAAGTGACACACGGCTCAGCGAGGCCCCTCTTCGTTCTGTTACCCATCCCCCTTGAGGTGGGCGCACGTCGGTGTCTTCTGCCTTGGCCGTACGACGATGAGTTCAGTTCCCCGTCAGGACCCGCTGTGCCCTGCCCTGCTCCCGCTCCCCGGGCCACCTTGCTTGGCTCCCTTGGCTGAGGGCTGCTGCCCTGCCCGCCCATCCTCTTTCCTGGAGGGCAGAGGACCAGTGTCCCCAAGCAGTGCCGGGAAAGCCTCAGGGCTCCCCAAAGCTAAGTAGCCTTCCTCACCCAGCCCATCCAGTGACTCCCTTTGTGTCCCTGAGGCTCACTGCTTCCCTTGTGCAGAGGATGAAGGGAGGCCCACGGCCCCGAGTCACCGTCTCAGCACCCTGCGCGTGAAGCCTGGCCCTGTCGCCGTTCAGCGGCCGGAGCACCTGTTACCCGCGAAGATTGGTTGAACTCTTGGGTGGGGGGGCCTACGTGCCCGCTAACGGGACAGCTTGAGTTTCTCCAGATGCTCCCATTCCAGGGTTCTGTCATTCATCAGGACGGCTTCCGCGTGTATTAGTATAAAAGAGAGCAATCAGCTGAAAGCCGAGGCACCATCTGGAGGAAAAAAATCGATGTCTCTATATTTAGGCCAGATGGGAGCAGATTCAACCCAGCCAAACGGCACGTGTCTGTGCAAGTACGTGCCAACGGCATTCTTGACGCTCCGTGGCACATGCTCGTTAGTTACCAACTTGGAACAACGACGTTCAAGCCCGGCTCTGGGCAGCGCCCCTGTTGATAGGCAACCCCAGAGAACAGCCCGCGGAAATAGCTGTGGGAGTGGGGACAGACAGCCCCCTCCAGGCACTCCCAGCCGCCGATGGAAAACGCGGCTTTTGTGTTCTGCCCTGAGTCCTGTTCCAACGGAGCCCAGCTGCCAGCTCGCCCCTCGCAAACGGAGGGACATGGTGTCCTGGGCATCATGTCCCCCTGGGCCTCACGGTCCCTGCTGGCACTTGGGTCGTCAGAGCTCTGTGTCTGATGCATGAATGTCCGGCTCAATCTCGAGGACTAGGGAGGCACTTACGAGTTTATCATTCATTCGAGGCAACTATGTGCCAGGCAGCTTGGTCAGTGTGTTCAGTGGGCAACTGTGTCCTTTCCAGCTTTGCTGAGGCATGAGGGACACGTGCCAGCTGTGTGTGTTCCAGTTGTACACAACCGCGTTCTGGCACACGCTGTGGAGTTGTTACCAGAATCACGCTAACGGACGTCCCCGTGTTTCCCATAGTTGCCCTTTGTCTCCCGTGCCGCGAGAACACCGACATCCACCCGGAGCGCGTCCTTCAGGCTCTGGAGGCATAACCGACAGAAACCAAGTCTGGCTGACTTCAGCAGAAAAGGGATCCATTAAGAGGACCTGGGGTGACTCACGGGACCTCTCTATTCGGAAGCCACACGGCAGCGATGGTGCCAAACGTGGTGTTGGCGGTTTGCCGTGAGAAACACGTGTGCCCGGCCCCGGTACAGACGCGGTGCCCCCGTGGGAGCCGGGGCGGGCACGAGGATGCCCCCCGTGGCGGCCCCGGCCGGCGCTGGCTTCGTGGTCCTTTCCGGAATAACAGGCACACAGTGAGATCAGTGAGATCAGCCGGGGACAGATCCCAGCTGGACGAGGCCATCCCGGGGACAGTAGTGGGCCAAGAGGAGGAAGGGACGGGATCCGCCGGTCCCGCTGGCCTGTGGCATGGAGGACAGACGGACTCCCTGTGCTCAGACACGGACGTGCCGTAGTTTATCCGCGACACCAGCCAGCGTTCTGTACCTTAATTAACACGGAGACACCGCCCGAAGCAACCCATTCCACGTACAGCCACGTTCATGGGGGTTCGTTTTCTTATTTCAATGGTTACAGGATTGCCAACGACTTGTATGTATTTTCCTCTGAGTTTGTCTGAGTTTTCCAGATTTGTTTATCTAAAAACACTTTCCAGGGCACCTGGGTGGCTCAGTTGGTTAAGTTCCTGGCTCTTGATCTCGGCACAGGTCATGATCTCACGGTTGGGGAGTTTGGGCCCCGCGTCGGGCTCCGCGCTGACAGCGTGGAACCCGCTTGGGATCCTCTCTCTCCCTCTCTGCTTCGTATGCTCTCTCTGGTTCTCTCTCAAAATAAATAAATCATTTTTTAAATTTTTTAAAAATTAAAAACTTAAAGCTTCTCAATTGTGGCAAAAATATATTCCCATGAGGCTGGTGATGAAGGCTTTACGACATCCACGAAGCAATCGCTGTATTTCCTGTGACTTCATAACGGAAAAATAAATGGTAAACTGCATTAGCCCTTTGCAAAGGGACAAAAAGAGAGTGCCTGCCCTGCCACCAAAAGTCGTGACGTCTGGACACAGGCTACTTGAGACATTGAGAAGAGGGTCAAGATTTCATCAAGCGAGCAACTGGCACAATATGGGGACACGGGCCCCATCAAAACCGCAGAGACTCTATGAAATCCGGTGTGGACTGATGTCTCTGCTGGACCAATGCGCAGGATGGTCATCCGCAATCATTGTGCGGCTGGGCACTTCACATTTATCAAGTATTTAATCCGCGTGATGCCGTGTAGTTAACCCCAAATCAATTTCCAGCCTCCCTGTCTGTCTGCTGCTTTCAAATAAGGCTGGCGGGGCGCCTGGGTGGCCCAGTCGGTTAAGGTCAGGTCATGATCTCACAGCTTCGTGGAATCGCGCCCCATGTCGGGCTCTGTGCTGGCAGCGTGGAGCCTGCTTGGGGTTCTCTCTGTCTCTCCCTCTCCGTGCTCCCTCCTGCTCGCGCTCTCTCTCTCTCTCTCAAAACAAATAAATAAAACTTTGAAACAACAACAACAACAACAACAACAACAACCAAACAAGGCTGGAAAACCAAATACCCTTCCCTGCAGCAAAGGGAGGCCTGCACACAGTACCGGCCAATAGAAATCTGGGAGAGAGGGAAGAAGAACCACATGGCTGTCGCCATCCCCAATTGTTCCTGCCTTGAAGACTGATGCGATGGCAAGAGCTGCAGCAGCCGTCCTGTGACTACGAGGGAAAGAGTAGGGCAATCCTAACCGTACAGTCCTGAGACACGGCTGTGAACGGATGCCTTAGGACTAGCTGTCTGTGAGAAAAAAAAACTCCCCACTGACATGAATTATTAGCGGTTAATGTGTTTCTAACTCAGGGCAGTCTCATCTCCACGTTACACATGAGGAAAGTGAGGCCCAGGGAGGTGAAGAGACTCTCCCAGGGCAGTGAGCTGCTGGGCCAACATCGGAGACAGAGTCTGCACAGTTCATTAAAACCCTGCACCGTGGAAAGCGGGGGCTAGGAAGTCAAGGGTACGAGCATCTGCTCAGTCCTGTTTAGGGGACAGTTCTGTCATCTCAGGTGAAAAGAGTACCAGATCACTAGAAATACTTCGGTGTCGTAGAACAGGGGTGACATGGGGCATCTTTTGTGGCTTGGGGAAACCTGCCTGAGGATAATGCCCCCTCCCACCCTCCCTCCGTGTCCACGTGTACCAGACTGTTCTGCTGAGAAATTACCCTGGGAAGCAGCAAACAGGAGTGTGGGGCCTCCAGAACATTCTGGAAAGTCACAAGTATGCTCACGTATGTCTTTGGAGCCTGGCCGTGAGAAATCACGTACCCACGGCCAAGTCCTCCTGGATGACCCGATTTTTATCAAAGCAGAGAAACCCAACTTGGCAGAGGGATTCCTTCCAGGAAGCAGAGCCGTGAGTCCTGAAGCAAGTGCAGGTCCCGGTATCCTGCGAGGGCGAGGGCCCTTCTAGAACATTCTGTCACTAGGATAGCAGACAGACCTAACCCAATATCTATTCCATAAGTACGAAGCAACGCTAGCTCTCGGTGAGGGCGTGGCAGCCTCAAATGGGAAGTTGTTAGCTGGCTTCTCTGACATCCTTTCTTGCCAAAAACGCAGGGATTATCGGAGGCCCCGGGGACCGCTTTGCCTCGGCTCAGAGAGGTTCCAGAGACAGGAGTGGGTTTCGGGAAGGGAGTCCCTTGTGATTGATGCCCTGTCCGGGTCTGCTGTCCTAGCGTAGGCCTGCCTGGGGCGTCTGTCCTTGAATTAGTAAGGACTCCTCTCTGCAGGGGGTGGGGCGCACTGGCTCAGGGCAACTCAAGGCGGGTGGGGCGTGGGGGACATTTAACAGCGGGAAGGGTGTGAACGTCCGGAGAAGAAGGAGGTTAAAAACCACTTGGACTCTCTTTCCGTCTCTCATCTCTCTACTCTGCACATCACTTCATTCCCTCTGCCCCAGGGACCTGGATTCTCCATCTAGTGGGAAACGTGGCTGCCAGCAGCAACCAGTTTGGGTGGATAAAGGTCCCACTGGGATCGGGGACCCGGCTCCCTCGCCAGATCCCAGCTCCAAACATCCTGGGACGGTATCTGCAAGGGGGCTTCCTGGCCAGCGTGGACTAACCGACCTCGGGGACACGGAGGGAAGGCGATGTGGAGGCACGGCCATCCCCTGGGGAACGTGGCAGGTCCCGTGGAACTGGTTGTTCCCAGAACTGGGGCAATGTTGGCGGCAACCGAGGTACCCCCTTCCCCCGCCTAGGCACGGGACAAGCCAGGCAGAGTCTTCTCCTCTTTCTCTCCTTCCACACCCCTCCCCCCCATACTTCTCAGGTTCCTGTTTGTCTCGGGCTGTTCCCACAGGGATGCTGAGTGTGGGCAGTCCAGAGCACTGAGCGAGAAGCGATAGCAGCTGGCCGTGGCTGAACGCTTTCCAGAAAGCCCCCAGCCGTCTCTTGTGTTGGGGAAGAAGCCTTCATCTTACGTGGAAAGCCAGAATAGGAATATCACGTCTTAGGCTGACATCGCCATTATCTCCCCCGACCTCACGCTTACAACTGGTTTTCTGATTTATAACAGTAGCGTGTGAATTACATTTTAATTGCGCCAGGAAAATATACGTATATACTCTCCTTGTAAGATGCTGAAATTCAGGGGTGACGCTGAAGTTCTCAGCAACTTCTCCCTCGAGCGCAGACCCTCCTTCTCTCTTCCCCAGAAATAACCACCGGTCCCTGTTTGCGTCGTATCTCCGTGGACTTCTTTCTCCGAATTCACACGCATGTGTTGGAGCACAGAACTTGAGGAAAAAAGTCGACAGAACCGTAGATGATCTCAGGCAGCTTTTTTATCCGACAGAACATCAGTGAGCTATTCGCACATCGTTGCTTGTCGGTCCACCTCTGAAACCACACTTCCCTACTCACGGACATTTGGACAAGTTCTTTCTAACTTTCCCCCATTAACTGTGCTGAAATAGACGTCCTTGTGTGTGGAGGGGAGCGTTTCCCCAGTGGGGTATCGGAGGCGTGGAATTTGTGTCTGCTTTTAAAATCCCATCGGATGGTCCTGCCCGCACAGCGAGACGACACCCACCTCCAACACACTCATCAACCCGGACACCGACAATCCTTTACCGTTTTGTTACCATTCTCTCAAGTGGCAGCTTGAGAACCCGAAACGTGATCCACGAGCGCCGAACGTGATCCACGAGCGCCGGGCCTGCGTTTCGCAGGCAGTTGATGGCGCTTGCAAGGCGTGAAGACAGTTTTTTTTTTGTTGTTTTTGTTTTTTTTAACGTTTATTTATTTTTGAGACAGAGAGAGACAGAGCATGAACGGGGGAGGGGCAGAGAGAGAGGGAGACACAGAATCGGAAGCAGGCGCCAGGCTCCGAGCCATCAGCCCAGAGCCCGACGCGGGGCTCGAACTCACGGACGGTGAGATCGTGACCCGAGCTGAAGTCGGACGCTTAACCGACTGCGCCACCCAGGCGCCCCAGGCGTGAAGACAGTTTGAGCAAAGCACAGCATCTCATTAACAAAAGCTGACTTAAAAAAAAAATTTTTTTTCAACGTTTATTTTTGGGACAGAGAGAGACAGAGCATGAACGGGGGAGGGGCAGAGAGAGAGGGAGACACAGAATCGGAAACAGGCTCCAGGCTCTGAGCCATCAGCCCAGAGCCTGACGCGGGGCTCGAACTCCCGGACCGCGAGATCGTGACCTGGCTGAAGTCGGACGCTTAACCGACTGTGCCACCCAGGCGCCCCGTCAAAAGCTGACTTTTAAAATCAAATGACCGGCTGTGTGCAGGGATTCAGCCATTGACTCTTACCAACAGTTATTTGTGAAATTGACAGTCTTTGTGAGTTGTTACCAAATGATAAACACTTAGATTCCAAACGAGATGTCATTAAAAAGCTCCGCTTTATGTGTGTAATGGGATAGCAGCTGCCTCTTTGCCAACAAAAGAACAGTATTTCTTTAAAAAAAAAGAGCCTTAAATTAAAGTCAGAAAAACATTCTTGGACATGATTCTGTAATAGATGGAGCTTTGGATTCATGGGTTGGGCAGAAAATTGGACTGGGAGAAGTTTAAACTCCTTCCCAACTTGGAGAGCCTGCGTGTCCGTGATTCATCGGGTGACTCTCAGCCACGAGGACGACTCAGTCATTGGACACACTTTTACTTGTCTCCCGCCATCTGCCTGGTGCTGCCGTGGGCGTCGGGAGTGGAGCAGGGATCGGGACGGATATGGCACCTGCTCTCAAGTAGCTTCCACCCTAGACGGAAGAAGTGGCAGTCATCCAGATAAGGCACACCCCAGATAATTTCAGAAGAATCTCGGAAGAAAAACGCGGGTTGTCATGATGGAGACGGGCTGGCGTGGGAGTTTACGTTACCGAAAGGGCCCTCAAGCTCGGCTAGTGGCGACAGACTCATTGAGAAAGATTCGGAGGAACTACATTTTGGGATGAGGTCCTGGGGGCGGGGCTCACGCTGGCTCTCTGGCCATCTGAGGGGGAGGAGAGGATCGTCAATGCTTATCTAAAGGCGGGGGGCTGGACGGAATGACTTCTCAGCACCCCTTCCAGACTTGGATTTTACAGCTTTCCAAAACATTAGCAAATCTTACCTCTTTAAAAAAATTTTTTTAACGTTTATTTATTTTTGAGACAGAGAGAGACAGAGCATGAACGGGGGAGGGGCAGAGAGAGAGGGAGACACAGAATCGGAAGCAGGCGCCAGGCTCCGAGCCGTCAGCCCAGAGCCCGAGGCAGGGCTCGAACTCGCGGACCGCGAGATCGTGACCCGAGCTGAAGTCGGACGGTTAACCGACTGAGCCACCCGGCCGCCCCAGCAAATCTTACCTCTTAACCTCCCTCTCTGCGGACACAGGAAGCCCAGGACAGGAATGACGTGGGCAGCTCTCGGCGAGGATTGGAGGGAGCGTCCCCGGGCATCACCAGCTCAGCCCTGACGGTAGACACCGCTGGAAGCTGGCAGCTTTCTGGAGGTTCTACTAGGTTTATCCAGTTTGGTCTTTACACACAACGGCGGAGGCAGCTGGACGTGTTGGGCTTGAGCCCTGGTTCTGCCATTTAGGAGGTACGTGACCTTGGCGAAGTTCCTTGACCCTTCTGTACCTCAGTCTCCCCGCCTGTAAAGTCCTCGGACGTCTGGGAGGGGTGAGCTGCTTAGCACCTGCAAGGCACGTGACCTCTGGCACACAGCAAGCGCTCAGTACCAGCCGACTACCCTGATCCCGGGGGATCCCTCGCGCTGATGAGGTTCCTTGGGGGAGGTGCCCAGGGAGACACAGGGCCCAGATGACTGCTGACCAGTGAGCGTCTCCCTCTGGCTCCGTCCTTGGTGCATGACTGTCTTTGCAGGGGTCCTCCCCAGCCTCTTCTTCCGAGGCGGACCCTGCACTGCCCTTCCGGTTGAGGACGCCTCGGCACCAGCACCAGGACGCCCAGACTGCCCGCTGGCCCGTGGAGAAGCCCCTGCAGGACCCCTCCTGCTTCTGAATTAGAGAGTCTCTTTTCCGAATGCCCCCTGCACCCTGGGGTATTCGATTTGGAGAAAAGCCAAGCATTCCCAGGTGATTTCTTCTCCTTTCTCCATCGTGTCCAGAGACACTGAATGTAGAGCATCCTCTGCTTGAGGGAGAGGGAGAAGAAAACGATGCGTGTGACACAGAAACATCATCCCACACGACGTGCACGTGTCCAGGCAGCTGCCGGGGCCGGCGTGTGGCAGCCGGGGCCAGCCGTGCCCAGAGGCTGCAGCCCAGCGTGGGGACCCAGCAGGGAAAGGGTGAGTGGGAGGCACACCGACCCTCTCCCCCGCCCCGTCTCCTGCCAGTGTGCCCCATTGGCCAGATCTCCCCACAGGATAATGAAACTGTCGGTGCCATTCACAAAATCCGGTCCCTGAGGCACAGAGCAGTGGAGAGGAACCCAGAGGGGCCGAAGGGAAATGCCTGGTTCAAAGCTTCTGCTCTGATCTGAAATGATCTCTTCTCTGCAGGGGACGCATTTTGTCGTGCTTCCTGCAACTCGGACGTCTATTCAAGGGGAGAAGCTGAGGGATGCCTCCTGTGACACCCCCTCAATCCCCCCAGGTAGAAGGTGGCCAATGGACGATATCTGTGCAGGAAAAACATCAATTTGTGATCGTTACTGCCGCCTTCAAGGATGGAAAAGGGACGGCCCCCAAATGACACCAGATAGCGCGTGCACGGTATCGTCTGAAGGATGGGCTTTCCACTTACAGGTAGAATCATATTTAATCATAAGCTTGAGGGAAGACTGTGCTACCTTACATAACATCCATAAATTATCCCGGTGTACTTAAGAGTCGGGTTCATTGATTTATAATACAGTTCATTTATAAAAACCAAACTTATTTCACAGACGACAGCAGCTGCTTGAAACACTCTTTAAAGTGAAGGTGGCCTACAAATTATCCGGCGGTTTCGTTTGAAACAAATTATTCATGAGAAATGCAGTGTCGGCAGGAAGGAGGCTACATATTAATCCCTGACAAAATGAGCCTGTATCAGTATCTGATCATTGTTTTGACACTTCAGGACGGGAACACGGCACTCCGATGGGTGAGGGGAGCACCGAGGGAGACGGCAGGCTCGCGGTGGCAGAGAAATGCCACGCGTGATACACGGTCCCCCAACATATGCAGGCCCTGCGGGGTCTCCTCTTTTAAAAGGGGCAAAGTAGGTCTATCAATCGCTTTGTAAGAAAACAGCATGCTTTTACTGTCTCCGTTTCTGAGCGAGGATGTGGCAGGGCTGTGCCGAGTCCCCGAGGGCGGGTCGTCCATGTGTCATCGGGATGATGTCTCATCTGAGGGCTTGGCTGGGGAAGAGTCAGTTTCCACACGCTTGCTGGCCGCTGGCAGAACTTTCTTAGGCTGCCACCTGCCCCCTGCCCTGTGCCCTAACGTGGCCACTTGCCTTCATCGAGCCTACAACGGATCCCAGCGAGGTGGCCGCTACAGGACCGTAAGCCATAAACACGCACAGACCCCAGCCGCACTCGGGGAGGGGGCCACACCGGGGGTGACTCTCAGGAGGGGTGATGACGGGACCGCTTGAGCGCCTGTCTGCCATGGGAGGAAAGGCCAGAAACGGGCTCGGGGGGTGAGGAGAGCCGGCAGCTGAGAAGACAGCGGGGCAGACACGAAGACACAAGAAAACATGTAAACGAGAAAATGGTTCAAAGACATTTGTTATTTTCGGATCGTTGATCTCCGGCACAAAGTGATGAAACTTCACTCCAAGCAGGTGCAGAGCAGAAAAGCACCCCCCTTGTTTTATCTAGTGTTGAAGAGCAGAATTGTAACCAGTGCCAAAGACGTCCCCACTGACTTTGTTTTTTTTTTAAGTTTACTTCTTTATTTTGGGAGACAGAGCGAGCAGGGGAGGGGCAGAGAGAGAGAGAGAGAGACAGAGGGAGACAGAGAATCCTAAGCAGCCTCCAGGCTCTCAGCACAGAGTCCGACAGGGGTTGGGGGTTGGGGGGCTTGATCTCACGGTTCATGAAATCATGACCCGAGCTGAAATCAAGAGTCAGAGCTCAACCGACTGAGCCGCCCAGGCGCCCCCGACCCACTGGCTTTAATTTTTTTTTTTTTAATGTTTATTTATTTTTGACACAGAGACAGAGAGAGAGCGTGAGCAGGGGAGGCGCAGAGAGAGAGGGAGACAGAATCCGAAGCAGGCTTCAGGCTCTGAGCTGTCAGCACAGAGCGCAACACGGGGCTCAAACCCACAAACCGAGAGATCATGACCTGAGCCGAAGTCGGACGCTCAACCGACTGAGCCACCCAGGCGCCCCCCGCCCCCGCTGCCCACTGACTTTAAACCAAAGGCCCTATCACCGTCCTCCAGGAAAGCCTGCCAGGTGCGTGTGGCTTCCTTCACCTGTTGGCCTCATGTCGGCTCTCCAGCTGTGGACTCGCACGGGAGGCCCGGGCACCAGGCTGCTGACGGAAAGCCTCCACTCTCCTCCTAGGTTTTCGTGCAGTCACTGAAAGGCAGGCCTCTGTCAGGCTTCTACTTCGGTACTTTCCACGTAGCTTCCTCTGTCTCCAGATGCTGAGGGGAGAATGAGGACATTGGAGTCATGCCTTCTGATTCTACACAAAATAATCATATCGCACAGTGAAAATATCTCTCCCTTGTAAGCCCTCCACTTGATTAAATGGCTGAGTGGGCAGGTTGGCATTTCGGGGAGACATTCGGTGAGCGGAGCTACGTGTCTGTGTCTCGACTCAGAAATCAGGTTACAAGCGCAGAGAATCTTCCACTTTTTTCTCCAGCTTTCCAGACCCTGTTACCAGATGAAATGCCTGTCATCCTGTGCGTCTTCGGACAACTCGAAATTCGTTGTGGAATCCTACGTTGTGGGTTACGCATGCCCTGGTCAGGGGCTTAGATAACGGATCCTCTCCCAGCAACACTGAGAACGGCCGAGTTGGGGGGGTGGGTTACGATAGGACAATGGATCACAAGGTCAATCTCAAACAGACCCAGGTATGTAGGGAGAATAAGGTGGCTTCTTCAGGGAACAGAAGAAGGACACTCGAGGACAGGCACACCGGGACTCCCGGGGGGCTCAGTCGGTTGAGCGTCCGACTTTGGCTCAGGTCATGATCTCGTGGTTCATGGGTTCAAGCCCCGCCTCAGGCTCTGCGCTGACAACTAGGAGTCTGGAACCTGCTTCGGATTCTGTGTCTCCCTCTCTCTCCACCCCTCCCCCGCTCACGCTCTGTCTCTCTCTAGAAAATAAATACACATTAAGAGGGCAAGCACACACGTGACCTCACACAACACCGCCGACAAGGAAGAAGCGACTCAGAGCTGGGCTCCCATCGAGGGCCAGCCACTCGCACATCACCCGGCACATTTCGTCTTAGCAAGGCCGTAACGGAGACGTTTTGAGCGGCGTCCACAGAATTGCTGAGGGCCGTCTGTGCAGAATAGTTTGACGCAGAAGGGTGGGTCCCGTGGGCAGGATCCGCCCACGTGGCAAGACAGGAAGGGCAGGGATCTTGGCCAAAGAGGGCTTCGCATTGCTTCGCTGGAATTAAGCACTAAAATTAAATTAGTCCGGAGTAACGGTAACCACGTTTGTAAACACCACGAAAGAAACGTAGTTTAGAACGGCCACCCCGTCTTGATTCTGTCGGCTTGCCCGTCAGGCATGTGGCAGCAGGGGCCCTCCTGGCCTCCCCGCGTTCAGGTGATCCAGGTGTGCTCAGTCATGACCAAGCACAGGGGCCAGCGGGAGACCTCCCAGCCCTGTCCGTCCGCGGGCTCGGTGACCCACAGCTTTCTAGATGGTGGCTGCTCTCTGTTAATACTCTGTCATATACTTGAAAGTTGCCAAGAGAGGAGATCTTAAATGTTCTCATCACACAAAGGAAACCGTAATCATGTGATATGATGCAGCTGTTAGCTAATGCTATGGTGGTAATCATTTTGCAATATGTAAGTATCAAATCGATATGATGTACACCTTAAATTTGTACGATATTACGTCAATTTTATTTCAATAAAGCCAGAAATAATAAAAATAAAAGTCAGGATAGCACACTCGTGGCTGAGCTGTGGACACGTGTGCACCGTGACCCTGACGTGAACGTCGTTTTAAGCTGCTGAGATTCAGAGACTGTTGATTCACAGCGTAACTTAGCCTGTGCTGACCTGTACAAGTTTGTGTCTGTTTACCTGTACTGTCAACGATATGCTGGTGGTTTGTATCTTATTCTGTTCTACTCTATTTCGTTTATTTCTAAAATGTTGGTTGTGGGTGCCTGGGTGGCTCAGTTGGCTAAGTCTGACTTCATCTCAGGTCATGACCTTGCAGTTCGTGAGTTCCAGCCCCGGGTCGGGCTCTGTGCTGACAGTGTGGAGCCCATTGGGATTCTCTCTCTCTCTCTCTCTCTCTCTCTCTGCCCTTTCCCCACTTGAGCTCTCTCTCACCCTAAAATAAATAAATAAACTAAAAAAAAAATTAAAATGTTGGCTGTAATCCGAGAGATCTCACAGCTCACGATGTTTTTGAAAAACAGCCTTGCGAATACACATTTATTTTGGGATTGGTGGTTAAGCCTCTGCCTCTCTGCCCTGGCCATACGTTTGGTGAGGCTGTGGCCGGGTCAGTGAGTATGTGGCGAATGAATGAGTGAACGAACAAATGGAATGATTTCATCTACTTATTTATTTTAAAAAAAAATTTTTTTTAACGTTTATTTATTTTTGAGACAGAGAGAGACAGACCATGAATGGGGGAGGGTCAGAGAGAGGGAGACACCGAATCCGAAACAGGCTCCGGGCTCCGAGCTGTCAGCACAGGGCCCGACACGGGGCTCGAACTCACGGACCGCGAGATCATGACCTGAGCTGAAGTCGGACGCTTAACCAACTGAGCCACCCAGGTGCCCCTTATCTACTTATTTAAACATCCTGATCCCAGCAGTCCTTGAGACCCAGAATAGGCTGAGCCAGTGAGTGCCACGTCCCACACAGAGAGCATGGTGGCAGGGGCAGCAGGGCTGAGAACGTTCCTGATAACAAGCCAGCACCCATCAGTTTTCCCCGTGATTTCTACCCACCATCGAAGATGTGGATCCCCTTCCTGTCATCTTCTTGTCTGAAAGAGATGCTCACGTTCCCAGCTTCCCTTGGAAACGAGCCCACACTGCTCCAACTTGCAGGAACTCAGGCTGGGATCCACATCCATACGCTAGGAAATTGAACATTAAGGCAATGTCTCGGTAAGGGAAGCTCGGAATGAGATCCATTCAATTATTGCAAGTTCAGCTTCCATCCGGAAGACGCTTCTTAATTGCCTTGGCTGGGCTGCGGGTAATGGAAAGGTTAAATTGGCTTCAAACTTTTATTTTATTCACTGTGTGATAACTGATTTCAAATATTGAACTTCCTTCAGAGGAACAATAAATTACTTTGTGAAATATAGATTATGCCAATAACGGATGAGCTAGATATAAATGGAATCCCAATATCTTTGGGATATATTCCTGTGTGCATGTCTCTAGAAATTGGAAGAAAAGAGAGCACCCCAGTAGTGAAATAAAGCAGCATTGCTGATGTGTGTTTTTTATACGTGGGATGCCTGGGTAGCTCAGTCGGTTGAGCGTCCGACTTCGGCTCAGGTCGTGATCTCGCGGTCCGGGAGTTCGAGCCCCGCATCGGGCTCTGTGCTGACAGCTCGGAGCCTGGAGCCTGCTTCGGATTCTGTGTCTCCCTCTCTCTCTGCCCCTCCCCTGCTCACGCTCTGTCTCTCTGTCTCTCAAAAATAAATATACGTTTGAAAAAAAATCTAAGAAAAATGAAGAGAGCGCCTGTCGTCCTGTTTGCCCCATGGATCCAGGCCAAACTCGTGGATGAAGTACGTTGTCTCTTTGTTTGGCCCTGGGCAACACTTAACCGGTCTTTTCAGACAAAAGTGAAACTCAGGTTTTATTCTAGAAATAAAAAGTGGACACAGAGGTGCCAAAGGACCCTGTTTAGAAATGTATTGTGTCCACCCAGGAGATATTTACTGAGTGTCTACACCAGGGAGATGACGGTGCACGGAAATCACCGTCCAGGGAGCCCATCTTCTTGTGCGACGGAAATGGTGCCGATGACAAGGTGTCCTGGTGCGTGAGGAGGTGATGGGTGCTTTGCAGAAACTACGGCGGAGGGGGGACAGTGCAGAGAAGACGGCCAGGGAAGTCTCACTGAGAGACGACGCGCAAGGGAAGACGCCAGGCTGGTGTAGGAGACGCTGTACCAAGGTCTCAGGCAGGGGGGTCTTGGGATGGACGCAAGCCTGCTCAGACCGGTGGCACTGTGGGGGGCTGTCCTAGGCGTGCTGCGACGGTGGCATCCCTGCCTCCCGTCCATCAGGCCCGGTAACATCTCTTTCTTTCTCCCTGTGCCCACACATCTCCAGATGTTGGAACACGTCCCTTTGGTCGGGAGAGAGGGGGCCCTCGGCTGAGCAGCTCTGAGCAAACGGGAAGGCTCTGCCCTGAGCGGAGCGAGCAAGAGAGTCACAGCCGAGGTCAGCAGGGGCCACGGGCCACGCGCAGGTCCCGTGCGCCATCCTGAGGCCTTGGCTTGTGTTCTGCACGAGGCGAGACGCCGCCAGGAGGATGCCCTGGTCTGAGCTACGTTGTGACTGCCTCGGCCGGGCTGCCGCGGAGGATGAACGGTCCGGGGACAAGAGCGAGGACAGCAAGAATGGAGCGGGGGGTGCGGGGAAGCTAGCCAGGGATGAAGCCGTCCCGGGGCACAGCAGGTGCAGTGCAGGTGAGGAGAGGGGCCAGCCCGGCCCCATCCCGAAGAACGGCCGCTGGGGATTCGGGCGAATGTGAACGCGGTCTTCCTGGGGGACGCTCACGCTTCCGAGCGACGATTCTGGGCGAGCGAAGGTGGGGCTTAGGGACTCAGCGGGCAAAGACAGGAGTCAGAGGAACCAGGGGGACTTTCTGCAAATGAGGTGTTTGGTGGTTTCTTGTGGCTCTACTGGATAATTGCCACATTCGAGATTTAAAATCCATCTTTCTGTGATTTTAGTCATTTTCTCGTTTCCAGAAAATCCATAAAAATAAGTGTTTTAGCGATTTTGGTTTTCTGCCTCACATCGTGTGCCTTCCGCAACAATGGATGTGGGTTCCCTCTCCGACTGGAAGCCTTCCGCGGCCTCTGGCTCCCTGTGAGGTGTGGCCAGCGGTGGTCAGACTGGGTGTCTATGCCCACGGCCACCAGGGGTCACCAGGGGTCACCTGGGTCCTCCACCGAAGGCCACCGCCCCGGCAGGTGGCCCCGTCCAGAGCCACCCTCTCCAGGTTCCGCGGCACTTCCTGCCGTGCCCGCCGGGTCCCCAGACAGTAACGGTCCCCAGCGTCAGCTGTCCCAGAGCCCTGCACCGTCCCACACCCTCGCGGGTTTCTCTGGATCCTGTCCACCTGGGTCCACTCGGTGGCTGTCTCATGGGCTCTGTTTCCTCCCGGGGCCCCGATCCATGCAAGCTTCACAAGAAAACCCAGACACGAGTGACAAGTACAGGGGGCACCTGGTGGTTCCGTCAGTTAAGCGTCCGACTTCGGCTCAGGTCGTGATCTCGCGGTTTGTGAGTTCGAGCCCCGCGTTGGGCTCTGTGCTGACAGATCGGAGCCTGGAGCCCGCTTCGGATTCTGTGTCTCCTCCTCTCTCTGCCCCTTCCCTGCTCACACTCTCTTTCTCTCTCAAAAATAAATACATATTAAAAACAAAACAAAAGAATGGGTAGTACTTTATCCTGCAGTGTTCCCTGGGTTTAGTCCAGCTCTGGGGACGCGGCTTATGTCTCCTTCCTGCCCAGATGCTGTCAGTTTCAACGTTGCTTAAAGAAGCAAACAGAAGCGAGCAGCGAAGGAACACCTTTGGCTTTTAAAATAGACCTTGTGAGATGGAAAGGCTCCCAACAAGGCCCGTAGCCGGAGGCCTTCTGCCACGTTTACAGACGCCAGAAACACCACAGCAGCTGTTTCTAAAGTTTGCAGCCTTTCAAGCCCCTGCAGCCACTGCCGGGGTGACGGGTGGCAGCTCGCCTGCGATCTGGGCGAGGCAGAGGGCCCCCATGCCGGGCCATTTGGTGGGGTTCTAATTCCAAACGCCACACCGGGAGGGTAAAAAAAATTTTTTTTTTAATTTTTATTTTTTTCAACGTTTATTTATTTTTGGGACAGAGAGAGACAGAGCATGAACGGGGGAGGGGCAGAGAGAGAGGGAGACACAGAATTGGAAACAGGCTCCAGGCTCCGAGCCATCAGCCCAGAGCCCGATGCGGGGCTCGAACTCACGGACCGCGAGATCGTGACCCGGCTGAAGTCGGACGCTCAACCGACTGCGCCACCCAGGCGCCCCCAAAATTTTTTTTTTAAAAAGCAGGAATTAGAGTGGCCTCCCAAGGCAGGTCATTTGGAATGAGAGATTTATAGTGAAGGTTTGGGAAAGTCATCTAAGAGTTTAAAGTCCCCTAAGGCAAGGGTAGAGCACGCACCGGAGTTTTCTGAATTGCACGAAATGGGTCATGAGGCAGGAGGGAAGAATGCGTAGCGTCGTCATCTGTACGCGGGCTTGGGGCCCGGGAGACGCCTGAGCACTGCTCACACCCACCTGGGGCATCCTGAGCGTGCGAATTCCAAACTTCCACTTCTGGGAGGATGGGTGGACGTGCAGTGTCCTATTCCTCCCTCTGAGCACCGCTGACCGCCACAGACATCACATACGAACAGACACCAGGAGACTCCGAAGGGTCAAGAGAAGAAGGCAGACCTCACAGGGAACTCAAGTGTGAGCCCCGCGTCGGGCTCTGTGCTGACGGCTCAGAGCCTGCTTGGGATTCTCTCTCTCTCCCCCTCCCCTGCATGTGCTCTCTCTCTCTCTCTCTCTCAAAATAAATAAATCAACGTTAAAAAAAAAAGACCCGGGGTTCAGCAGAATGGTCAGCTTGCAGATTGGGTACTGAAGAAGTCGGCGACCAGAAAGGGTGCTCTCTTTAGCTACGGGAACAGGAAAGGGACAGACTCTCCGATGGAAAAACTGGCCCCCCCAACAAAGGCTGAGTGGGCAGCCTTGACGTCCAGCCTCGCTGGTGGCAGTGAGGTGTCCCCCGGGCCCCTGCTGGAGTGGAGTCCGGGAGCCTGGACATCAGCGGAGGCCAGATGGGGAGCGGGAACCCAGCAGACGTCCCCTCTGAGGCGTTGGGTGTCAGCGGAGGCTCCAGAGTCTCAGCAGGAGTGAGCAGCCCCTCTCCCTGATTTCAGAGGAGCCAGAGTCTCGTGCGAAACGCCTCAAGTGACAGGATTCCAAGACAAAGTCCGTCAGCATGGACACAACCAGAGAAAACCCCAACCTGAGCGAGAGAAAACATCGACAGATGCCAACAGCGATGTGACACATTAGCTGACCAGGATTTTATTGTATTTTATTTCTTATTTTTTAAAAAAATCTTTAAACATTTATTTATTTATTATTGAGGGACAGAGAGAGACAGCATGAACGGGGGAGGGTCAGAGAGAGGGAGACACAGAATCTGAAACAGGCTCCAGGCCCCGAGCTGTCAGCACAGAGCCCGACGCGGGGCTCGAACCCATAAACCGTGAGATCACGACCTGAGCCGAAGTCCATTAACCGACTGAGCCACCCAGGCGCCCCTAGCTGACCAGGATTTTAAAACGGTCTTTGTAAAAATGCTTCAGTTACAAACACAATTTAAACAAATGGCGACCAGAAAGTCTCGGCCAGGAAGCAGAAGACACAGAGAAGAAACAAACGGGAATGTTGTCCCTGAACAATGACAGAGCCGAAATAAGGTCGGGGAATCGTTCTCAAGAGCAGAAGGGACCCCGCTCGCTGTGAAAGGGAACGGCAGCCTGTGTCTGCCCAGCCTAGACACAGAGAAATGTGGGCCAAAAGGCAGGAGGAGCCACGCTGAGACTGTGACAAGAGACGTCACGTCTGGGTCCCTGGGTCCCAGGGGAGAGGAGTCGAGGGGTCGAGCGGGAAGGAGAGATTTGCAAGAAACGATGGCTGTGAATTGCCCGATTTTGGAAAGAAGGGGGGCAAAAAGAAACATCTGCAGACTGGAGACTAAGTTAACCCGAAACGCAGAGGAGAGACCCCAACGACCCAGACGAAAGCCACATTCAAGACAGAAACCGGAGAATGCGCTGGACCGTCAGCACGGTCACATCCCAGGGCGTGCTAGGAATCCAGGCCACCGGCATGGCCGGTACTGTCACCCCAACACTCACTCCCTCGTCCGCGGGGCCACAGACGCTCCCGGAGACACATGGGGCTACTTGTTCCCAAGACCCGAGCGACCCTGGCCTTCAGGTGGAAACTAAAGAACCTGATCTGGGTTCACCTCAGCGAGAACAGAGCTGTGCCCTATGACCCTGTTATAAAACTATCAAGGAGCTGGATGGCGAAAAGCTTCAGCCAGCAGAGAAGGACGCCCCAAGGGTCCGCGCTGGGGACCAGTCTTGTCGGGATGTGGCCCCTGCACTGAGCCGTCCGCTGCCCTCCATCGTTCCTCCCTCTGCTGAGACCCTGCGTCCTGGGGGAGGGTGTGGGGGCCAGGACAGGCGCTCACGGTCCTGGAGGGAGCTGGGGTCTCAGACCAGCGCTGCCCCCCACACGGCCACAAGCCATAACGAAGAGCTCATTCTTCAAGAAACAAACGGCGGTGATAGGGCTGTGATGACACAAGCATCCTCGAATGAGGGGCTTACGCAACAAATACTGGTTTCTCACCGTCCCGGGGGCTGCAAGGCCAAGACGAAGCAGCCAGCAGCTTCTGGGCGTCTGGCGGGACCCGCGTCCTGGTTCGCAGACGGCGTCTGCTTCCTGTGTCTGCTCCTGGTGTGAGGGGCGAGGGCCCTCTCCGGGGTCTCCTTTGTAAGGACGCTAATCCCGTCCGTGAGGCCCCGTCTCAGGCCCGATCGCCTCCCGAAGGCTGCACCTGCTGGCACCACACACGGGGGGCAGGATGTCGGGGTGTGCACTTTGGGGAGGGGGACACAGACGCTCAGCTGGTGGCAGTGCTGTGAGCAAAGGTCTGGGATAGAGGTGACCGACACAACCAGGCTGTCCCCACAGCCGAGGAAGCGGGTCGGGCGCAGGCGGGCGGCAGGCACGTTTCGCGGCTTTGCCGGTTGGAAGGACGGGGGCTTGACTTGAACCAAGTCTCTTTGCCGGGGTGGGGAGAGCTCTCGGTGGCATTTGTTACGAATCCGGTTTGCTGTCGGTGAATCCGGTTTGCGGGTGAAATACCTAAGCTCTTCCTGAGGTATCCCCGGTGGAAGGTTGGAGGCCAGGCGGTGGCTGGGGACACAGGCAGATGGGGAGAGACAGAGGCAGGCAGACAAAGGAGCCCATCCCCCTTCTCCAGGGGACAGGTGGGGACACCTACATCGGCAGGCCAGGCGGTCCTGCCCAGCAGAGTCCCCAGAGCCCCCAATAGAGCCTGGCTGGGGCTCAGGGAACATTTCTTAAATGAACTTCCTGAGTGAATAACCGGTCCGACGGGGATCGCTCGTGCTGGAATCATTCCTTTCTTGCCGCTTGGATACCTCTTGAACCCCTCTCCTGCTTGGCCCCCACGTGGAAGCCCACAGAACAGAAATCCCCGCTGCCGTGGCCTTTTCGACGAACCGACTGGCATCTGTCTCAGGGCCTGGCGCAGAGAATCATTACGCGCTGGCTCCTGTCCCACGGAAAGGCGAAGTTCGTTTGCCAGGCTCCACGGTGCTCCAGGGCCACGGGGCTCACGTGGGCCTCTCTTCACCTCTTGAGTTAATCCCTCGATTAGCAAAACGCACAGCTTTGCCGCTGGGTTTACACTTGTTTCGTGAGGCCGGGAGAAGACCAGCGTGTCCTCACCGGCTTATGAAAGGGGCTGCGCGTCTGGCCCCCTGTGCCCCACGGGCCGGGCCTCCTTGTGTCCCTTGGCCTCACCGAGTTGGGCCACTGAGATGGGGTAGAGCCATCGGCTGAGGGTGAGGGAGCCCCTTCACCTTCTCGGGTGGGCGGAAATGGAGGTCACGGCTGGGCACGCAGGGGGTGCACAAGGCCTCCCGGCCACTGGGGAGCATGGTGGCTCTGGGTGGGGACCTGGGAGCCCGGCGGGCCACGAGCAACCCTGCCCCATCCCTGCCAACAGTCCAACCCTCTGGACAATTCTGCTTGGCAACGGGAGACTTTTTTCTCCCTGTGGTCATTTGCTGGGGGACCAGCTCTGCTCTTGTCATGCAAAATGGCTCTGTGCTGCCTCGTCCAGCCCCGGGAACCACATCCAGTGTGGACAATTTAGCAAAGGGAATACGGGAGCCAGAGGAGGGAGAATCGTGTCCCTGGAAGAACAGAACAAAACACAGACATCACTTTTTTCCCCCTGTCTGAATACCCTAGAATTTGCAGAAACTTGTCTTTATGGGTGTGTGCGGGGTGGGGGGTGGGGGTTGGTGGGTGTGAGGTGGGGGGTGGGGGGTTGGTGACACTCCTCTGACTGCTCCAGGCTTCCAGCCCCCCACTGGCGGGATCTGAGGCGCAGGGGCGTCGGTTGAACAAAGGCTGGGGGCGCTTCGAAAAGAAAACGTCTTTCTGTCACTCATCGGGCCTGAAAAAACCGAATGAGGGTTTGATTGCAGATGGGAAGCGACAGGAACCTGTTGCGGGAGAGGTCAGCACTCCTGCGTGGAACTCAAGGGCTCCGGGAAGGAAGGGAAGGAAGGGCCCCCCCACCGGGGTCTCTGTCACAGCCACAGCGGAATGAGCTTCCGAGGGGTTGGCCGCAGCTCGGATCCTCCAAGGAAGGTGAACAGTTGGCTCTAAATTCAGTATCCACCTGAGGCTGGGGTGGCTCACTTGCGCGTTCAGACCCTCGGTGACCTTGTGGTTTGGGGGGAAAAAATCTGTTTGGCCTTTGTCCCCATTTCTGGCACAGAGCCCCTGCAAACCTTGGAATTTCCTGGACGAGAGTGATAAAGGTGACTTTTGTTATGTTAACGAGAGACTTTTGGAAAGCTCCTGGGGGTGGGCTGGCGCTCAGAGCCCCGGTGATTAGAGGGCTGGGCTTGCCATCGGACCTGAAGTGGGGAGGGGATCTGGAGGCCAGATCAGTGGAGATTTGGGGCAAGTGGTGCCCAGAGAGGCTATGACCGTCCGTGCCCCCTGCCCCACACCCCGTGCGTCCCCTCCATCTGGCTGGCCTCAGTTACATCCTTTACCCTAAGTCAGTAAGGGTTTCTCTGCATTCTGTGAGCTGCTCTAGCAAATTAATTAAAGCAAAGGAGGGGGCGGGGGAGAGGGGAAGCTCTGATCTACAGCCGGTGGGTCAGAAGCCCAGGGGACAGCCCGGACCATCGACGGGCACCTGCAGTGGCAGAAGTGGGGGGGGGGGACAGTCCTGTGGGAAGGAGCCCCTCATGGAGGGGGGGGATCTGACACCACCTCTGGGTGGACCGGGTCAGGATCGCATGGCACCGGAGGATCCCAGCTGGTGTCGGAGCTCAGCTCGGTGGTGTGGGGATCCCAAAATCGGAGGTGGGGTCAGAATTGCTGTTAGACCAGGAAGCTGGGGTCATTGCTCGAGGGGCCCCCAGAAGGCAGAATGAAGACTAGGGTCCTTAGGGAGGTCCCAGGACTTGCACTGTGGGTCTGGGGATGCCAGCGAGGCTCCACCGGGTCTTGGCAGGACAATGGGAGAACAGACAAAAACATCACTTGTTGTTCCTTTTTTCGTTTGTTTCCTTCGTGGTCTTACAGAAACCACACTCTGAAGAGAAAGGCAAACTCAGAGACAGAAGCTCAGCTTCCACTCATTTCCTTTGCGTGTGTGTGTGTGTATGTGAGTGTGCACATGTGTGTGTGTGTGTATGTGTGCACGCGTGTGCGTTTGTGCGTGTGTGCATGCGTGCGTGCACGTGTCTGTGCATGTGTGCACATGTATGTGCGCGTGCAAGTTTGTGTGTACGTGCACACGAGCGTGTGGGCGTGTACACGTGTGTGTGTGTGGCCGTCCAAGCCTCACCTGCGACATTCTGATGGGAATGCCGGCCACGTGCGACATAGCAGGAAGCTTGGGGTCTGGTGACTGCAGCCTCCACTTCCGGGAGGTGGCGCTTTGGCTGGGGGTCTCCTCCCCCACAGGAGACTGAAGATGAATGGGTGAATGAACGAACGAGTGAATGAATGAGTGACTTAATGAATGAGTGATGTGCAAGTGTACTCGAGTGAGTCTCGAGTGAGTGAGTGACTTAATGAATGAGTGATGTGCAAGTGTACTCTCCTCTTGGGCGAGTCCTCTTGTAGTTCAGGCTGATCTCGTTTTTCGGTCAGGAGCACCAGGCTCTCCGACGAGGCCCGCGCTTTGCCATATTCGGGACACAGAAGGCACACATTTTCCACACTGCATTTTGCCAAATCTCTCTTTGTTTTGCAAGAACTCCTGAAACAATTATTTCTGCTTCGACTGCCAGGGCCCCACCTCCCCAAGTGTTCCCTGGTTACCGATCGCAGAGCCCTTTTCAAAAATCATGGCAACGAAGCCATCACTTAACGGTTTTCTTGGCTAGCTCCAAAAGGGTCACTTTGAAATTTTATTCGTTTAGATGAAGAAACACCAAGGACTCCCCACACATAGCCCCCACTCCATGTACGTGATCACAGCGGAATTTTGTGGGTGTTTTTGCAAAACCCACAGCATGTGCCAGTTAATGGCGGGGCCGGGGGACCCCATGGAGTCAGTGAGCTGGATTGCTGTCAGGCAAATGGCACGCAGACATTAAGAGCACGCTCAATTATGGATGACACAGAACAGCCGCCTCCTCTCGAGGTTATCAGTGGCTGTGATGCTGTGCCTTTAATTATGCCGCTCCCGTCTATTCCAGAACACTAACTCTTTAGAAAAGCAGTGCATGGAAATTCTTTATTAATCACCAATGGGAGATTCGCCTGCCCATAGAGTGGTTGTAGTTTGTTCGTGTGTTTACTTCCAAAGTCTTGAATCCTACTAGGAAATCTGCCTACAGGAAAACTCTCCGGCAGCTGACACCAAATGGAGTCGACCAGGGGTGGGTAGTTCCCCGGGAGAACCACCCAGGGAGCGCCGTGTAAGGCAGTGTGCCGCGTGTCTCCTTTACGCCGTGGCGGTGATGGGGGATTCACGCTCGCTTAGGGGACAGGGTCACACTGGGACGCCGTGGACTCCTCCATCGGCAGTTAATGGAAGTAGATAGAGGTGAAAAGGATCAGCGTCCATTTACCTGCTGGGAACTCGAAAGAGCTTTACAAAGGCGTGTGTGACAGAGAAGGGAAGAAGAAACAGAGGGAGCTCGCGGGAGAAGGACTTTATTTCTGGGGGAGGACGGAAAAATGGTCCTCCCTGAGAAGGAAAGGACAGACAGGAAAATACGAAATGTGCAATCTGATCAGCTGAGCGCCACAGCGCTGTTAGGTCCCAAGTACAAGATGTGGAAGACTGGGCTTCCCAGAGATGGCCTTGTCACATCTCCCTCCCACATGGTCTTCTATGAGGTGTCCTTGTCACTCCAACACAAGGAGGAGGCCATTTCTTTCTCTGACTATTCAGCTGGGCTTGGAAGTGACACTGTGATTTTGTGCACTGGGTGTATCCGACAGCAATTCTTGGGAACGCTTTTGGGCCCGAGCCACCACGTGAGAAATCCACGGACTCCAGGCCGCCATGTTGTGGGGAAGCCCCGGGCAGGCACGTCGGTCTGCAAAGCACCCGGCGTGAGAGTGAACAGCCTTCCCGTAACCCCAGCAGCCAGCCTTAGCGTCCTCCCGGGTGACAGCCAGACAGCAGGGAGCAGAGAAAAGTGATCCCCATGGCGCCCTGTCCAAATTCCTGGCCCACAGGACCCATGAGTGTAATTAAACAGGTTTGTTTGGGGCTGATAAGCTTTGCAGTGATTTGCTACTTGGGAATAGTAGCTGGACGCCGAGATCTCAAGTCTTGCCAGGAGGGAAGCGCTGGGGGTCGGTCTGGAGATATCCAGCATAATCTCAGGGCATGCCTCCTTCCTGGTGAAGATTTGAAGCATCCTGTGTCCCGTGTCTGCAGTTGACCTTCACGTGCTTCAAGGTCAACAAAGTGGGAGAGAGAAAGGAGAAAGGTAAATATGGCAAAATGTCAACAGCGGTTGCATCTAGACAGAGATTATTCTGGGTGAAAATTAAACGCAGAGGAGAAGAAAACATGGAGAGGAGAACCTTCAGTTGACCTTTCAGAACCATGAGAAGAGAAGTAGAAGAATGGAACGCTGTGGAACGGAAGGGGGGCCTGAGGACCCGTGAAATCCCTCAGTCCTGGTCCAACCTGCTGATCAGGTTATTTGGAGGCAACATGACAAGGAATTCGCCGTATTATGGCAAAGTAGCCAGTTGTTCAATAACAGTGATGGAAACAGGGCAGGACTTGGTCTCTCCTCGAACAGTTTCACAACTTCAAACCCGATGTCTACAGGGACACGGAAAATACCGTATGGGGGTCGCGGGGGTGGGGGGCGGACCTAGAGGAGAAAGATAACAATGCATGAAGCCTTATGCTCTGTCTGCAGGACACGACTGCCCTTCAGGGACACCAGCCAAGTCCTGTCCAACGGGCCCATTTTGTTTGGAAGTCAGAAATCAGGATGGTTATGTGAGGCCTTACAATTTTTCCAATGTGGAAAATGAATTCAAAATGTGACAATACAGTGCAGGCCAACTAAAATATGTCTCTATATCTTATTCGTTCCAGAAGCTGTTAGTGTGAGACTTCTGCTGAATTAAACCTGGCTGATTAGTCTCTCACCTCTGCCCCTGGGGGTAGTTTTGGACACCATGGAAATGAAAGATGCCTGGGCTAAAGGGACATACTGGTGTGACATTTGGCTCTCTCCTCACCACGATACCTACCTCTCTGAGAGGCATCACACTTGCCACCAGGTCAGCACGTCCCCCCCCACCCCGCCCCGCCATGGGTCCATCCATCACACCTTCTCACTAAATGTCCAGGACCCCACCCTCCTTCTCTGAGGACCTATCTGTGTCTTGGGACTTGCTTTTGCCTGAAATTGAGTGTTCTTGAGGACAGGCATTGGTTGTGCTACCTGGTTGGGGCAGGTCGTCCGAGGATGCTGTTTCAAGCTCTGCCTACAAGGTCCTCTTGGCTGAGGGTCTCCTAGCTCCACCTCCCCCCCCCACCCCATCTCTTTCTCCCTTCTCTGACCCTCTACTCTATCCCCGGGGTACATTTTCTATCCTAATATTCTAAAAGGACCTCTGGATGTAATTCATTGTGTTTATTTTATACACCAATTTCTCTCAGAGCCCAGGCTCTAAGGCTCAAGTTATTTTTTCTGTGGCAGCCTCTTCTCTGAATCGATGTCGGATGGATAGATCCCCAACCAGATGGAAGCAAAGACCGAGAACAAAAAAGGAAGAAAATACCATGAAGAAGGAAAAAAGATCAGAATATGAGACGTTGTCTTATGCTTTATCTTGTACAAACATGAGTGTGAAGGGGTAAGGGAATTAGAAAAAAAATCAAAAGGAGGAAAATGGAATGAATCCAGACACTAGTTCACAGAAAGAGTCCCACCTTGGAGTGGGCCACCAAGTTACCTCTAGGCTTCCTGGAGTCTGTGTGAGCCGTGAGGTCAGACTTCATGTCAAATGCTACTCTCTCTTCCAAATACAAGTCAGGTTCCAAGTAGGTTTGCCCAGATAAACTTTAGGGATATAGGATTAGACCATGGTTGTACCATGTTGAATGCTAACTTCTTGGCTGTTGTTGCATTGTTTGTCTCTGCTTGGAGAAATAAGGGGGTGTTTGCTACAATAACCGGGAATCCAGAGACAAGGATGGCTTGGTCCCCAGCACCATCATGTGAAGGGCTGGGGACAGGGAGAGAAAGACTATGAACTGTTATGTGTATGACCAGGGTGGGATGTCTCTGTTCAGTGGCCCAAGAAGTTCAGACCTAAACTTACTGACCAATGTCACGAGTGGTATTTGTTGGATTTGCCCACTGTAAGAACTGGCAGCCAACCTGATTCATGGGGTGTTGGCTGATCTGATCAAAACATAGGCGTGGTCCTGCTTGTTTAGATGTGGGAGTGGCAAGGTCTCTGTGAAGTTAGCACTTTTTTCATGGTGCCATGTTGGTGAAGGAGAAGGTCTGAGTGGTCATGCTGGGTGAAGGGGAGGGTATGAGGACAATGTTGGGTGAGGGGGAGTGTATGGGGGACAATGTTGGGTGAAAGGGAAGGTATGGGGACAATGTTGGGTGAAGGGGAGGGTGTGGGCAACAATACCGGTGAAGGGGAGGATATGGGCAGCCATGATGGGTCAGAGGACAGTTTTAGCCAACAGTTACAATGTCCTAACCACACTGGGCTCACCTCCTCCCGCCTACCCCACCCCCTTTCCCATTTTTCTACTAAAGACAAACTTGCTGATGCAGTAGTCGTCTTGCAACCACAATATCTTTGCTTTAACCATCCTTTCGAGAAAAGAGTATTAGGAGGGGCCTCTTAGGTGCCACAGTGAAGGTCATCTGAATGATGATAAAAGGCTCTACAGAAATCATAAAGCTCCCGAGAGAACAGAAAGTACCGAAAGCTTTCTCCCGGAAGAGCCTAATAAGCCAATAAATGGCTGACCCTCGCCTCACCCCTCCAGCCTATTTGTCGCACAGATGATGGAGAAGTTTTGATATTTGAGATGACAAGGAGCAAACCGCGACCTAATGGTGGCTGGCTGAATTCTGGGGCACAGCTGTGCGGGATGTCCTGGTCTGTGACACTTAGTGGCTGTCCTCTGTCTCAAGTAGAAAACCCAGCAAGCAAAGTTGCTTGTGATGCAGAAGTCAGCCAACTTTCTCTGTAAAGGTCAGAAAGGAAATGTTGAGGCTCTGTAAGCCATACGGTCTCTGCCACAACTACTCAGTTTGGCCACCGTAACATAAGAGCAGCCATAGGCATTGGATAAACCAATGCACATGGCCGGCTTCCAATAAACCTTTATTTACAAAAATCGAGAGGGGACCAGATCTGGTCTGTTCACAGATTACTGATTCCTGTTCTAGGACACCACTAACTTCAAGATATTTTAGGGAGGCCAAAAAATGTATTTCTAGCTATCACCCAGCTGGGCTGTGTTGTATTAAGGGTAGGCGACGTAGCTGGTAGATGTTTGTGTTGCAGGATCATATTTTGATTCTTTTTTCTTGTTTTTCCTGGGACTTTCACCTTTTCAGAGGGTGAGAATAAGTCATCCATCACCCTAGGTGAGGTGAGGTTTTTACAACAGAATGAATAATAGAGACACTTCTTAAGGTTCTTTTTTCTTTAAAAGTTTAAATTTTGGAGTGTTTTTTTTTTTTTAAATGACAAAAGTGATATTCTAGATACAGCGATAGTGGTGGTTCTTCCTCATCTGGTCAGGGTGGTTTTTGGGTGGAAAGTGAAGATGTGAGAGAAAAATCTGCAGGTAGACTTGCATTTTCTGGAGGAGGAGGAGTTGAGGGAGCTCCCTCTGAAGCCTGGGCAGCTGGGGATCGGGATGAAGACGTGTGCGTCTGGGAGGCTCAAGAGTTGTGACAATGTAAACTATGTCAATTTCCATCCGCCAGACTGAATTACAAACAGAGACCTCATAGCTTCCAGCGAAAAGACTGAAATGATCCGAACTTGAGCTGTTTATTAATGCTAAGACCAAGAATCCAGGATGGACATTCAAACAAATATGTTTCCTTAGCTACCTGCTAGCATTTATTTTTGTCTGATAACACAAAAATAATATTTGATCCTAGAAAACATACACACTAATTTTGAGAAGGGTAAATAGACATATTTACATGATCTGTTTTGAGTTTCAGACTGAAGTCGGGTTGCTTGCTGGACAAAAGGATTGCAGCTCACACTGGAGAGTTCATCTCCCCTCTTGTACTCCCCGCCCCCCGCCCCAGACTACCTACGGGTCCCACGAGCTGAAGAGAAAGAAAACCATCAGAGGTGAAGGTATGTGAGTTTCTCAAATTTGAGTCACTCTACAGCATGTCTGGTTATTTTTGTTGTTGTTGGAAAGTATGGCTGGAAAGCGAGAGCTTTATCTGTATCGGCTGTCTGTATCTATCTGGTATTAGTCAGCGTAAGCTAAGTTGTGCTGCACTAACGACTAACACTAAACCCAATGAACAAATACCTATTCCTCCTTCGTGTTATATGTTCCTTATGAGTCAGCCACAGTCTATTCCAGTGTCGCTTGCTCTAGGATTCAGAGTAAAGTAGCAGCTTCTAACAGCCGAGAGAACACAGCAGGACGGACAGGGCTCACTGGATTTTCCCCTGGATGTGGCGTGCTTCATTCTACTCAGATTTCACGTTCTCAAGAAAGCTACCTGGGTATGCCTGCCATTGGTGGTGTTGGTATGGAAGATCTTCTGCAAAGGAGGAGAGAGAATATTGAGGCAAAAAAAGAATTATATTATCGTCTTTTTAAAAATGTTTTTTAAATTTATTTTTGAGAGAGAGCACAAACAGGAGAGGGACAGAGAGAAGGGGACAGGGGATCCAAAGCGGGCTCTGTGCTGATGGCAGTGAGCCCAATGTGGGGCTTGAACTCACGAACTGTGAGATCATGACATGAGCTGAAGTCGGACACTCAACTGACTGAGCCTCCCAGGCGTCCCTATTATTGTCTTTTTAAATATTAATTATGGTACACAAATTTCCATTTTGAATTCCAATTTGATTCATGCTCTCCGAGTCTTCAGGGGAAAAAAAAAAGTAAATTATTAATTTTCATCAGTAATGCAAAGCCAGACGAGGTCATCAGAATCACAGAGTAGAAAAGTCAGTAACTCGGGGCGCCTGGGTGGCGCAGTCGGTTAAGCGTCTGACTTCAGCCAGGTCACGATCTCGCGGTCTGTGAGTTCGAGCCCCGCGTCGGGCTCTGGGCTGATGGCTCAGAGCCTGGAGCCTGTTTCCGATTCTGTGTCTCCCTCTCTCTCTGCCCCTTCCCCGTTCATGCTCTGTCTCTCTCTGTCCCAAAAAT
This sequence comes from Herpailurus yagouaroundi, assembly GCF_014898765.1. Lineage (NCBI taxonomy): Eukaryota > Metazoa > Chordata > Mammalia > Carnivora > Felidae > Herpailurus > Herpailurus yagouaroundi. Next base: position 18,371,449 of record NW_024412422.1, read on the forward strand.
AAATAAACGTTGAAAAAAAAATTTAAAAAAAAAAAAAAAAAAAAGTCAGTAACTCGAAAGACTTGGGTCTTCATCCTGGTTCGTGGGTGGGAATCTCAGGCTTTCCAAGTGTGGTCCCCAAGTGGGGTACAAGCTTCCCCCCATCCTCTTAGCTGGTATCGCACCCAGACTGGCCTCTTTAGTTAACTTCACTGGGAGGAACAGAAAGTCCTCAGAGGAAGGCAGCCTGGAAGATACCAATGCAACCTTTTTGGGTGATTTCTTCTTATTTTATAGAACTGGTCAACCATGTGCCTGTGTGTGTCACACCACAAGATGACACTTCACGGGAGAAAAATTGTCACTTTTCATAATTCAGAGGCTGGAATGATTGCACTATCCCCCCAAAGATGAATATTCCCAGCCATTATAAAAGCGTAGTGGCATTTGACAGATGCACTGGGAACACCAGAGAACCAAAGAGCCATTTGTCACTGCTGGCATTTAGATTGTCAGAGTCTGTGTTGGACCTTTACATTTTGCTTCTGATCAGAAACAATGAAATGAAAAGTGCTTGCTGAAAGATGTGCAAGTGCCCATAGAAATGTATGTTTTCTACTTTTTCAAAAAGCAATAGAGAAAACCCACGTGTGGCTTCCAGGAAGGCTCTTCTTGCATGTGGGATGGGTCCAGTTTGGAGTTTGAATCCTCACCATCTTGGTGAGCCCTTGGCTCCTTTTCAGGTCAGGTCAGACACACTTTAGGTTCCACCTGCCAATGAGCCTGGAAAAGACCTCCTTACAGGCGGGAGTCTGCTCCTGGGATTCGGGTTGAGGATTTCCAGTATACCCACACAGACACTCAGAAAATGGTTTTGGAGAATGGGTCCCAGGAGGAGGAGAGGGTAGTGTGGTATCACAAAAAGGGATTCTGGAGAAGTGGGCTCCAGAACCATTGGAGAACTCCACTGTGTCTCCATTTCCTAATCTTGGAGGTGGAGGAGATGAAAGTGTTTGAAAATTTGCAATGGAGTAGATGGCTCTGTGGGATCTTCATTGACCTGTGTGACCTAGGGGTGTGTGTGGAGGGGGAGGGGAGGTGTCTGGAGCACTTGGCAACGGTCAGTGCAGCCCTGCCAGAAGGTGAGTTGCTGATGCTCATCAACATCTCCATCATCACCATCATCACCGCCATCATCGTCACTGTCGCCATGATCATCGACAGAGAAGAGAGAAAACACTCAAGTCCTATTTTCCCCCTAAGTACCACCTCCCCCATAAGCAGTTGATTTTGAGGTCCTAATCACCCACAAACAGGTACCCAAAGACAAGTTCCAGCTCACAAACATATTTTATTTGTTCCACCCCAACCTGGTCACCCTGTGGTTTTAAAAACACCTTCACCATTTTCAAGCTGGGGGACTTCCTCCTAAAAGCCTTAGCTTCTTTTGAAAATTGGAAGATTGGGCTACCTTGGGCTCTTCCATTGGCAACAATTGGTTCCAACTGAGGAATCACTGCCTCCTTTGGAAGACACGCTCTTTGGAGCTCACCACAGTGCTCACCATCCTTCATTGCCTAGGGACTGTCGGCTTAGATGACAGTCTACTTATATTGCCTGGTATGCTCCTATGGGTATATGGGTTTGCTACCCCATGCTCGAAAATGTTTGACTTTGACCTCTCCTAATCTTCCCGTTTGTCCTTAGAATGGGTTTAGCCTATAAACACAAATAGTACTTAAGATTTTAGAAGTTTCCAACTCCGTCTCCCCAAATACTTAAAATACACAGTTTTAACTGACTACCATTCAAGATTCAAGGTTTCTGTCCTCTGCCTCAAAGAGGCAAAAATATTTTTTCCTGTAAGTCAAATCAGCAACAATATTGTAAAATATATATTATTCAATAATGGTGTTAGAATAACTGGGTGTCCATATGGCAAATAAATGAAAACTGCATATTCTCAAGTAGAAATGCCCTTTCTAGGGTTGACAGATGAATTTAACTATTTATATAAACAGCACCAAAAGGCAAATGACAAAATGGGGAATATTCGATATTTAATAAATACACAAATAAGGCTAAATTTCTCCTATATAAATATCTTCTACAAATCGATGAGGGAAAAAAAAAAGACCTAAAACCTCAATAAGCTAGTCCACACTGGTGATTCATCGTTGGACATATAAGCTCTTCGGGACTACAAGCAGGTGCTCACGTCCATGCACGTACGATGGGAATCGTCATGGCTTTCCTGTGGGTCCATAGGTCTTCTCATAAGGCTGATCTACGTTGGAAAAAAATAAATTATTCTTCCTGGGGGGATGTTTATGCCTTAAAACCTTTGACTGATCCATGTGACTGCTGGCTCTGCAAATGGAAAACAATCTCATCCCGGGGCCACCGCGCAATCCAGATGCTAGAGCGAAAGTCTAGACTTCACGGCTTTAGCCAAACTGTTGGTAATTAACAATGCACACCAGCTGAGTTAACTCGTCTCTTGGTTGCAAGTGTTGGATGTTGGATGCCGTGAAACACACCCAGTGGCAACCGCTAACCAGGGAGCTACCACAGAGCTGGAGTCACAGTCAAGGCCAATTCTTGATGACAAGTGCTGGGACTCCAACAAAGATGAGCCATCCTTCATCACGTGAGACAGCAGAGGACAGAGGCGCCCGGGTCTCCAACACCATGATGCTGCCCGCACTTTTATTTCCACGTAGTTCCTGTATTTTGGGTTCCCTAATTACAACAGCCCAGGTTGGACTCACTGATAAAGCTAACCCCAAATGTAACCCCATGCCCACCCCACCCCCCGAGTGTACATGCTAACTAGGGAGCTCTTTGTAGGAAGATACGCAATCACGGGGCATACTCTTTATCATTCTTTGTAACCAGCAATGGTCTCTTGTTTGTTCTAAGCAAACCGTCCATGCATTTGGCCAGACCATGTTTTTCTCACCTTGTACGAACCTCGCTCCTACTAGTTCATAATTCACGCAGCTGTCGAGGCAGAAAAGCGTTCCCCCTGTTCTGGGTTTTTCAGTAGGTCTAATAACTAAATCGATACAAGACAGATTAACAGGAGAAAGGCAAACAAAAGTTTTATAACGTGAATACCTCCTATACACATGGGAGAGACCAGGAAAACTGAACAGCTCCCCGAAATGGCTGAAGCCATCACCTTCCACGCCACCGTCATCGAGGGGCAAAGATGTTGGGGTGGGCAGTGGGTTATGGGTGGTGACCAGGAAAAGACTCAGTAAACAGAGCGAGCTTGCTGTGTGGACTTCTCCACTGGTAACAGTTTCTAGAGACTGAGAGTCCTCCCCCACTTCATGGTACCAACACGGAGATGCCTTTACGAACGCAGGTTTCCTTCATGAATGTGAATGTCTCCCATAGAAGGGTAACTTCACTGTTCAGAGCTTTCCCTGCGTCTGCTGTTTCTTAAAAAAAAAAAAAAAAAAAAGTAAAAACCACCTTAAAATAATCAGTATGCAAAAGAGACATATTCTAGGGTGGTGTATTTTGCCCCCTTCTCCATGTGCACATTGAACAAACGAGTGAATGACTTTCTCTAATCTCCCGCAGATACTCAGAAATTGACCCCCTATATGCTGATGTCTTTAATACGGACCTCATTTTAGTCCTAATCTCAACGGAACTGACACTAGCCATCACAATAGACAAGCCAAAAACATCGCTTATTTGACATGATCACGGTTAATTTTGCTCACAGCACAGACGTGTTCCCTGGGGCAGCTGTGCCCATGTGACGACTCCAGAAGCCAAGTTGCTTCCCTATGGGACACAGAACTTCCGCGTTTGCAACCCAGTGACACGAAGGGTTCGAACCACTTCCTGAATGTTTTTAAAAATTTTTTTCATGTTTTATTTATTTTTGAGAGAGAGAGAGAGAGAGCTTGAGAGGAGGAGCAGAGAGAGAGGGAGACACAGAATCTGAAGCAGGCTTCAGGCTCCGAGCTGTCAGCACAGAGCCCGATGTGGGGCTTGAACTCACAAACCGTGAGATTATGACCAGAGCTGAAGTCAGATGCTTAAGTGACTGAGCCACCCAGGCAGCCCAAAATGTTTATAAGGGCCATTCTTGGAATGGGTTACATCACTTCTGCCCATGTCTCTTTAGATATTGATCATATGGCCTTGCCCAGATAGGGATGTGGAGATCGTGAAGTCGTGCATGGGCGTTTGATGACTCCACAGCAAACACACAGAGAAATATGGGTCAAGTCACTTGGTCTCTGCTTAACTTGCAAAATGAAAAAAAAAATTGTCCTAATCAAAGATTCCTGTTTGAGAATATGCATCCAAATGACCCAGAGAGATTTTTCGATCATCCAGATTCCAGGATGTCACCCTAAAAGTACCGGATTGGAATCGGCAGGGACAGAGACCTCGTGTTTCAGATTTCAAAGCTGTTCCTCAGTGACTCTAAGCATGATTGAGCTGAGAACGGCTGAAGCTCGTCATTCTAAACCTTCTCTCGGCTCTTACGTTAATTCTGTGGTTTTTCCTATTAATCGACCAGTAGAGAAACGTACAGGGAGGATCCCTAGCCGGCCACGCTCTGCCACCCGCTTCCCAGAAGACTGAGGTCCCAGCGTTCTGTGTCCCAGCCCTGCGGGATCTCAGCGAGATTCCCACATCGGACCCTCCAGTGACGGTTCTCCGGACCTCACCCCGTTTTGTGCTCGGCTCGATTCACCGAAGCCGCACCCAGTCTTGCAGAACTGGCGTCCTGGCTGGAAACCCAGCCCCAACACAACGTCTTCTTCCAAAGGACCCTAGATGAACCGGCATCCGTCTTTCCCCTGGACCGGCTCCACAGTTATCAACAGGCATTTGCCCCTCTGCATCTAAAATATTGGAACGCAAGAGTGCCGTTGTCTGTAAAACACAGCGTACCTCCCTGTTGTGTCAAGGTTCGTACCACTGTGCTTGAATTAACTGCCATAAAACGATGAACGCGGCTGTGCTGAGTCAGAAGAAATGGTGGGCTTTTTTTTTTTTTTTTCTAGTGACCTGAAACTTTGTTCCTTTTGTTAAAGAGGTTGGCCTGTTCTTTCCAACTTAAAAAAAAAACAAAAACAAAAACAAAACTATTGTTAAGTTAAACTCCAGGGGATGAAGAGATGGCCCAAATGAGAGCCACCGGGGACGCTGAGTGGGGCAGGGGGCCCTCAGGCGGCCTTAGGACCGCATAGTAAGAGGACTTGCCTGGTGGCTGGGTTCTAGGACGTTCGCTCTGGAAAATCTGATCCGAAAATGAGACGACATGTGAGCAAGGAGAGGAGTGAGGTGTGGGTGGGGTAGGGGCCCCGCGTGTGCTCATTTGGTCTCAGCCCTGTCCCCAGCCCTCTGGGATGGCCACTGTTGGGGCCGAGAGTCGGAACGGCACGTCTCCAGGCTTCCGTGCCAGCCTCTCCCGCTAGGCTCTGCCTGGACTCTCCTGCTTCTCTCCCGGCTGCATCCAGACACGCTACGAGAGCAGAATCGTGTCTGTAACAACTGCGGGCTCGTCAAGGGAGCATCTCTCGGATGGGACCTTGAGGTGGACCGATGGGCATGGCCCACACACGCCCTTGAATGCTGCTTCAATAAATAGCTGAAACCTGGGGCGCCCGGTGGCTCGGTCGGTAGAGCGTCGGACTTCGGCTCAGGTCACAATCTCACGGTCTGTGAGTTCGAGCCCCGCGTCGGGCTCTGTGCTGACGGCTCGGAGCCTGGAGCCTGCTTCCGATTCTGTGTCTCCTCCTCTCTCTCAAAAATAAATAAACGTTAACAAAAAATAAAAAGTAAGTAAATAGCTGAAACCACGCTCGAGGCACAAAGGGACATATTCAGCCCCATGATGGGAGGAAGTCAGATCCTCACCACCTGCCCTCTCCAATGCCCGGTCCAGCCTGTAACAAAAAGGAGACATTTCCTGAAAGATATCTCAGAATGAAGAAAAATTAGGACGTATATATAAGGACCGGAAGTAGGAGATATTCATGGGAGAGCTGTTTGGATGGGGAAGATATTGGAGACTGAGGACATGTAGGGACCCGGCTTGTCTGAGCCCCGTTCCCTCATGTCCTGAAAGGTAAAATAGAACAACGCACAATTAATGTGTGGGTTCGAGAGGATGCCACATGCTCAGAGCCAGGCCCACAGCAGGTGCTCAGCATGCAAGCTGAATTATAAATCTCTTTTTAAAAAACTGAGCCATTGTTATAATTATTGTAGTTACAATGACTAAAAGCAGCTCAAACTTCTTTAGAGGTTAATTGATTGAAAGCTCAGTGGAAATGTGGGCATCAGGAACCACCTGATCCAGGGGCTCCCGCGAGGCCGCCAGGACTCCGTCTTTGCACATCTTACGGTCCTCCTGTCCCCACACGGGATCCACCCTGAGACTCCATGTGGCGGCAAGATGGCGGGCAGCTGCCCAAAGCCAAAACCATCTGGGGCAAGTCGGGGCAGGGGAGGGGCTGTGTGTGGTGTGCTAAGGAGTGTGAATACATTTATTTTTCAACAGTACCAGGAAAAACCCCAAATCAAAACAAAATAATCTCATCGGGCGCCTTTGGCTGTAGTTGAGCCAAAGCAGGTAAGCTGCTTATCCCTCGCTGATCGCTACCCTTAGGGGATGTGATGCTCTGATTGTCACATGACCACCCCTGGACCAGGGGATGGGGACCCCTCTCCCCGACGCACCTGAACTGAGAGAGAGACCGGAAGAGGTGGGATCCACAGAGGGAAGTCAAGTCCCCCTGCCTGGAGACAGGAAAAGCGAACAGCGAGTAATGAGTCTCCTGCGAACCTCCACCTACAGAAGGGGCCGTGCGGGTATATTTCCGTGTACCTAGCAATCCCCTTGGTCTAAGAACGGGGACCCCTTTGGGAAAGTAAGCCCCCTTCTGGAAGCTTCCTGCCGCCTCCCTGCCCTGGAGCTTGACTTCCACGGGAGCCGACGTGTTCTCACACGAACACGCCTGGGCCCCTGGGCCTGGCTATGCTAACAAACCACTCCCACAGGTGTCTCCGCGCAGGGGGAAGAAACTCCAGTTGATCTGTGTCAGCTCAAGTGTCAGGCTCTTAGTCACAGAAGCAGTTGGTACTCGCGTGGAGAACTCGGGAGTGCAGAGAGTGACTAATAAAGCTGACACACAGCTCACAGAGCGGAGACAAGGAAAAGCAACCAAAAGCGAAATCTGCCCTACGGGGTACAAGTCCCAGATTCCAGTTTCTCTGAGACCCAGCTCTCTTCCGGGCGCCCTTGCCCCCTCGGTGCCGGGGCGGGGGGGGGGGGGGCGCAGTTCCCGCAAACAGTAACCTCCGCCCGCTGCGTGTCTGTCTTTGCAAATCACGAGATTACAGAGGTAGCAATAGGGGTGGGGGGGCGGTGAGCCCCAGCCTCTCATAGACCAAACCCCTCTCCTTCGTTGCTGCTGACGGGTCAGAGGCAGCACCATCCAGACCGGGTGAGGCCTCCTGGGGCCGCTCAGCGTCTCACATCCAAATGCAGGGAGAGAAGTAAGAGCGCAGCAGAGGGAAGCTTCTCCGCGAAAATCCCGGGCTGACACCCACGGCCAGGCCAGGGGCCTGTGTTTGGAGACAGTAGAGAGCTGGAAAGCAAGTCGCCACCCTGGGGCACCGTGTCTAGAGATGCCTTCCGACCGAAACCACCCCCAGCCAGTAAGAATCCAGGGAGCCACCTGACCTGGACCAGGGGACCGTCCTGCGTGACCTGGCCTCCCTGGGACCCGCACCCCAGCCTTGCCGGGCTCGGAAAGGCAGAGCTCCAGGAGACGCTGCCTTCGAATCTCTCGGGACGCCTTCTTGATCCCATGCAATGTGCTAAAGCCTCTGTAGGGACCATTATCTCAACCCTGGCAGCGATCTCGTGAATTAGGTGCAGTCACTGTGGGCGTGCCCGTTTGGGTGGCCCCCATCAATACCGCCGACCCAGTGTCAGGCGTGTTCCAGCTGGGATGACGAATGTCGTCCTGATGATCCGTTCTACCTACGAGAATACAGCATCCCGGCCTCCCTGCCCGAAGCAATGCCCAGCTTCACGGCCTGAGTGGGACGAGAAGGGTCTGGCAGTGAGGATGGGACCCAGGCCTGCCCCCTGGGCACGTCCGTCCTCCTGGCCACAGGGGCGGCCTCGAAGCAGGGTGGCCTGGACTGGAGCCAACAGAGGGACAGGGAGCCCGGAGACTCGGGGCGGTGAAGCGTGCCCATCCCCGCCTCCTGCCTCCTGGCCGGATTGGGTTTCTGCCTTCGAAGCTGGAGGGGCCACGGATGGCACAAGGCAGGACGCAGAGAGCCGAGAGGCACCCGCAGGGGAGCAGTGAGCACGCTGACCGTGCACTCGGCGCCGAGGCGGGGTCCCGGGCGCCGCTCTGAAGGGCCACGGGTCCTCTCCGAGGTCCCCTCTGCGGTCCGCTCAGCCAGCCCCCACCCACGCAGCCGCGGACCCTGCCGTCCGTCCCCAGGGCAGGAGGGAGCCGGCGACACCCCTTGGCAGAAAGCCACGGGCTGACAGCCCACCCACCTTCCCAGCTCCCGCACGTTGGGCTCCAGGGGACTTAATAGCAGCACTTGATTTCTGAGGACGGCCCAATCAGATGCCTTTCTTGAGGTAATAATGCTTCATTTTCCCCCTTTTTGTGGGATGGAGATCATCTCCTACACTCTCCTTCCCAGCTAAGCACATCATCAAAATTTAACTTCCTGCATCTGTGGAGATAAATAGGGCTTTGCAGAAACGGGCTGCAACCCAGCGTTCGCCCTCCTCCCCCCCAGAGCTTAAGACCCCAGCCAATCACCGTGTCCGGTGAGGGAGAGGCGGCCGGAGCCCCGGACCCCAGGGTCGGTCAGCCCTCTGCTCCGGGGTCGGGGTCACGGGAAGGGGCCGATGAGGAAGGACGGCAGGGATGCAGAGGACCCAGCGGGGAGGCGAGACAACCCCCCCCCCCGCAGCCAGGGCAAGACCCTTCGGGACCGTTCCTTGAGTGCACGGCACCCCTGATTTGATTCTCCTGCTCATTTCTGTGAGATGATTTGTTTTTGCAGGATTTAAAACATATCAACAAAGCCCTGACCCAAGACGTGGAAGAGGTTTCTCCCAACCTGTTCAGAATCGGTGCAAATTTCATTACCGGAGAAACGCTGGCGAAGCGTTCACACAATTCGGAAGCACAGAGGCCCCCTCCCCCTCCCTCTACCCCTGCCCACCTCTCACGCCCACACTCCAGGGCACGCTGGGTTCTGAACCTTCCGGCGTAAGGCAAGCTGATGCAGGAATGCAAGTGTGAGACCCCTGGGTGATGCGGGGACGTAGCAGACGCCCGCGGTGTCTCGTCCCCCTTCCCCGAGAGCCCAGCCTCCTTTGGGGTCATGATTTTCTTGCGGAAAGATCCGGGGGCGTCCAGGCACCACGGTTACCTCTCCACCTGCTCTCAGGGGCCCGCCGTCCACCGCACCTGCCAGGCAGCACGGTCTCCCAGGAGATGCCACGTAAGCCCGGCTGCGTCTACCACCGGCCCAGGCGGCCTCTCTCTCCCACCGCACGCACAGATGGCCTTCCCATTAGCCTCGAACAGCCCAGGCACCACGTATATTAGAGGGGAAAAAAAAAAATCCCTAAGTTCTGCAAAGATCTCGTGCCGGCAGGTTTAAAGCGATATATCGTGTCTCAGAACTACAAGGGCGGGACTCCCCTTGTAGGGCAAGGGTTCCCATCTCAGTGTCCTTAAGCCTCAGGGCTCCTCGGGGGAGCACGACAGTATGCCTGCATCAGTCAGGGTTCTCCAGGGAAACGGCACAGCCAGTGGGATACAATATATACAATATATACATGTGTGTCTATGTCATAAACAGGATACGTGTATGTAGTACGTAGGATCCACAGGATATAATGCATATATTATGTATCAGATACAAAAATATATATGTAGACAGAGACAGAGAGGGACGAAGGAATTGGCTTCTGTGGTTACAGGTCCCGAATCTGTAGGGCTGGAAACTCAGGCAGGACTTCTGTGTCACAGGCTTGAGTCAGGATCCTTTCTTCCCTGGGAAACCTCAGGTTTTGCTTTTGTAAGTCCCTCCACTGATTAGGTGAAGCCCACCCACACCAGGGAGGGGAGACCTCCTCTATTTCAAGTCAACCGATAGTAAATATTCACCACATTCACAGAACACCGTGATGTCTAGGCTAGCGTTTGGCCAAACGGCTGGGCACCCGAGCCCAGCGAGGTGGACACATCGAGGTCACTGTGTGCCTCACGGCGGGGCGGGCCCCTTAGAAGGGGATGTGGGGCGGACCACGTGAAAGTCAATAAACTGAGGGAACCGACATTTTCTGCAGTCTGGACCAAGGGTGGGGGGCACAAAGCTGGGGTGTGATTGGAGCCTAAGAAGCCCGCGACAGGTGCACCCGTCTCCATTGGCAGGGGTTCTAGCCCTGAATGTTCTAGATTGATCAAGTGTCCTTGTGTCTGGCTCTTCAGACCCTGAGATGAACAGCGTTGGGCCGGGCTTGGGAGCCGCAGGGGCGGAGAGAGAGGAGGAGAGCAGGGAGAGGAGAGGAGAGGATCCAGGTCAGGCAAAGTGGAGGAGCTGGGGGCAGGGGGGAAGGAGGCCGAGCCGCACGTGTGAGTGGGGCACCTGCTGGGGCTGTGACTCCCCCGCCCCCAACCCTCCCTCACCGGGAGGCGGGGACGCGGTGCGATGCTGCCACCCGGTGTCCCTCGCGGGTATTGCAGGCGGGGACGCGGTGCGATGCTGCCACCCGGTGTCCCTCGCGGGTACTTCCGCGGGGAGGTTTCCTGAGTTCGTCAAGCCTATCCCTTCACTCGCCCCTCCCGACCTTCCGAGGAATCGCTCGCTCTCCAGTCGTGCCAACACATGTCACAGACTATAAAAACGTAAGCAGTAAGTGACAACCCCGCGGGCGGGGGCGGGGGGGCGACGAGGCGGGACACGGTGTGACCGTCCCCTCGTCTGTGCCAAGAAGCCAGCCGGCTTCACTGAGTCCAGAGTTCCAGGCTCTGGGCTCTGGAGGAGGGCGCCGCCCATCAACACGCCTTTCTGCGGGGCGCGGACGACCAGAACCTTCCACGGACGACCGACCAGAGCAAAGCTCAGAGGCGCGGCAGCACGAGCCCCCCACCACACACCCAGCCCCCCGTGCACGCAGGGTGTGGGTCCGGCCGCCACTGGCCACCGGCCTCCGCCTGTGTGCGGGCCCCGCGATGTGGACCAGCCTCGGCCCACGGAAGTCAGATGCGGGGCCCACGCAGCTGTAGGTTGTCCAGCCGCCACCCTTACAAAGGTCAGGAGAAACAGGTGACAGTCTTCCCACTCGTTGCTGTTTGGATCCGCACCCTCCCTCCCCCCAGCGCCTCCCCCCTGCACGGTCAGGACCTGCTTCCGGAGCAGGGAGGGTCAGCGGAGGGCCAGAGGGGATTTGCATCCTGCTGTGGAGCAACTTGCACCTCTCTGTTCTCCTTCCCCTTTGAAGCCCGTCTCCACACCCGTTTGTTCTAAAGGTACCTGTGGACATAAATTTTATGTGGACCGTTTTTTAATTTTGGTTTCTTAATGTTTATTTTTGAGAGAGAAACAGAGACAGAGTGTGAGCTGGGGAGGGGCGGAGAGAGAGAGGGAGACACAGAATCCGAAGCAGGATCCAGGCTCCGAGGTGTCAGCACAGAGTCTGATGCGGGGCTTGAGCTCACAGACCCGCGAGATCATGACCTGAGCCGAAGTCGGACGCTTAACTGAGCCACCCAGTCACCCCTACTTTTTCTTTCTCTTTAATGTTTATTTATTTTTGACAGAGTGTGAGCGGGTGAGGGGCAGAGAGAGAGGGAGACCGAGAATCCTAAACAGGCTCCAGGCTCTGAGCCGTCGGCACAGAGCCCCGGCACAGAGCCCGACGTGGGGCTTGAACTCACGAGCTGTGAGAGCATGACCTGAGCCGAAGTCGGACGCTCGACAGACTGAGCCCGCAGGTGCCGCTCTGAGGACTTCTACAGTCAGTCTGTCCGTGCCCTCCAGTTGGAAATTCTGCGCGGATTGCACTGAATCTGGAGACTGATTTGAGAAGACGATCTGTCCTCCATCACACAAACCATGGCATCCGGACGAGAAGATGAGAAAGTTCTCCCGCCTTCGAGGCCGCACACCCTCCAACTCTCCGCGCTCAGCCCAGTGCCTCACGTAAGTGCTTGGGGCGGCTGCTGGCATAGTGGCCCCTGGCCGGGAGCCCGAACTCGTCCGACGGGAAGTCAGGCCTGCACCCCGGCTCCTCCAGACCGTTTAGGATGGATTTCCAGCGGCTCGGCCTCTGGGTGCCATTGTGCCGCCGGAGACCTGAAAATACAGCCCACGTTAAAGAAGCCATCGGGGAGCAAAATGGAGAGGGAGTAATTTAGGGAGACGAAATGGGCAGGGCCGTGGCCACTTATCATTGTCTCTGGGACCGGGGGGGACGTCTAAGTGCAGAAATGTCAGGACAATCCATCAGCCTGCGACGTTGACATGAAATGAAATCGTGTCGTTAGCCTGTAAAATATAGGATTTTGTTTTCCCTCTATCTGTCAGTCTGTTTTATGGTTGGTTCAGCCCTGCAATAAGACGGGAAGGAATTAGGGAGCCTGCTGGCTTCACTGGTCCTCGAATACACTTTCCGAAATGATAGAGCCGCGGGTACGGACGTTCGGGCCCCGGGCGAGCACTGTTTATGCAGACGGCACACGGCAGTGCCTTCCGGGCCACAAGCCCAGCCAAGGGGTGCGTGGTCTGGGACGTAGCACGTCTGCAGTGAAAACTAACCCGCGGCCTGCTGAGTCGTAGTTCCAGGCCACCCCACGGAAAAGGGGCAGGTTACCACAAAGCTCACTGCCTCAGCGGGAAGGAGAGCCTGGTGGTTCACGAATCACTTGTCAGTCGGGTGAGGGGTCAAAAGTATAAACTCCCAGACAGAAGATACATAAGTGATGGCGACGTAAGGTAGAGCATCGTTTCTATGGCTAACAATACGGTATCGCGTATTCGGAAGTTGTTAGAATAAATCTTAGAAGTCTGCGTCACAAGAAAAAAACTTAAATTTTTTTTTAATGTTTACTTATTTTTCAGAGAGAGAGAGAGACAGAGAGAGAGCAAGCAGGGGAGAGGCAGAGAGAGAGGGAGACACAGAATCGGAAGCAGGCGCCAGGCTCCAAGCCGTCAGCACAGAGCCTGAGGCGGGGCTCGAACTCACAGACCGCGAGATCATGACCTGAGCCGAAGTCGGACTCTCAGCCCACTGAGCCCCCCAGGTGCCCTCCCCCCGGCCTTTTTTAAAGAGTAATATTTCCTGGCAGAGGTCTTCAAAAACTGAAATCAGTTTTCGAAAACTGAAACCATCAACGACAATAATGATTAAGCCGGAAATGGCTATTTGTATGTATGATATCATGATTTAAAAAAAGCTTCAGTGTGCACACAGAAACAAAAGAATTGCTTCTCCCGCTGTTCTCTGGGCGTCCCTGTCACCTGTGGTCTCGAAAGTCAGAAGACGGTCGGCTGGAGTTTGCTGTGATGTTCTCTGCCCGCCGCAGGGAAGCCACGTGGCCCCGCTGGTGGGGATCGGGTGGAACGGGGGAGGCCCAGGCAGGGCACCTGCTCAGGGGCATCCGTAGCACCCCCCCACCCTTAGAAGGCGGCTCAGACGACCGACACGCTGAGGACGAGCCCCTGCGCCCCAACTCACAAACCCACCACCTTGAGGAGCGAGGAAAGAAACCACAGCAACGCGGGCGGGAGCCCCACTGGGTCGCGTGGGCGGGAGTCACCGCCAGGCCCCTGTGGGTGGACTAGCGGGCGGGCTGTCCTTCGGTTCTTGGCTGAGGGAGGGAAGCGGGGAGAGAGGAGACGGTGGAGCAGCTGGGGGGCAGGAGGGCTACGAGTCCCAGAGGAAGGGGAACAGGCTCGGGCAGGGCGCGCGCGCACCTGAACCCCGCGCGCGCTCGCGCCGCCTGGCAGCCCCCGGTGCAACAGCGGGGCGCTCTCTCCCGAGCTCACGCGGTGTTCTCGCGTCCTGCTTGCGATTCTCCGATGGCTTCCCTTTGCCGCTGGGACCCAGCCAGAGCTCCTGTGCGCGGACCCGCCACCCGGTCCTCCCTCTCCTCCGCGCTCTGGGCTCGCTCTCCAGACGCCCTGCTCCACGGCTCCTCCTCGAACAAGCCAGGCCTTTTGCACCCCGGGGCCTTGGGACCTGCTGTTCTGATGCCCCCGGCTCTTTGCGAGAGCACGCCTCTGTTCTGCCCGCTGCCTTCCCTTCAGAGCCACCTCTGCGGGGACGCGTCCCCTGACTGGTCCCTCCGCACGCTCGTCACAGCCCTTCGCTACCCGAGATGACGTAGGGATTTGTCTTCTGGTTACAGTGTCTTCCCGCCCAGGACATGAGCCCCCCGAAGCAGAGGCTTTGTCAGTTTGGGTGGCTTCTCCACGTCCAGTGTCGCGGACGGGCCTCGCGCATGGTCGGCTGTCAGTAAATATTTGTGAATGGATGAATGATGAAGAAACCATACGGGGCTGAGGTCACTCAGAGCTTCCTGTGAACTTGGGAAGAGGCTCTTTCTTCCATTTCTGAGCCCTGGAACCGGTCGTGCATCCTCCTTGTGACCCCAAACAGAGAGAAGGGTCACAGGATCCTGCCCGATGCTGTTGCAACCCTTGGTCCCCCCTCCCCCCCGCCTCCGCCCTTCGTCCCTGTGCCATCATCTAGAGCGTCACCAGGCCGGGTGATGGCCAGAGCCGGCATGACACGGCCGTGCGTCCTGTGGGCTTTGGCACCCAGGGAGCGAGGGGTGGCCGGGCCTCCAGGTTGAGCAGCCCACAGCCCCGTGTCACACGTACTACAAAGCCCAGGCCTGGCTGTCACGGAGCCCACGGTCCCCGACTGTCTCCACCGGGCAAAGCAGAGGGTTCCCGTGACCCCTGAGGACTGAATGCCTGGAAATGGGACTCTGGCTGGAGAAGGTCTCACTCAGGGGAGCGGGAGGAGGCGGGGCTCCGGAGTGGGGGTGGGGCTGCTGTGCACCCAGGTCAATCCAGAGGGGCCCGAAGCCGAGGAACCCCTCTCCCTTCGCCTCCTCGGAGGTAGCGTCACATCAAGAGCTGAGGCTGAGAAGTGACAGATTTCCTGGGTCCTCTCGAAGGAGCACACCAGAGCTGTGGTCAGACCGAGTAGGCTGTGCTGGGGCCTTCACGTACGCCCCGCAAGGGCCTCGTGGGCCGTAACCTGGCTCCGGAAGAGAAGCCGTGGGGGGCCGGCTCTCCTTGCAAGCCGAGAGAGGCTCAGAACCCCCAAGGAGGACCTGCTCCCCAAGTCCGTGCACATCAGGAAGTGACAAGCTGGCTCACCGCCCGGGTGCCTCTGCGGCTGCCGTGGGGGTCCCGGCTCTGCACGTGGCTGTCCGGGCACAAAGGGCAAAGGGTTGACTCCGTGGCCAAGCCTCCACCTCTCCCCATGCCTCTTGAACATTCCAACACAGACCGCCAGGGTGGAAAGTCAGAGTCACAAAGTCTGCCATGCTCAGGGGTGCTTGGACCTTGGCCCGTCCGTCCGTCTGAAAGTGTCTGTCCAAGGGCTCGAGGTGCAAAATGATTCAAGTACCCAACATCTATCCGTCCTATGTGCCGTGCGCCATTTTGAGCGCTCGGGCTTATCAATAAACCAGGAAACACCTTGGGCTTTGAGCTCTGACCACAGACTGGGCACACTTGCCCTCATGACCTTAGAACATCCTGACTGGTCAACCTGGGAGGTGCAAACCCTGCTTTGATCACATGAATATATGAATGAAAAGAGAATGATGGAGTGCACTGGAAGATACTTCTTTGTAGATTCTAAATTTCCTAGTGTGGGTTACCTCGGAAGGAGAAGTAGGAAACGTCTGTTCTCCGACTCAAAGAGGGGGGGTGTTAGCACTTCTGCCTTAGGATGGAAGTTCTCCGGATTCTGTGGATCAGCAAACGATAGCACACGGGCCAGCTGCTGGCTTCTGTCGATAAAGTTTTATTGGAATGCACCCACAGCCATCCATGGAACAGGTTGCCTGTGGCTGCTTCTGTGATGTAATGGCAGAACGGGGTCATCGCAAGGGGTCGTTGGATCCCAGAAAGCCTGAAAGAGTCATTATCGGGCTTGATTCTGAAAAAGCCTGCCGAGCTCCAACCTGGGCTGTGTGCTTGTTCCAGTCGGGAGTCAGCGACCAGAACACGAAGTGCCCTAGCTCCCGTGAGCGGAAAGGATCTAATGCAAGGAAGCGGCGGCTTCTGAATGCATCGCGAGGGCGAGAGCAGCAGCCGGGAGCCAAGACTTCCAGAAGTATCTCTCAGAGCAGCCCCACAGACCCGGCCCCCCAGGGAGTCTCTACCTCCACCATGTTTGCCAGAGTGGGGACCCAGGGCAGACTATCGTCGGCGGTCAGGAGGCCATTGCCCGGGAACTGCCTCGGGACACCCGGGAAGTCGGTGAGTGTGCACTGGCCACAGACGGAGAGAAAAACCCCATCACCTTCCCAACTGTGTAGAAACAGCAGAAGCTTCGGGGGGCGGGGGGACAACCTTGTCTCCCAAATGCAGAACCAAATGCCCCCGGACTCCCGCAGCCAGGAGCCCAGTGTGGGACAGCACAGGGCAGACAGGTGCAATGTCCATCCAAAATGTCTATCGTGATGCCAAAGGCACAAGTGAAAATTAACACGGGCACCTGCCATGAGGCAGTTCCGGCCCCCGGTCTCCCCCCGAGAAAGTTTCCCCAACTTGCTCTGCGCCCCACATTGCGGTGGAAGGCTCGGAGCCCAACACGAAAGCTAACGGGTCCTGTGTCTAGCGGATGTGGTGTCAGCCACACAAAATATGCCAGCGAAGGTGCCGGCTCCCACGTGTATCTTAACGAAATTGACGAGCTGTAGACCACGTGACCGATCAGAGGCGGAGATAGGGGACGCCCTAACATTTCCCATTTACGACTACCACCATGCACGGCTCGCCAGCAAAACTGAGCGCCATCCCAGCAAGTATGAACATAGACTCAATGTCATAGCCTTTGAAAGAACAGGGTGATAGGATTATAGCTAAGTCCTCCATCAATCTGGAAAAATGAGGGGCCTTTTCCCTCTGTGTCCCTGAGTCCAAAGCATCTTACTCTAGACGAAGGGTCAGGCTTCCCGTTGGAGAGCAGATGGAGAATAGACCCCTACAGAGGCCCTCGGGTGGTGAACTCTGAAAGCAAAGCAGAGCCTCTTACCTGATCGGTAACCTGAAAATAGATCCTCACATGCCTGAAATATCTTTGGGTTAGCCTCGATCTTAATTAACATTAAAACTATTGGCCACATGTTTTTAATCCCTTGAGAGTATAGCAAAGCAGTTCACACAGGCACTTCGACAACGCAAAGCCCTTTTTAAAAAATTTTTATTATTATTTTTTTTAATCCAAGTTAGTTAACATACAGTGTAGCAAAACCCTTTCCCTTAAAAAAAAAATACAGAAGGAAGGTGAGTAAATACTCGCAAACTAGTTAACCTAAAATTTAACTCGAGATATTGTCGTCAAATGTTGAGTTCCTTCCGAGACAAAGAATTTTCTCTTTCTATGAAAATATTTGTTTTAACTGTTCCGTGAAGCATTGACAGGTGTCTCGAGACTTAATGCCAGGATTTTGCGTGAGGCAAAAAAGAAAAGTGTGTGCCCTGTGCACGTGACTTTATGTGTTTTTGTGATGGTTGTTTATTCCCGGAATATTGAAGCAGTTTAAAAATGCTGAAAACCTGGAAAGGAGGTACGTTAAAACTTACGGCATGATTTTAAGTATACGTATTTTATTTCTACCCAAACAGAATCCACTTGATCAAGAG
This sequence comes from Herpailurus yagouaroundi, assembly GCF_014898765.1. Taxonomy (NCBI): domain Eukaryota; kingdom Metazoa; phylum Chordata; class Mammalia; order Carnivora; family Felidae; genus Herpailurus; species Herpailurus yagouaroundi. The sequence continues at coordinate 18,389,359 of NW_024412422.1, forward strand.
AAATGACCCTTCTCTCGGCTGCAAACGAGACAAATAGAAGGTTTTGAAAATATTGTCAAAGACTGCTCTCGCACTGTCCTTCCGGCTCAGCCTCCGTACGGATCACACGGTGGCGGTCCTCACGCACACTTGGCCATTTTGTTCCTCTCGGGTTCCTTGCATTAATTTAAAATTCTGTTCCTGCGGCACGTGCCCCCCCCCCCTTCCAGCCTGGGGTCCCAAACGAGGCAAGTCTGTTCTAGAAGGTGATACTGCACAGAAGCGTTGCCGCAGAAAACCACACAGGATCATTAAACATTCTAAGGTTGGCACATTCTGCATAAAAGATTGATTTTCCTCACCAGCCTTGCGACCATCAGCCTGAGAGCTGTGACCTCATTGATCTAACACTGTTAAAACTGACCGACATCAAAACTGTGCTGATATGGTTATAATTAGGAACACAGCCAAGGCGTTCTTCCTCGAAAATAAAGAGTTACTTTTCAAGGAGGATTAATGAGAGACTCTAACAGAACTCTTTGAGCACAGCAAGCACAGTAGATTTTCCATGACAAGAGCTTTGTGACCTCATAAACAGCGAACAGTAAAACAAAACAGGGCGCAGGGCTGATCAAAGACAGACTCTGGATTATTTTACTAATGTCTTAGATTTAATCTTCTCATAATCCGGCTCTAGAAGAATTCACTGAAACCAACTTTTTTTTTTTTTTTTAGCGATGTGGTTTCATCACCATTGCTTGGTGAGTAGATTGTAGCACACGAGATTTCCTACCAAGTTACAAAAATGCTTGCCTATTGACCCCCTTCAAGATGACCCTACATGAGGGATAGTCAAGATGACTTAATGGGGTTCCTGGGGGGCTCAGTCAGTTAAGCGTCGGACGTCGGCTCAGGTCATGATCTCTTGGTCTGTGAGTTCGAGCCCCGCGTCAGGCTCTGTGCTGACAGCTCGGAGCCCGGAGCCTGCTTCGGATTCTGTGTCTCCCTCTCTCTCTGCCCCTCTCCGACTCGCACTCTGTGTCAACCTCTCAAAAATAAATAAAAAATTAAAAAAAAAAAAGATGGCTTAATATTTTTTTTCCCCCTAAAAACGTTTCCTGTGACTTGGGATCCATCAGAAACGGCCGGGCTTCTTAGCAAATAGACCAGATGGCCTGAGGCCACCCTGTGCTGTGTTGTGCTCGTGGGGCACGTGCCTTTGCACGGACATGCAGCCTGTTTGCCTGGAACCACTGTCCATTCACTTCCCGCCCTTCCAGTCGACTTTCTGAATCTGGGGAGGTCAAAGCCTTCTGTTATTTTTATTGCATTTTTACCTTGCTAGCTCTGACTTCATGCTTCAGGCCACCGGGAGCTTCTGTATTGTAAGTATATTATCCAAATATCTGATTTTTCTGGGTCATCCTAAATCTGATCAGCATGCTCCGAGGCTTTGATAACATGGTTGAACAGAATACGATTAAGACCAGATCTTAAAATGGTTGAACAGAATACGATTAGGACCAGATCTTTGTGTCCCTACAGCCAAGACTGCCCTCCAGGTGAGTCTTAATCTGGTAACAGCAGATAAGAATTTCTTCTAGCTCTCCCGACTCAATACACTTCCCTTGCTGATCTTAAATGCATTCTCTCACCTGCTAAAATTCAGATACATAGAGCTGAGCTATCCCCCGATCAAGAAATTTATCTCAGAAAGGAAGTAAACTTGGCTTTGATGTTGGGCTTGCTCTCAGTAAACATAAAAAGTTTCTCATTTTCCTTTGGAGAGCTGGCAACTCAGGTAATTCGTAAAGGATATTTCAATTACAAAGGACAGAAGCCATATAACACGGGCTTGACAAAAAAAGGAAGTTATAGGATCACATAATCGAAAAGTCCGGGTGTGGTGCTAGCTAGCTTCAGGCATGGCTGGATCAAGGAGCTCAGACACAGTCACCAGAATCCAGTCTCTCTCGGTCTTTCATCTCTGCCTTTGCACATGTGTTGGCTTCTTTCATAGGCAGTCTCGCCCTATCTGGGAGGAAGATGACTTCTAGCATCTCCAGCCTTCTTTCAGCTATAACTCCGGTGAGAAAAGATTTCTTGAAAAGGTAAGTTACAGACACCCTTTGGCCTGACCACCCAGCTTGCATCAATGATCTACTCCGGATCAATCACCGTTGCCACCCATCATGATGCTGTGATTGGCCAGGCCGACTCGGGTCCCGAACCATAGCCCCAGCTATGGGGATGCGGGGGGCAAAGCTGTGCAGACCAAACGGAATGTGGGGGGGGGGGGATTCCCACAGCAAATCAGGGTCGCTGCTCACAGAGAGACTAGATTTCTGGAAGACAAGAGTGTAGACGGTGCCGAGACCGAGGGCACACGCTCAGATGTACTGGTGTCTCAGCTCCACGGAGCCGGGACAGGAATTCTTACAGACTGTCCCACGGGACCTGTACGGTCCTCGACCGTCGCTCACACACCCACCCCTGCCTCCCTGCAGCCACAGCCTCCAATACAGGCTTCAATTTCTGCCAGGTCACAGCCCTGCTGTGTTTTCCTCTTGGAAGGAATATCTGCCAGCATGTTTATATACTATTTGTGTGCATTTATGTTACAGCTCGGGTTCCTGTGATGCTCCTTTAGGAAAGAGCGCCTTTGGAAAAACATAGAAAATGGTTAGCAAAAGAACTCGTTAAAAAAAAAACACCTCTTCTTTCTTACTTTTATCCATCCCCCCTCTTTTTTTTAACGTTTATTTATTTTTGAGAGAGAGAGAGAGAGAGAGCACGAGTTGGGGAGGGGCAGAGAGAGGGGGAGGCACAGAGTCGGAAGCAGGCTCCAGGCTCCGAGCTGTTGGCACAGAGGCCGACGCGAGGCTCGAACCTGTGAACACGAGGTCTAGACCTGAGCCAGAGTCAGACGCTTAACGGGTTGAGCCACCTAGGTCCCCTTTTCATCCCTTTCAAGTGCAGTTTAAAAGGACATCTGAGGGGCGCCTGGGTGGCGCAGTCGGTTAAGCGTCCGACTTCAGCCAGGTCACGATCTCGCGGTCCGTGAGTTCGAGCCCCACGTCGGGCTCTGGGCTGATGGCTCGGAGCCTGGAGCCTGTTTCCGATTCTGTGTCTCCCTCTCTCTCTGCCCCTCCCCCGTTCATGCTCTGTCTCTCTCTGTCCCAAAAGTAAATAAACGTTGGAAAAAAAAATAAATTAAAAATAAAATAAAATAAAATAAAAGGACATCTGAGAGGAGAACTGATTTCTCCATCCCTCCCATGGAAATAATGGTCAAACACTTGGCTTGGCCTTTGCTGGCATTCACCTCCCTCCTGCCTGAATCATGCACCTACTGTGCGTCCGTCGGGTCCCACCCGGCGCTCGGGACCCTGGGGGCACGTCTTTCCCAGCTGCTCCGTCCTCGTGGGCACCTGGGCGGCTGCCGGCGCGCTGCAGACTCAGCCAGCGTCCCCGCTGGACCAGTTTGAACTGAACGCCCCAAGCAGAGCTGAGCTGCCAACCGCTGCACACCTTCCCGAATTCCTGGGGAACCCCTCTGCGGGTTGGGAGGCATGGAACGCCAGGGGACGCTTGGAAGTGTGGGAGTGCTGCTTCTGTGTTGAGAGGCGGCTCCAAGCTGCCTTTGGGGGTCACGAGGGAGATGACGGGAAGGTCCCCAGAGAGTCGGCTGTCTCAGCTCCACTGGGGCAGTGCGGCCCGAGAAAGGTGCACACGGGGTCCGCCGTCGCCCCGCCAGGCCCGGGCGTTGTCACCCCCGGAAGGGGCGGCCCCGGCTGGGCCGTGAGCACCCGGGATGCCTGCCCCCCGTTCTGCCCGCAAAGGGGGCGCCAGCGGAGACGGACCCCGAGTTACCGTAAACGCCAGGGGTGCGGTTTCCGTGTGGGAAATCTGAGCTCCGGGCCCGCCGGCTGGAAACAGCTTGGGCACAGCTTCCCTTCACCCTGGACTTTCTTTTTTTACGCCTAGTATTTGAAAGTGGGGAGATTTCCTGTGAAGACAAGGATTTGTGGATTCTTTTTCAAAGTCAGAATTTCTGGGGCGCCCGGGTGGCTCAGTTAAGGGTCTGCCTCTTGATTTCAGCTCAGGTCACGATCTCAAGGTTCACAAGCCCCACATCGAGCTCTATGCTGACAGCGTGGAACCTGCTTGGGATTCTCTCTCTCTCCTCTGTCCGCCCTCTCTGGTGCGTGCTCTCTCTCTCTCTCTCTCTAATAAATAAATAAACTGAAAAAAGGTCAGAGTCTCTGCCAACTCAGGGCTCCGCTCTGACATCTGCAGTGATTGCCGAGAGCAGGGCCGGCAGACCACGACCGATGCCCCAGATCCAGTGCGGGTCCCGGTTCGGCCAATAGTTTTGTCTCATTTCACCCAAGCACCTGCCTGCCCTTTGCGGGGTCTCCTCCGCCGCACCAGCACCACGGAGCAGCCGCCACAGAGGCCACGGGGCCCACAAGGCCCGGAGTGTTTGCGGTCACCGGCCCTTGACGGGAGACCTGGCCTTGGGGTGGGCAGCCCGCCGTCCGGCCGAGCACACGCTCCCGGAGACCGACAGCCACTTACTACCGTGTCCGTGTGTGTTTCTATGGTCTTCTTTTTATGACAGCTTTCTTTTTATGAAGGAAAGCAGGGACTTTTGCTTTCCTTGTAAAAGAGACACATTTCCCTTGGCTTTTTAGTTCTCAAAATCGCTAACAAAAGACAAACCATTTTACCAAAACACATGGAGTGAGCGTATAAACATGTTTGCTGGCAGAATGGAACAAAGATCCTAAATGTTAATGGGCAGGGGGGTGTCTGTGCGCTAAGAATTCTTGTCGAGAATGTTTCGGGACGGCTTCATCCGCGGCAGCTGTCTGATCCTGGAGGAAGTCAGGCTCCTTCTCTGACCTAATACTAACGTATGCTGATCCCCGGGCCTTGAACCTCCCTACACTGACCCTTATTTATAAAATTATCCGGGGGAGAGGGGGCTCATGGGTGGCTCAGTCGGTTAAGCATCTGACTTCGGCTCAGGTCATGATCTCGCAGTTTGTGAGTTCGAGCCCCACGTCTGGCTCTGTGCTGACAGCTCAGAGCCGGGAGCCTGCTTCAGAGTCTGTGCCTCCCTCTCTCTCTGCCCCTCCCCTGCTCATGCTCTTTCTCTCTCTCAAAAATAAATAAACATTAAAAAAAAAAACCCCACAGGAAATGGCCGTGCAGGTGAGTACACAGAGAGGCAGGGATGGGGTGGGGGGACCTCGTGCACCACTGGGGACCACATAAGGTGGTGCAGCCCCAGTAGCAAATGGAGCGGTGGGTCCTGGAACACTGCACACGAGTTGCCATACGACCCAGCAGTCCCGCCTCCGAGGGTCCACACGCAAAGGTCGGGACTCGAGCAGACACGTGCACACCCACGTGCACAGTGGTGATACAGCAGCCGAAACGGGGAGCAGCGCAGGTGACCAGGTAAACAGGGGGAGGTCCATCCACGCACTGGGACGTGATTAACCCTAAAGACAAAATTCCGGGGGGACCGTGAGGTCGTGATGCTGAGTGAAATGGGCCAGTCGCGGAAGGACAGAGGCGCTGTGCGATCCCACTGCTGTGATGTTTCCGGAAGAGCCACGTTCGTAGAGACAGAAGGCAGGAGGGTGGGCACCCGGGGCTGGGGGGCAGGTGGAAGTTTCCGGAAGCTGCACAGGAATGTGAACACTTCGAAACCACACGCGTAAAACTAATTAAAGTGGCAAAACTTACGTATATTTGACCACAGTGAAAATTCCTATTTGCAAACATGTTTTAAATGTCATAGGCTAATGCCGATTTTGGAGAAATTCCATCACCCGGATTTCTTTGCCAGTTTCACCTCAAGTGCGTAAGGAGAGAACCTTCCTCACACACACGGAGCAGCTGGTTAATTCACCGTTTCTCTGTGCAAGACCAAGAAACGAGGAGACAGGTGCACAGGGACACAGTGCTGAGGAGTGTGTGAGGTCAGCTCAGCAAGTGTGACAAAGCCCGGCAGCTCAGCCTCCAGCCGACAGAAGCAAGCAGGAGTGACCGCGCCCTTGGGTCGTGCTCTTGCGTTCCCGCTGCGCATGGTGGGGAGAGAATCACGGCTCATCCCAGACTGAGGCACAGGGAGCTGCTGAGCCCACAGCCTGAGCCTGGCGCTAAGCCCTGCACAGCCCCGCTGAGACCGGTCGACCCCCAATAACCTGCAGACTCAGGAGCAAGAACACTAAGGTATATTGACGCAAAACCAGAGACGCGGGGCTTGGTTGTTACGCAGCAAAAACAGACCAATACGCCTCCAGCAGCCCTTCCGGCAGAATCGTAACACTGCAGACGCCCTGAATGACGTGCTGTCCAAGCCTCCGCCTCCCTCGACGCTCCGACTGCTTCCGCTGCTGTCTGCTGTTCCAGCCCGCCAAACTCGTCCTGCTTCGGGATCTGTGCACCTGCTGCTCTGTCTTCCTGGGAAAGCTGTTCTCAGCAGATCCCGCGGCCGACTCCTCCTGACCACTCAGGCGCCTGTGTCTCAGGTGTCCCCTCTTCCACGGCTACTCTGCTGACGCCGTGGCCCTGGGTGCCCTCCCTCCCTGCGTCACGTCCCGCACGGATCTCAACACTTCCCTCGTCTTGTCCGTGTGTTTATCCTCCACCATCCGCCTCCCGTCCAGACTACGAGCATTCACGAAAGGAGGGCGCGTACCTGTCCTCCCACTGCCGCCCTCTCGTAGTAGACGCTCGACAAAAGTTTCCTGAAATGCACCTAAATGAATTTCCATCTCAGACATGTGAGGGGAGGCAATGGCCAGATACCACACACCCACAGCGAGAAGACTGTAAGGAGAAACAAAACAAGGAGAACGCTGGTGGGGAGCGCCACGAGGTAGGTCTCCGGGGGGCACCGGCCCCGTGAGGCGGGTTGGCGGGGAGCCCTGGGCGCCGGGCAGGTGGGGGCCTCCGGTCTGCCTTCACGCAAACTGCCAAGTGACTGGCGGCGAGCTTCTCGGGGCTCGCCGATCCCGTGGGCAGCCTTGATTGTTTGCGTCAGACGAGAGAAAGCCTTCCTAGGTGGCAACCTTCCTAGGGTTAATCATGTCCCAGTGCGAGGATGGACCTCCCCCTGTTTACCTGGTCACCTGCGCTGCCTTCCCCACCTCCCTGCCTCAGAGACGAGGCAGCCTGGAGACGGGACGTGTGGTTGCCCCTGCCCCGCCAGAGAGAGGCCTGAGAAAGAGTCTTGTCCTGGGAAGTAATGATCCAGATAATGACGTGCTTGTCTGATCCGGCTCCCTTCATCTGAGCGCCTCGGAGCACTTAGAAGTGGTAATGATTTAACGAGTGTCGCTGGACACGAAGGCGTTCAAACGCAGCCCGTATCTCGGATTTCCCGCCTGGGAACTGGGCTGAACACAACCCATCATAATGACAGCCCGCGGGCAGGGTATCATTAGACAGTTTCGTTTGGGGGAGGGAGACACCAGGCGAGGCCAGTAACACCACCGCCTGCTCTCTGTGCCCGGGGATGCCTGCAGGCCAGCGAGGCGTCCCTGGAGGGGACCCAGGCGTCTGGGCCAAGCAGAAGGGACCGGGGACGCGGAGGCCACAGGCTGGAGCTCCGCGGGGAGCGCCCAGAAGGAGGTTGGCGTGGACGCACAGAACAGAGGCGGCCCCCTGGCTCGGCGACAGCGGCCGAACGGAAAGACAGACAGACAACCCCATTTACGAGTGGGCAAACGACTGGGGACAGACATTTCTCCGACCAGATAAACAGGTGTCCGACGTGCCAGTAGGTGGGAGGACCTTGGAAACTCGGTGCTCAGTGACAGAAGCCACACACAAGAGGCCCTACTGTGCGATCTCGTCTACACCATGGCCGCAGAGCGGTGATCCACAGAGACCAGCAGCCTGGCGGTTTCCGGGGAGGGAACGGGGGCAGGGGGGACCGCTAGCGGGGCGGGGATTTCTTTTGGGGGTGACGTACTAAATGACACGGGATTGTTCACTTTAAGATGGTTAATTCTGTGTTAGGTGGTTCAAATCCTATTTCTTTTTAAAAATTTTTTAAAATTTATTTTAGAGAGAGAGAGCAAGAGTGGGAGAGGGGCAGAGAGAGAGGGAGGGAGAGCGAGTCTCAAGCAGGCCTCACGCTCGTACAGACGAAGGGAACTCCCACCCCGGTGATCCACCAGTGACAGGCGGATGCCGGGATGACCCACGGACGGTAGCACCTGACCGGGTCAGGTCAGCACCACGCCTGGCCCGAAGCCATGCTGGCCAGCCGTCTGTGAGGTGGGGCCAGCACACGGGCAGATGGCACGGCACGCACAAAGGTCCTGGGGTTGAACGGAGCTTGGTAAACTCAAGGAACCGAAGGGAAGAAAGACAGTGGGAGACAGGACTGCCAGCCTGTGGGGGGCATGGGGACAGCCAGGGGAGACTCAGGCAAGCCAACAGTGGGGACGGAAGAGGCCTTACTGGGGGCCAGTTCCCTTCAGAGAATGTTTCTCAGCGGCCTCCCCGCCTGGATGCTGATTCTGCCCGAGCCGAAGGGGCATCTGACAGGGCACCCATGCCTCCAGATTTGAGCAGAGGGCCCCCCCCGAAATCGTCACCAGTGTTGCCCGAGCCCAGCATGGTCAATGCCCTGCATCCCTCACCCCACCTTCGCCACCGCGAAAGCTGCCACCTGTTTTGAAAGGGGAAACTGAGGCAGAGAGGCGAGGACAGCTTGTCCCCAGGGGGCAGAGCTGCTCCGGGATGGGTCCAGGCCCCCCGGCCGCTGAGCCCGTGCCCACCCTGGTGCGTCTGTGCGCCCTGAGCTCCCCGGCCGTGGCCGCCCCGCGTTCACGCCCATGCGTGTTCTTCTGAGTCAGGCCCGCCCGTGTTCTCCGGGCCCTGCCGCCTGCCTCTGGCCTGCAGGTCAGTGTGCTCGGCAAGAAGGTGCCCGCCCAGCCCCGTGGCAAAGGCCTGGCCGGGGAGAGGACTTCCCCACCGGAGGAGTCCCTTGGCTGCTGCAGTGCCCCCAGCGGCCACCGGGGGGCGGCATCTGCGCGGTTACGTGCAGGCGACCAGCCGCAAGGGCCTGCCGTGCTGATCCCTGCGCTCCGTGCCCGCTCCGCCACCCCCGCCGGCTCCTCCCGGCCTGTTTGGATCCCCGTGTCCCCATCCTCAGGGGTCTCTGCCCACCGAATTCCCTGCAGAGCTCACTCGGCCGGTGAGCACGCCAGGGAACGGCTGGTCCCAGAAGCAAGACCCAGGCCTGCCAAGGGGGGGGGGGGGGGGGGAGAAGGGGGAGGGGGGAGAGGGGGGGTGGGAAGGAACTCCGGACGGAAGTGTCGGCTCCGGGCCAAACCGGGCCCCGAAAACCAGACGCGCAGGGCAGCTCTGGGCATTCGGAAGACCATGGGCTCACACGCATGTGCCCTCACGTACACAGGTGCACACATACACACGCACGTGCGTGCACGAGGCCCCCCCCCAAACGGTGGCTGGACCCCGGTAGGGCTGAATTCTGCGTCGACCAGCTGTGGCAACGTGGGCCTGCAGGCCGCACCTGGCCCACAGATGTGTGCCGTTTGGCCCCCTGAGAGTCAGAGGAAATTTCTTGAGTTGCCAACATTTAAAAGCCGGGAATTTTCAGACACACTCACGAAATCCCCGTGCCCTGGGGACAGCAGGGGCCTGGCCGGGTGGACTCCTGTTCCACGCCGCCGGGCGGGCCGAGGCTGAGTGGAGGCCGTCTCCCCCTGGGTGCCGAGCCCGTGTCCCCGGCCCCCGGCCCGGGATCTTGCGGAGGGCGCGCACTTAGCACGAGCACGGCCGCTGCGGGCCTCCCAGGATCGGAGAGCGGGGAGCCCCCGTGCCCCAGCCCACGTGTCCCAGGAGCTCTGAGAGCGGTCTGGCAGGAAGGCACCCACGGCATGATCGGGTCCTGTAATGCAAAACATCTGCGAAGCCCAAGGGCACAGCTTGATCTGCCGGAGAGATGGAAAGGGGTTCAGAGAACGCCCACCGCGGCCCGGGCCGTTCTGCTGTGGTCTGCTCCCTCTGCTAGGGCCCCGGCCACACACACGTGTGCTTGCTTACCCACACGTGTGCACACTCGCAGTGCTGGCTCGTCCAAGCACAAGTTCAGAGCCAGACGAGAGCCCAGACTTCCATTTTCCCCATGAAAATCATCCCTACCCCCCCCCGCCCAGCAGGTGCCCCGGGGTTCTCTGCGCCCCTGGACCCCCCAGGCCCCCCCCAAGTGCTGAGGCCGCCCCATCCCGGCCTGAACTCGTGTCGCCTCCAGAGATCACGGCGAAAGGGGAGTGTGTGGAAATGAGGGGTGGTTTCAGCTCACACCTGCAGGGGGCGGTGTGCACGGGGGGCCTCTGGTGCTGCCATGGCTGGAAGGGCCGCAGAGACCTGTGAGACCGCCACGTCCGAGTTTCCGAGCAGCAGTGCTCCGCAGGAACCAGGCGTGCACGGCTCCGTGTCCTGCCCTGCCGTGGCCTGAAGCCGGCGACGCGAGAAGGCGGAGGTTTCCAAGGCCGGGGTCCTGCAGCCTGTCCTGCTGCCTGGGAACCGAGCTCGAGGCTTCCAAGGACTTCCTGGAAAGGCAGGAGGTTGGAGATCCTTTTAATGAGTTTACTCAGCCTTTGGAATATCAAGTGTTTGTTTTCCTAAGACTGGAAGGAAAGGGGTAACAGCCGGCCCCCTCCTGGGCAGCCCAGCTGGTTTGTCCTCAATTTGCTGGGGCCTCTAAAGAGCTCGCGGTGTTCAAAGGCCTTTCGCACCTGAGGCCCCCTGGTTCCGAGCCTGCGACACAGGGCTTTGTAATCCCTGAGATCCCCAGGCCAAACACGGGCACCAAACAGCCCTTCCCCACGTCGCTTTGAACTTCAGTCCCGGGGGGCGTTTTGGTGTAAGCAGGATGGGCTTTGAAGAGGAAGTTGCTCTGTCCTGTGTGGGGTTGGGGGGGGGGCCGGGGGCAGAGGCCCGGCGGGCGTGACCAAGCCCACCCTCTGTCTCGCACCCGTGGGGCCCCAGGGTCTCCGCCTCCCTGGCTGGAAACCCGGGCAGGACCCGCTGACACAGCTCTCAGGGAAAAGACAACCAGGCCCGGCTCACCCCTTTAAGGATTTTTGCAGTGCGCATCTCTGACGTGCTTTCGGACCTGTGGGACGGTACTGAGAATAGCACGGGAATTCCTGGACAGCCCCAGTTTTAGGAACCGCAAACGGTAACACCCTAACGCTTTACTATGTCGGCTTTGTCTCTCTATGTAATTTCCCTGTGAGCTTTAATTTATTTAAAAAAATTTTTTTAACATTTATTTATCATTGAGAGACAGAGAGACACAGAGCATGAGCAGGGGAGGGGCGGAGAGAGCGGGAGACACAGAATCCGAAGCAGGCTTCAGGCTCTGAGCTGTCAGCACAGAGCCCGACGTGGGGCTCGAACCCACGAACCGTGAGATCATGACCTGAGCCGAAGTCGGGCGCTCAACCGACGGAGCCACCGAGGTGCCACCTCCCCCCCGCCACCCTCCGCCCCGTGAGCTTTTAAAAGGTCACTCTCTAACGACATAGTTGTCACTGCAATTCCTTCTCCTTGCAAACACGAACACATTCCAGACACAGACAGCATCCCTGGCCGTCCCCACGTCCCCGCGTGGCCCCCCGCTCCTCCCTGGAGGACGCTGCCTTGCGGGCCGCGGGCGGTGCCCCAGCCGAGTCACTGCCCCTCGCTCTGCCTCCGTCCGTCCGCCGAGGGTTTGTCTGCAGCTGCCATCAGATGCCATCTCTCAACAATTCTGTCTCCGAGATCTTGCCAAACTGGCCCATAAAGTCTGAAGCTTTCTTTTCCAGCCGGTGCCGTGTTTTGTTCTCATCGGACGGGCCCCAAACCAAAGTGTGATGTCCTCGAGCGTGAAGGCAGGCGTGGGGGGAACTTCTGGTGGGCAGGCGTGTAAACGAGGGGTGGGGCATTTCCACGTTCCCCTCGAAACTCACAGCGCGTCTACCGTCCAGCCCTCCAGTGTGGTCTCCGGGTCCAAAGGAGAGGCCGGGACGCGGGTCCGGGCTCGGGGGGGGGGGGGCGCGCTGCCCGCCCACACGCACACACTGCTTGCACACGCTCGGAGGCTGAGCCACACTCCAGTGGGAATCACCGTGACGGGAGGGAGGGGGACTCTCAAGCCCAGCCGCACGCGAGAGCCTGGGAGTGCTCTGCAAACGCCGAGCCCACGCCACACCCCCAAGGAGTCTGTTTCCCTCGGGGCTCTGTGAGACTCTTGCACCGATCACCAGTGGTTGTGGTATTTAGTGACCTCATCCGCGGCTTCCCCGCTGGCCGGCCAAGTGCAAGGGCCAGACCCCGTCCCTCGGCTGTGTCGTCCCCTGGAGCTGTGGCTGCCTCCGGCGCCGTTCGGGGTCAGGGAACTTCGCGGAGCTCCTCGACTTGGCACAAACCCCCGGTGACCACACACCGAGGCAGGGCCTCCTTGTGAGTCTTTCGCCCCGTCCCCTTGAGCAGGTTGCGTCCTGCACAAAGGCCCCTGATGATCATGATGACGGTGGTGGTGATGGTGAGGCAGGTGGTGATGACGATTATTCAGCACCTGCTGCGGGCCAGGCCACCGCGGACACCTTTCAATGCGTGATTTCACTCATTCCACCTCCGGATCCTACAGGATGGTACCCGCATCCGCTCCCCGTGGAGAGGAGGGAACCGAAGCAGCAAAGTGGTTAATCTGACTTTGTCCAGAACGCGAGGCCAGTGGGTGCAGAGCCCAGACCCGAAGCTCTGAGAACTGTGGTTCCCAGAGTGCATTTGCGAGGCACCCTGGGGCCTCCCCAGCAAACACGAAAACGCCCTGTGTTCAAGGACAGCGGCTAACGTCTGTCAGGCACCACGCAGACTGCTCCTGTGCAGCCATTTGGAACTTCTGAATAAATAGGAAGCTGGTAGGTGTTCCTCTGGGCCTCGGGTGGTGTGGAAATACGACTAGGACTCTAAGGAAATCTGGGAACATCGCTCTCAGATCTCCTCTTTACAGCGTATGACAGCCTGGTGTCACCCCTGCTGGAGTGCCTTTCCGTGGCTCCCTACTGCCACTCCATGAAGCCCCAGCTCTGTATCCTGGGGTTCCAGCGCCGAAGGTCGCCTCCGTCCGGACTTCCAGCCCTGTGGCCGGTGAACCGGGGAGCCCGGCAGCTCGCCGTGGTGACTGGAGCTCCCCGCGGCCCCCCGGCCCTCCTCTGCGGCAGCAGGGGAAGAAGCCTCCGCGGAGACATTCTGCTCTGTCTCCTTAATGAGCCCGGGGCCGCCCAGGATGAGTTTCCCTCTGAATTAGAAGCCGCGGTGCCTCGCAGACCGCGGGAGGCCGGGCTCCTCTGTTCTGTCGCCGGGTCTGCGCGGCTCCCCAGGCAGCCTCGAGGCCGCCCCCCCCCCCCCCCCCCCCGGGGCCCGCGGATGACAACGCAGGGGCCCCGAGGAAAGCGGGCGTCTGGCTCTCGGCCAGGGGGCCCCCAGGGGGTGGGGTCGGGGCTCCCTCCGGACGGCGCCCTTCTCCAGCTTGCTCCCCTTTCCGGAGCATCTCTTGGGCCGTGAAGTGGGCCCCTGCAGCCCCACGCGTGGGGCGTGCGTCCCGCCTCCCCCCGCCAGCATCCTTGGGAGAAGGACGGGCCGGGGGACAAGCGCGGCCCCTCCTCACTGACTCCACCCGCACCCACCGGGCTCCGTCCCAGCCGAGGAGGGGATTCGCTTCATGCCCGGCCCGCACGCGCGCCCCGAACGGATGTGTCATCACTTAGACGCTCTGGTGTCTTCTGTGCTGCCCTCTCCCACCCTGTCCCGCCCTGTCCTGTCCTGTGCTCACCTCCCGTGTCGACCGCAAGCTGGTCTGCGCTCCCCCCGTCACCCTACCCCGGTCTCCTCTCTCAGCACGTGTCGGGGACCATCGTCCCTTCTGCTCGCTTCCAACATCGTTCCAGACTCTTCCGTTCTTTCCTCCCTGCTGCCCTCCGGCCCGGCTCCTCCTGGCTCTGCACCGCCCCCCGCTTCACGCTCAGGGACAGCCTCTGTCTGTGTCGAAGTCCCTGCTAAAGCTAGCGCTCTGGGGCCCCGAGTGCCAGACCCTGCGCTGGGCCCCGGGGCCGCAGGGACGAGGGGGCTCAGGGTCACGTTAAAGAGTGTTCCCGGTCCGGACCATGTGCACACGGTGCTCACTGGATGTCCAATGTCGCTCACAGCACATTCCACACACGTGCTTAGCGAGCCCTCAGTCCATCCTCTGAGGCCATCGTGACTCCTGCTCTGCAGGTGAGGCACAGAGAGGGTGGGTCATTTTTGTCCAAGGCCCCACAGCTTTTGCGGGTCACGCTGGAACCGAACCCCGAAGTGCGCCCCGTGCTGTGACTCGCTTACAAACTGACGTCTGCGCCCCCAAGAAGCCCAGAGGGCCACCCGGCTGTATCCCTGGGTCCCTTGGCTCAGCCTGTGCACTCAGGGAAGAATGTTCTGTCTGTGCTGGTGACCGAGGCCAGTCCCATGCGTGCACAGACCCGTCCAAGTCTATTTCTCAGGCTCGGGGACCCAGCGGCCTCCTGCTCCCGTGAGGCCTCCCAAACGTCACCTGTCCCCAAAGCAAATGCGCCGCCTTCCCTGGCACCTGCCCCTCCACCCTTGTCCCCGTCTTGGATCAACTCAACCTGGTCCTTCTGGAGTCTCACGGTCCCCTCCTCCTCCCTGCCGCTCCCACTCCGCGGGGGCTGGAGGCCGCACCCGCCGCCCGGGACCCTCGCCGGCCCCCCGAGGCCTAACTGGGCTCCAGGCCTCCACTGTCCGCTTATCCCAACCCAGCAGCCACGGGGCTCCCGCCAGGGTATAGCTTAGAAAACGTCACTCCTCCGCTCAAGCACGCACACGCACACGCGTGTTCACAGCAGCCGGACAGCAAAGGTGTCCCGGGACAGCCAGGCGGCCCGGGCACGCGATGGAATGTTATTCAGCCTCAAGCACGGGAGGCTAACAAGAGCGGCCAGACGCGCATCACGGCTGCGCGGTTCCACGTATGCGACACACCCGGGCAGGTGAGGCCACACAGACAGGCCGCAGGTGGTGTGGCCGAGTCCAGGGCGGGTGGACGGGAGAGACCCTTTGAGACGCTGGAAGTATCTGGAACCAGATAAAGTGGCGTCTGGGTCGCATCGTGGCTGTACTGACTACCAGTGGGTCCTTCACTTTAAAATGGGAGACTTGCCTCTTGCGAATCTCACCTCAACACAAACCCTCGGTGGCTCCCCATTGATCTCCGGGGAAAAGTCCAGGCCCTGACTGTGCTCACCGGCCCTGGGCCCGGGCCCCGTGGACCCTACCTCTGCGGGGGCCTGTCCCCTCCCCGGGCACGGCGGGCTCCAGGCTGTTCAGACGGGCCGGGGTGCTCCCTCTGCCGAGTTCTCGTTTTCTCTTTCCTTCGCTGGAACTCTCCCCTCTGGGCGCCTTCGTGAGGACCCCTCGCCCCCAGAGCGTCAGTACTGACCTCTTGCTTCCCTGACCAGGCGTCCAACACGGAGAGACCCGTGTGGCATTCCCCACGGGCTCCCCGCCTCATTTCCGTGTAATGCTTCCCGTCACGGAGCCGTGACGCCCTTTACTTAGGTACCTCCCGCCGAGTGGTGCTTCTGCGAGACCAGAGATTTTCTGGTCTGTCCTAATCGCTGTATTTCCAGCATCGAGATCGGGCCTTGGAAAGCATTCTGTGCAATGGGTAAGGAAATAAATATTTTGGGCTTTGCCACACGGTCTTTGTTCCAACAATTCCATTCTGCGGCTCGGTCGGGGCTTCTGAGGTCGTGCCTAGCTGGCCCGTGCGGGGGGGCGCTCGTACACGCCCCGACGGCCACGTCATCCTCGAGCCCTCCGAGGACGCACCACCCTTATCCTCAATAGGCAGGTGTAGAAATCTAGGCACAGAGAGGTTAGTTAACGCGCTCAAGGTCACAGAGCTTGCAAGAGGCCGACCTGGGATTGAAACCAAGGCAGCTGTCCCCAGGGCCTCTCTGCCGAGCACGGGCTCTCGTGGGTATGCAGGTTGGTCGTGGCCAGCAAATAAACAGGACAAATTAGATGCCCGGTTAAATACGAGTTTCAGAGTCACGATGAATATTAGTTTAACGCAATGAATATTAGTGCAGTTTATGCTACAGTTTTTTTCCCATTGTTTATCTGAAATTCAAATCTAACCAGATGTCCTGTTTTTATAGGTGACTCTGTGGCAGGGCACGCCCGAGGCAGAGGGGAGCCCGGTGGGTGCGGGTGGAGTGAGTGAGGAGGGGCCGCGCTTGTCCCCCGGCCCGTCCTTCTCCCAAGGATGCTGGCGGGGGGAGGCGGGACGCACGCCCCACGCGTGGGGCTGCAGGGGCCCACTTCACGGCCCAAGAGATGCTCCGGAAAGGGGAGCAAGCTGGAGAAGGGCGCCGTCCGGAGGGAGCCCCGACCCCACCCCCTGGGGGCCCCCTGGCCGAGAGCCAGACGCCCGCTTTCCTCGGGGCCCCTGCGTTGTCATCCGCGGGCCCCGGGCAGTGGGGGGGGGGGGGGTGGCCTCGAGGCTGCCTGGGGAGCCGCGCAGACCCGGCGACAGAACAGAGGAGCCCGGCCTCCCGCGGTCTGCGAGGCACCGCGGCTTCTAATTCAGAGGGAAACTCATCCTGGGCGGCCCCGGGCTCATTAAGGAGCTTCTTCCCCTGCTGCCGCGGAGGAGGGCCGGGGGGCCGCGGGCAGCTCCAGTCACCACGGCGAGCTGCCGGGCTCCCCGGTTCACCGGCCGCAGGCCTGGAAGTCCGGACGGAGGCGACCTTCGGCGCTGGCCCTGCCAGACGCAGCCGGCCACCTCTTCCTACAACACAGTGTTTGCCAATGAATTTATCATTGTACCTTCGTTATAAATCAGCATAAATCATACACTCCTCGCATCAGCCTATTCCATCCTGGCGTCCTTAGTGATAATAAACACAAGTTTTGCCCAAGCCGAAAACCACTGAACAGCTTTGGGGGAAGAGAGTCAGGGGCTTCCTGGGGAGGCCCTGAGCCATCAACTCCTGTGCTGTTTTCCGCACCCCGTGAGGACCCGGGGGGCGAGTGTGGCCCCTGGGCGCTCTGGGGGCTGCTGGGAATAAGCCAACATTCATGTAGAGCCAAGTGGCTCAACCCTCAGAAGAGCCGGGAACCATGACCTGTGTCTGTTGGAGGCAGGCGGGTTCATGGTTCGAGTGCGCCTGGCGTGGGACAGTAGGGAGCAGTGGGGACTGGGGCAAACTGGAGTTGCCTAGCCCATCTAGAAGGGCAGCCGCTACTCACCTCTGGCCACCGCCACTGGCAGCAGTATGCCAGATCTCCCACTTTTGAAGGGAGGTTGAGATCTCGATTTTAAATTTTTTTTTTCAACGTTTATTTATTTTTGGGACAGAGAGAGACAGAGCATGAACGGGGGAGGGGCAGAGAGAGAGAGGGAGACGCAGAATCGGAAACAGGCTCCAGGCTCTGAGCCGTCAGCCCAGAGCCCGACGCGGGGCTCGAACTCACGGACCGCGAGATCGTGACCCGGCTGAAGTCAGACGCTTAACCGACTGCGCCACCCAGGCGCCCCGAGATCTCGATTTTAAAAAAACCCATCTGAGTACAGCTGACACCCCAGTCACGTTAGTTACGGATGCCCGACATAGTGGTTCAGCTTCTCTAGAAGCATCGCTGTGCTCAGTACAGCGTAGGGACCCCCGAAACATGCAACATGATTCCCAGATGGTTCACTATGACCCCTGAGGCGGCTCAGTTGGTTGAGCATCCGACTTCGGCTCAGGTCATGATCTCATGGTTTGTGAGTTCGAGCCCCGTGTCGGGCTCTGTGCTGACAGCTCGGAGCCTGGAGCCTCCTTCGGATTCTGTGTCTCCCTCTCTCTCTGCCCCTCCCCTGCTCGTGCCTTGTCTCTCTCTCTCCAAATAAATAGACTTAAAAGAATACTGAAGTGCCCTGCATTCTGTGTGCACAGCAACAGCAAGTGCCTGGCGTCCACCTCACGGGCACGCGGACAGATGTGGGATGGGGCAGACGTCTGCGCACACACGGGCTCACACCGAGGAAGTTCAGCCGGGCAGACTTTAATCAAAATTGAACACTTAGGAACAGAAGGAACACTCCTTCTAGACTTAGAAGGAAGGTGTTTTATTTCAGAGTCCAACGGCAGGCCAACCCGTCACGGGCACTTACTGTGTGCCTGGACCTCGGCGGGTTCATGTGCGCCTCATGATGTTGTGGCAGGTGAGCCCTGACAGCCTCCTTTTGCGGACGGGGACACTGATTTAGGTTCTTGTGGCCCGGGCCTCTCCATCTTCCTCTTGCAGGTGGGAGGGAGGAGGCCGGGGAATCGCCCGGCGGATGTTCGGGCCCAGAGGTTGGGAGCACGCTGCTGTCGCACAGGCAGGTCCTGACCCCGGCCGGTGGCGCACCGGGCCCTCCCACCGGCTCCCCGAAGCGGCCCGTATCCATTCCTGAACCTGTTCATGCTAGTTACATCTGCTACTGTCAGCGTGTGATTTAATGAAATATAATCTCAGCCAATGAAATACGAGCGCAAAAATCGTTTCTGTGAGAAATACTTAGAATGCTTCGGAGAGATCTAATAAAAGCCGTTGCCAAAAAATTGCCTTCAAAGTAGACGTGGACCAGACAACTGAAATATTTGAGCGATAAATCACAAAGTGCATAAAAGAATCCTCAGCTTGGGGGGGCAGGGTTTCACTGCGTGCTCACCGGGCTTTAAATAAACAGGCTCGAGTCACAGAGGTGCCTTTTAGGCTGGTTTTTGTCACAAAGAGAATGAAACACCTATCAGAAGGCACACGCTCAAAACAAAGTATTGTCCCCATACTGAAGTGTTGGCAAATAAATGCGTGTCTCTGTGTTTGTAAGTTAAAACAAGACACGTCAGTCTTTGTTCAGAACCCATCGTGACATGAGACGATTGGGCTCGTAGACGTCTCATGTCAACGGTTCCTTTCTAGAATTTCCGCGGCTGGGATTCCATGACGCTCACGCGGACAGCATCACTTATTTTTGAAATCCACGAAATGTACATGTGAGCACAAACGAGGCTCTCCGAGTTCCTGGGAACAGTGTTCTGGGAGAACTTACTGCAAAAGTGGGTTTCCCTTTCCCCACCACCTGCTTGCTCCTGGCTCACCCACCAGCCAGCTCGTGCGAATGGGCCTTGCTGCCCTTCCCCCACCGCCTGCACGGGCCACCGGGACGCTGAGCAGCCAGGCTTGCAATCGGGACACAGGGCATGTTTAGTGACTGTGTACCGATTGGCAGAGCAAACACTCAGCTGCAAGGAGATACCCCATGCCCCCAAGTGAAGCGCCTCCTTAAAATCGCAGACGGGGCTCCCGTGGGTAACGTTCTTCTCAGGCACACTCTGCACCACGGCCTGGGAGAGGCTCACACACAGGTCCTTCTGGGACAACATGTCTACAGCGAACCCCAAACATCAAAAGCCGTCCCTGTGAATCTCGCCGTGGACTCCAATGGCACTTTGGACAATAGTAACCAGACGCTTGTAGAAAACAATAATATTTTCTAGGAAAGGCCGGGAGAGGTCCCTTTCCGTCTGTCCTGCTGACAGAGGTTTCGGTGACCTGATTTTTTCATGTGAACGAGCCCCGAATGAATGTAGCTTAGCCGCCTCAGGCCAAAATAAAGACTATTTGTAAGGAAACTAGTAGATGAAAAGTTCGTCACCCTCCACCCTGGACTTGACAGGAATGAGATTTGAGGGCATCTGAAGACAAGGGCTAATGAGAAGCAAGACGAGGGGGATAAGAGCCCATTATCTGGCTGGATACGTGCAGAAAGTCAGACTTTCATCTTGGCCATGGGCCTGTGTAAGGTCATTGCTCTTGTGACGGCCTAAAGAGCGTCCCCCAAATTCATGTTCACCTGGCATGCCTGGCCTTCCTCAGGAGTGGGGCCTCTGCAGATGGAAGTAAGGGTTTCTGGGTGAACTCACTTGGCTTCCGAGTGGGCACAAAATCCAAGGCCCGGGGTCTTCACGGGAGAAAGGGGAGGGCGGCTTGGAGGCAGGGAGGCGGGGGGAGGGGAGGGCCGCGGGGGGCCAGAGGCAAAGACTGCAGGGACGCCCCCACAAACCAAGGGCACCCGGGCCCCGGGCTGGACGAGGCAGGAAGCTTCCTCCCCGGAGCCCCCACGCGGCCCTGCCCACAGCCTGGTTTCAGACTTCTGGCTCCAGAGCTGTGAGAAAACACGCTGCTGTTTTTTTAACACCCCTCCCTGCCGCACCCCCCCCCCCGCCCCAGTTTGTGGTGGCTTGTTACGGGGTGGGTGGGGGCTGGGGGAAGCAACTGTGAGTAGGCATCACCACCGGGAAAATGTTCGATAGCCCCAGGACCTCCTGTTTATCTGTTCCTCCTGCTTCTCTCCTACCTACTCTTGCAAATAAAATCTAAATCCACGCTCTTCCGCGGGCAGGGGCACTGGGGTCAGACGGGGCCAAGCCCTGATCTCACCACCCACGGGTGAGCTGCTCGGTCTTGCCCTGAACCCCAGATTTCTCACTTAGAAATTGGGCATAGAAGCAGTGCCAACGCGTGAGACGGTGGGTGCTGAGCGGACAGGCGCCCGGCGCTGGTCAGGAAGCCTTGACCGTGAGGGATGGGAGGGGTGGGGGGCTCCCCTGCCTGGCCCCCTCCCATCCGGGTGCACAGACCACGGCCACACGGCCCTGTTCCACGCCTCTTTCCTCGTGCTCCAGGTGTGTAAGGAAGGCAGAAGCGGCCCGTTCCCCAACCCCCCACCCCAGGGAGGACCTTAAGCAGCAGAGTGGGGAGGGGGCTCCCGGTTCAGATCCTCCCCGGACCCAGCGGAGAGAGGCCGGCCTCTGCGCCCCGAGGCCCGCCCACTCTGGGTCTCCGACTCAGCAGACCTGCCTTCCCCCAGAGCTCGGGGCCACTGCCAGCTGGGCGTGGAGGCTCCACCTGGCTGTCGGGACCTGCCCAGATTTCCCGGCAGAGGCAGAGTAAGTGCGAGGCACAGATAAGCATCTGTGTGTGCAAACAAACCGGTCTGCTCAGCCTGGCCGCCTGGTGTTATCGCTGCTCCCCCAGGAGCTCAAAAGTTCTGCCAAGGCCTCCCAGAACCTGAGGGCTGAGTTGCCCTGCAGCACCTGCGACGGGGGGGGGGGGGGGGGGCGGCTCCTCACATGCCTCAGACCAGCCCGGTGGCCTCACCCGGTGGGTGGACTGGGTGGATGGCAGAGGTGGCCGGGTGTGGAGGCAGGAACCTCCCGGCTGGACGGGAGGAGAGGTCAGCAGGCCCAGCCCACAGCCAAGGAGACGATCCTGAACCGAATTACACCTGCAAAGACCCTGTTTCCAAAGAGAGTTGCTTTCACAGGGTCTGAGGGTTAGAACGTGGACCCGTTTTGGGGCCACAGCTCCCCCCGCCCCAACACCCATGAATGAGTTCCAGGGTCACGTCACGTGCCGGCAGTCTGCGGCTGTGACAGACCACTCCAGGTGCAGTGGTAGGAAACCGCAGCCAGCTTCTAGGTTCAGGGGTTCTGTGGGTCAGGAATTCAGAGAAGATATGACAGGACGGCTTTTCTCTGCTCCATGATGTCTGGCGGTGGTGGGGGGGCGGTCAACCAGCAAGGCTCAAAGACTGGGGACGCCTGAGCAGCCAGCCAGGAGTGGGGAATCTCCTGGAGGCTTTTTCTCTTACACGTCCAGCCCTGGCTCCGCCGGGCCTGTCCCCAGCACCTCCGTGCACCTGCGCTTGTGGCTTGGCGGCCACATTCTAAGCAGGGGGCCCCGGGAGAGAGTGTCCGGAGAGCTGAGGCTCTAACACAGCCAGGTGGGATCTGTGCAGGCCCCGGCCTGGCCTTGGAATCGGGCAGAGTCCCCCCACCATGTTCCATCAGTTACGAGCAAATCGTCGCGGCCAGCCCGGATGCAAGGCGAGAGGAGGTTGGTCCGTGCCTTCTTGGGAGGGTGACTAACTCACTCTGGGGGAAGCTTGTGGGGACACATTGTGTGCGCCTCTTGGGCTGAGAAGCGGAGACATAAAAAGGCCACGACTGGTGAGTGGTGGGGCCAGGAGTCTATCTTCGGAGCCTGTGTTCTTGACGGGAGTGACGTCCTGCTTCCCCTAGGGCCATCCTGCCCTTGCCTGGCCCTCCCTGTGGTTCTGGGATGGACGTGAGGACCCGAGAGCCACCTGCTTAGATGCTGGGGTGCCTGGCCACCTGCCTTCCTCCGTTGAGGATGGGGACCACCCACATACCCAGGATTCACAGGTAGGGGGGATGCCTGGTACCTAGAGGAGCCCGGGTAAGCAGACAGGGTCCTGATTGTTTAGGTGAAAGCCACTGTGAGTACTCAAAACCTATGCATCTTCTCCCGCCTCCTCAGATGGTGCCACGGTGCCATGACCCCTGCCAGGAAGCGTTCGCCATATTTAGGCAAGGATGCATTCCCCGTGTGCCCTGCCTGATTCACCAGCCAGGTCCCACCTCAAAGAGAGAAAGGAGAAGGGCTATGGGTCATTTCTGCAGGGCCTCTGTCAAGTTGGAAAAACACTCCCCCTTGGGGCTGACTCAACCACCCTGGTGCACAGCAGTTTTGTGTGGATTAGAAAGAAGTGTTCTTGCCTCCAGCCTCCTTGCCTGGTACAACCTGCCCGACCATACAGAGCAGCCCAGAGTAATAAGATTCTCAGCTCCCTCTCCCGGCTTACAGGGTTTTGCAAAACCAGGGTTAGCTGAAAGTCACTTCTTCTGTAGCGGCTCCATACCCTCGCGGGCTCCTTACAAGGATGAGGGGCCCAGCCCAGACTGATCTGGTCAGGTTTCACATTGGGGCCAGGAAGAAACACTTATCAACTCGCCTTTGCTCTGAATTCCCTTGTCTTTTATTTTCAGGGGGAATGAAATACAGGTTCGATCCATAATTTTATTTCAATCACCACATCGATGAGAATAAAAAAGTTTCGCACAAAATAAAATAGTTCGGCAGATGCTGTGTTCACGGCCGGTCGACCGAACAGAAAGTAAACAGACGTAGAAGACTGGGGAGCGGCTCAGAATGAGTCACGCTGGCTCACAAGAGCTAAATGTCAGATTTGCAGGGACTTGTGAGCGGGAGGCCACAAGTGGCCACGGGGGCGACGTTTACACCACAGAAATTGGCAAGTGCTGCGGACGCGGGCTTACTGTGTGTACAGCCAGTTGTTAAACATTCTCTGCACGCCGCTGACGCGGGGGCAGAACGGACTGAGGGTCAGATACTGTCTTTTAACCTAAAAAGTGTATAGAAAAGAGGACACAGGATGTGTTTTGAAAAAGCATCCCCAGAAGGTCTGAGCATGAGTCCCCAGGCCCTGGGACAGCACGTGCCTCAAAACAAATCAGATTTCTGTGGCTCAGACGCAGCCTGGCTCCATCACCTCCTGGGGCAGGGTGCTCCCCCCTGAGCCCTCGGGCACCTAAGCCCCTGGCCCTGAGGCGGTTGTCAGGGAGGAGCCCCGAGGAGAGTCGGGTGAGCAGGGCAAACTTTCCAGGCCTCAGAAGCAGAGCCCGGTGCCGTCAGGAGCCTGGGGGGCCCAGGAGGGGACGTGGCCTCGGGGGGCTTCTCACGCGTGGGCTCCTGGGCACAGCTCAACCTCCTGACCTCTTTCCTTATCTTCCATCTTCCACACGGGGACAGGTGGCTCGTCATCAAGGGTGGGTGGGAAGGGGGTGTGCACCTCAGTCGCAGAACCGGGTGTCGGGACGGCAAAGCACAGCAGGTCTTATGGTGACACAGACACCCCAGGGTGGGCACAAGGGTGTCGCCGCCCACGGGATCCCGAGGTGCACCCCGGCTTATGATTCTTGAGGTCCACGAAATCAGATGGCGTGCGCGCACCTGTACGGCCAGCAGCTGCCGCCTCGGCCGGAAAAGAAGTTCCATTTGAGGGGGTCTGTGGGTGTTTCCACGGCCACGGGACTCCCTCTTCTGTCTCCATTTTTCCTCTTTGGTTCTTGACGATGGTGTCTGCACTCGGGCCATGAAGACGTTTGGTTTAGGTCACAGGAAGCAGGACCCTCAAACGCGGGGACCCCCAGCTCACGGACCTGCGGGAGGGAAAAGATAGAAAAGCGGGAAGGGAGGCGGCTTATGGATTGTTGCCGTTGAGCGAGACGGCCGGTCAGCGACCTCCTGTTGCTCTGGCCGTGCTGGAGGCAAAGCCAAAAGCAGGTGCCGTGAAAGCCCACGAAAACCCCGGGGCCCAGCCACAGAAGGAAGGAATGTTCGGGAAGGGCGAACGCGGAGCGGGTAGAGAAAAGATTGTTCCGAAAGGTCGCTCGCGTGTGGTTGGCCAAGCCTCTAAAAATAGCCCGATGTTCTGGTCTGAAAGGTGATAGGAGCCGCGAGTGTCTGAGGGACGGGAGGGCCGTGGCTGGCTGCCCCTTCTTACTACTGTTTAGTATCGAGGGGAAGCCGGAGTCCTGAACGTTATCGAGATCCGGGCAGCGTTAGCGCCAGATTTCACGCGACCGACGGTCGTCAGTAGGTGCGTCCCCCAGCGAGGAGCACACGGTGGAAAGAACACGTCCGGTTGTGTCTGTGCTTTAAAAAAACGTGAGTGTAGGGCAGTGAGGGTTCGTGGGAGTGAAGCGCGTCTGCGGCCCCAAGCAGTCTGCGTGAGGCGAATTCACTGAATCCTCACGATAAGACCCCCGCCCCGTGCCATTGTCACGGGCACGTCACAGATGGGGACGAGGAGGCAAAGTGGGCACGGGAGCTTGGCCAGGGTGGTCTGGTCGGTGCTCGGGGTGGGGGGGGGGGGCAGGTTTTGAACCCGCTGGCCTGGCTCCGGGCCCCCTCCTGACACTGTGTCTCAACGTGTCCCCCTGTGTTAACCTCGCCCGTTTCATTACCTGCTTCTGCTTTCGATCGCAGTCAGAGCGCCACAGAGCTCGCGTCACGTGGGCATCGGTCAGAAATCCGGTTTGCGTTCGAAGTGTCAATTCCACGAAATGATTGGCCCGCGGGCACCCAACGGGCCACACGTGGGGCAGACCTTCAAACCCAGATCTGCGGCTCCCCGGCTCCTGAGAGAGCCACCCAAGCCCCCCGTCCCTTGTTTTTCTCGTCTCTGAGACGAACGGGACCCCGACGTGTGCCCGCCAACTTCGGGGCGCGGCCGCGAGGACCCAGCGTGACGGGCAGGGTCCACGGTCGCAGGCAAAGCTCAGACCCTCTTCCCGCGGCCGGCCGGGGTGGTGGCGAGCACTGCCCTACTTGGCAGGCGGGAGCGTTCAGACGCTGCCCCAGACACGCGCTCGTTAGCGGGGCCGGCGCGGAGAGAGGGTGACCTGGTGGCACCCCGGCTCTGCACCTGGAAAGGCACGAAGACCACCCTCTGCGCTCCGTTAGGGGAGAGAAGCTGAATCGTACTAAGCGTCCTGTTCCAACGCGATGGCCCACGAGGCCGGGAGGAGAAAGGGAGGCTCGGACGTTTACAAAGTAACTGCAACGTTGCCCGCTGGGTGTTCCGCTCAGCTACCGGCCTTCCTCCCGAAGCTCCTTCTGTGTCCCCGGAGCACACGGGGCACCTGTGCGTACACGGAGCACGGCCGGCGGGCGTCCACGCTGGGGCTCACGTGTCTCGAATACCTGGGGAAGCCTTAGAGGGCACGGGAGGCGGCGACGCCCTTCCCGGAGGGGCCGTGGGGACCTGTGTCTGCCCCAGTCGGGCTGAAGGAGACGCGGGGCCCAGGAGACACAGGGGAGCCTGGGGGGAGACGCGGCCGGGCCCACGGTGGTGCAAAGCGCGGCCCGTCACCCCCCGCGTGTCCCATCGGCAGCGACAGTGGCCACCGGCGTGTTCCCGACGGCTCCCGAGCGCCCGCTCTGTGGCCTGGTGCCACGAGCCCCGGGTGACTGTCGTGGAAATTCTGTGTCCCACAACCCCGTATGCGTGGCCGTTACCCCTGTCGCAGGGGCGGAGCAGAGATGCGTGGTGAGCGGCACACCCAGGACAGAGTGTGCAGAGAGAGCAGGCGGTGGCTAACGTGGGCGGGGGGGGGGGGGTCCCGGGACACCCGCTGCCGGGTGAAAATCACCTCCGGTGCAACCAGCGTAGACGGCTTGTGTCCGTGGATGAGAGGTTTGGGGCTGGCTCTGGGGCCCTCACGAGGGCGGCCAAGGCCAGCGGCAGTCCTGAAGGCGGGCAGGGGGCTCCGTTGGCTCGCCGGAGGGGCCGCCGGCCGGAGGCCTCAGCTCCCCACCCCGCCTGCGTGGCCCCGTGACGCGGCCTCTGCTGTCCCCAGAGTCAGTGGGCCCAATGGCCAGCAGCACGTGCCGTGCCCCTGGTGACCCCGGCTTGGACGTGGCTCGCGTCCGCCTGCCAGCGTTTACCTCTCAGAGATGAGCCACGGAGCCTCGCCAACCCCGAAAGGGAGAGCAGTCAGTTTCCACCC
Source organism: Herpailurus yagouaroundi (assembly GCF_014898765.1). Taxonomy (NCBI): domain Eukaryota; kingdom Metazoa; phylum Chordata; class Mammalia; order Carnivora; family Felidae; genus Herpailurus; species Herpailurus yagouaroundi. The sequence goes on from NW_024412422.1 coordinate 18,415,878, forward strand.
CCAGCGAGCCCGCTCTCCACGTCATAGATCCACGGACGTGTTCTAAAGCCACTAGAGAACTTTCTAGCGAGCAGGGCTCCACACACAAGTGGCGGGAAGGGGCTGGGGAGACACAAGTGGGTGGCAGGGGGGGGTCCCGTGGGGGTCCACGCACCAGCACGGGTCTCACCTGCGCCCCAGCGACCTCCTGCCTTGCCCTTTCTTCTCCGGGCGCTTGGAGAGCTTCTGACTCCTGCTCGGCACGGGGTTAATTCAGAGGCGCAGACAGGGCTCCGGGAGGTGGAGGGAGGCAGCCCCATCAGGCATACACACTGGTCACGCGGGAGAGCCGGTGACAGGAGACAAGGCCCTGCTCTGCTGGAGGTGGGTGTGCCCCCTCGGTGCCCGAGCCCACGAAGCCACCGTCAGAGAGTTTGCTCCTCTGACACTGCGTGGGGGCAACACCACGGCCTCAGGGGCTTGTAGGCAGGCAGACGTCCAGGGTGCCCCGGGGCTGCTGTTCCCCAGTCCTCATCAGCCCCCCGTTCAGTCCCAAAGCCGACGGTGGACCCGCGATGGGAGCAAGAAGGAAGGGTGAGCACCGTGGAGCAGGGGCCACGTGCACCTGTTGTACAAGGTCAGGGGCCACAGGCCTGGGGCTGCTCGGGGGGGGGGGGGGGGGGGGGCCGGGGGGCCTCACCGTGGAGGTGCCGGGAGGCCCCGCGTGCAGGGAGCCAGGGGTAAAGACACCAGGAGCAGATGGGGCCCCGGGGTGACTGTGCACGTGGCGGGAAAGCACGGGGAGGGGGGAAGGAACGGAGGTTGAGGCAGGACCAAGGACGGAAGCCCTGGTCAGACGGAGACATTCTGCGATTACCCAGAGCCCCGGACATGGAGGGAACCCTCTGGAAGGCAAGCTGTTTAAGTGCGTGGACTTACGGCTCGTTCGCTCCTCCGCGGACCGCGTGCATCGGCCCTGCTGTTGTGCCCATTTCGCAGAGGAGAACACTGAGGCTCGGAGAGGGAGGCGACTGCTCAAGGTGGCAGAGCAGGTGGCCGTGCGCGGGTGTCTCAGGGAACGACACACAGGGGCTTCAGGAAGTGTAAGGGTCCGCTGACATTCTATTTATGAATCAACTTTCCTGCACATCAGCGCCGGGAAGGCGCTGCTCCTCCCCGATCTGCTGTGGGGTGAAGGCGGGCGTTTTGAAACAGCGCCTGCGGTCAGCCCAGCAAAGTGCGGGGCGGGGGGCCGTTCGGAGGCTCCGCCCGGCCTTCTCAGAACGACCTTGGCCCCGCTTCTAAGGCTCCCCCCCCAGGAAAGCAGGGCTGCTATGAAAGTGCTCCCTCGCTTTTTGTCTGCCGGACATAAAGGAAGAATGCGATCGGCCTGGGAACCATAACAAGTAGCATTTTAGTGTGTTTGCTTTCCATGTTTCCCCCGCATTGGCGTGTGTGCACCTGACACTGTAATTCGGGCCAGGGAGAAGCATACGTTACAGAAGTGGGCCAGGGGCGCCCGGGGGGCTGAGTCCGTTGAGCGTCCGACTTCAGCTCAGGTCATGATCTCCCAGTTCGTGGTTTCGAGCCCCGCGTCGGGCTCTGTGCTGACAGCTCAGAGCCTGGAGCCTGGAGCCTGTTTCAGATTCTGTGTCTCCCTCTCTGTCTCTGCCCCTCCCCTGCTCACGCTCTGTCTCTCTCAAGAATAAATTTAAAAAAACATTTAAAATTTTAAAAAGAAAGAAGTGGACGTTGTCTAGGTAAAACACGAGGAGATCCGAGGGGCCCGCTGGTGCCCGACAAAGGCCGCCCCGGGGCCCTCTCGGGTCTTCCCGGAGCACGGTGACAATTTCCTCTGCCTTTGACCAGAGAGATTACATCACCGTCCCCTCGCTCTCTTTGTTTAGTTTTGTTTTAGGCTGTTTTTGAAAGTGTCCAGACTTCCTGCAGCCTTGTTTGCTTTCTAAACTCTTGTTATGCACTTGTCCTGTGCCTTGATTGCACTCTCAGCGGACCCCCCGCCCGCCGGCTTTATTCCGCGGGGAGCTGGGTCTCCGTGAGAGGCGGCGTGAGGACGTGCCGGCCGCGGTGCCGGTGATGGTGGGGACAGCAGGCATTGCTGCCACACGAGTCCGTGCCCCGTGCTGCGTCCCAGGGCCCCCGTGCTCTCAACGCTCCGAGATCTCCATTTGCCAGGTGCAGGCGCCGGGGCCTGAATCATTTGCCGGCACGAGTCCCTTCAAAGCCGTGTCCCTCAGGACGTTGCCTCAGGAGGGGGCAAGAGAGAAAGAGATAAAGAAAGACACAGACGCAGAGATATCCAGACAGAGACACAGGTGGAGGATGTCTCTCGGGTGAGGCAATGAGATTCGGTCCATGCTCAAAAGCTGACGATCGTCATCGACGGTCAAGGAGACCCGGCTCAGCTACCCTGAGGCCCCCCAGCCCCACCCCCCACAGTGGAGAAGCCACCGGTGGAGGCTCGGGGACAGTCCCAGCCAAGCCCAGTTCTGCTGAAGGTTTTGGAGGAAGGAGTTCAGCAGCGTATTAACAGGCACCCGGGCAAAAGCGTGCAAAGAACAAGACAGACATTTAAAAGTAATATTTCCGGATTATTTGTTCTCACGATCGGAGGTGGGTTAACTGAACAAATAGAAGAAGATTAAGTATCAGGACTAATCACTACGAGTTACCTTACTAAGGAGTTTAGGCTTCTAGCGATAGGAGGATTCTGGAGGCAGGAACACCTTAGCCGCCCAAACAACCAGGTTCCCTCTCTCTTCTTGCCCCGCTGTGTTTGTATGCGACTTTTGTCCTCATGGCTGCAAACTTGCTCCAGAAGGTGAGGGTCAACAACGACAGGCGAGCCCCGCGCCCTCGGAGGAGCTGAGCTGGAAGCCCCGCCCACTAACCCCTGCATCCATCTCATTGGTCAGGACCGGTCACGTGGCCGTCCCAGCCGCAAGGGAGTCTGGGAAATTGAGTGCTCCCGACTAATTGTGTTTCTGCTGGCGAGGAAGATCGCGAGACCCTCCAGCGCTTATGTGGCCCCTGCAATTACGCCACCAGATTATTCCAGACCCTCCGTAAAAGGAAGGGTCTCGCGCTCCCTGCTCTTCGGCCCAGTGAGGACAACGGTGCCTGGCACGTAGCTCCACGAGTATTTGCCGCCTTGTGTCAGGTGTAGCCACAGGAAGCTCTCGGTGGTCAGACCCAACGGCCAGGGGCTTAGGGAGGGCGGCCCGAGGCTGGCGGGGGGGGGGGGGGGGGAGGGGGGGGTTGTCCGTTGGTTCGAGCTCCCAGCTCTGAACACCAGCCCAGAAAGGACGACGATGGCGAGGCAGATGTTCTCACGGTGGGGAGTCAGGAGCGAGCTCAGGTCGAACGTGCTGCAACGTATCTAGAGAAAGAAACACGCTTTGCTGGAAAAATTCATGGAAACAAATCAGGGGAACCGGGTGGGGAGACCCCGGGAGTCTCCACTGCGTCCCGGGCTGGGGGGCTTGCCTGGCTCCCCGCCCGTCGGGCGTCCTTCACGGCCGGGTCGGAAGAATGTCACCCCCGAGGAGCAAGTCTTCAGAGGCTAACTGATTTCACTCTTGGGAAAATTATCCTGGCGATCAGCCGGAAGCTTCTGTCCCTTTCATCTCCGCCTCTAATAGCGCCTCCTTGGATCAGCATGAAAAGCCGGCGCCCCCCCCCCCCCTTGATGTTTATCCTGCTTGGGCTTATCGCACTAGGCTTGCCATCACCAGACAAGCTTTCACGTTTACGGAGTGGGGCACCGACCTGCCCCACAGGCTGTGAAACTTCATGGGTGGGTGGGAGACGGGAGGGGGCTGGGAAGCGTCCAAAAGTCATTAAAACTAATTTGGTTCCAGGTAACAATTATGCCCCAGCTGTGTGGCTTTCTTCCCAACCACCCAGACGCCGTGGGTCCTTCCTCTGCGGCTCCAGGCGTGGGGTCCAGGAGGTCTGGGGGGCAGATGACGGCAGAATCCTAGAAGGGGGATGAAGTGCTGACCGTGAGCTTGACGATGGTCCTGAGCGCAAGCAAGGGGTCCAAACCGAGGTAAGAAGGGACACAGCGGTGAGCTGTCAGCTGGCGTCTGGTCGACCTCCGTGGGTCCCTGCTCCTCGTGGACTCAGCCATCATTTTAACGCCTGCCCCAAAAAAACCCCACTCGGGGTCGCAAAGCTAAACGCCTCTTCGGTGAACGCACAGGCTGGGCTGGGCACCAAGGGATGCCCTGTCTAAGGAGGGCGCGGTGACCCCGCCCCTGCCGAAAGTCACCCACCGCGAAGCCACGAAGGTGCAAAGTAGCAAAATCTCGGGTCTTACCCGACAAGCGAGAAATCAAAATGTTCGCTCGAAATTTCCTGTTCTTTTACAATTCTGGCAACGTAAAACGTTCGAGCGCCTGGAAGGTCAAACAAATACCTGGGGACAAAGTCGCTGCACATGCCACCGGCAGACAGCCCCCACCCCACTCCGTCCTGAGTTGGGAGATACGCACCCTGTGGCTGCCTTTCCGCTTCCCGGCCGAAGCTCTCTGGGTTCGGGTTCAGTTTTGGTTTGCTCTTGCCGATTCGGCTGGACCCTTGTATTTGTTCCCTCCCGGTTTTACTTGAGAGCAAAACGTTCTTGCACCTGTGTGACATTGGTGCTTTTTGAAATGCCCTGATGTCTTCTCCCACGTTTGGTCCTCACAAGTGGGAGGTGGACTGGTCATGTTACTGCCGAATAAAACAGAAGCAACTTAAGGGCTCGTGTGACACCTTGAGGATTGCAAGACTGGCGTCTAACCCCAAGGATTCTGGATTCCCGAGAGCAGAATGCATTGACGTGCAAACACCGGGTGGCGGGTCCTTTCCAGCCAATGACCCCAAGCCTCCGTTTCTACGAGTTACTCTCACCAAGCAGACAGGAGACTGGGGGCCACTTGAGAATGACACCCAGACGTGGCTGGACTTCCCCAGCCTCCTTTCCGTAGGCACGGCACGTTATTGAGGCGGGTTAACCCGGATGCCTCAGAGTTCAGCCCCCATATTAGCGGGCATTAATTCCTTGTTCCCCAGAGCAACAGCTTCGTCTAATCAAAGCAAAGGATCATTTACGGGAGCTCCACGAGGAGCTTCCAGAACCAGTGGGAAGGCTGGAGGACCCGTCTTGGGAAAAGAAAGTAGCTCCAAGCAGCTGGTGGCAGGAAGAGCTTGAAGGTCCCCTCAATTGTCACTGAGATTAATCTCCTTCGTTTCATTTAAAAAAGGAAAAAAAAAGTCTGTGCTAGGGGCGCCTGGATGGCTCGGTCAGTTAGGCATCCAGCTTCGGCTCAGGTCATGATCTCGCAGTTTGTGAGTTCGAGCCTCCCATCGGGCTCTGTGCTGACAGCTCGGAGCCTGGAGCCTGCTTCAGATTCTGGGTCTCCCTCTCTCTCTGCCTCTGCCCCCTCATGCGCTCTCTCTCTCTCTCAAAAATAAATGAACATTAAAAAAATTTTTTTTAATTCTGTGCTAGCAAATGTCACTCAGGTTTCAAAGTCACGGGAAAAATAGTCTGGTTGGCCAAGTTAGGATCACCTGCGTCTGCCTTGGTGGGAAGGGGCAGGCAACCTGATTTACAGACCCACCAAGTCCGCACAATGCAGGGGGACCCCCTCGGGCGATGGTGCTCCAAAATCCTTTCTCCCTCCTTCTTTCTGGCAGACAGCTGCCTCGTGCTTCCCGGCCTCCTGTGCAGGTAGACGTGGGCACAATCCTCGGGTCCAGCCGCTGGAAGGTGGCAAAGTGATGGGACCCACCCACCAGACCTCTCTCCACTGCCAGCTGCTGGACTGGCAGGTGCCACGCCGCTCAAGACGGGGGGTCTCGCTTAGCCTGGGTCTCTGAACGACCACGGCGAGCAGAGCGCCCCCGCCCCCCCCCCCCCCACCGCTTGTACGATCACATGAACAGACATGAACTTTATCAAGTTTGTGAGGTACGGACCCTGTGGTCTACCGTTCAGAGCTTGGTCTGCCTTAACCAAAAACGCTTATTAACCGAACAGGGGTAAAGGGGTGGTTCTGTGGCCGGAAAGGGCAATCGTCCGTGATACTCCAGAGACGGAATGAAAATAAACCTTCCAACACGCAACACCCTCCCTTTTCTTTTTTTAATTTATTTTTTTTAATTTTTTAAACGTTTATTCACTTTCTGAGAGAGAGAGAGAGAGACAGAGCATGAACGGGGGAGGGGCAGAGAGAGAGGGAGACCCAGAATCCGAAGCAGGTTCCAGGCTCCGAGCCGTCGGCCCAGAGCCCGACGCGGGGCTCGAACCCACGGACCGCGAGATACGGCCCGAGCCGAAGTCGGACGCTCAACCCACTGTGCCACCCAGGCGCCCCCAACGGCCTTCCTTTTTGTGGTTCCACGTGTTAGGGCGAGTTCAGCCCCATGTGGGGAATTAGAACACCCAGCGTCTCGAATGCCATCTGTACCAGCTCACGTGCCGCTCGGACATTCCTCACAGACCCTAAAAGGAGCCAGATCCAGATTCCTCTGGGTCCTCCCCCTCCCCAGCTGGTCTGTGAATCCTAATAAATCCTGATTAGCAGGGCTGTGATCACTGCTCGGCGTTGATTTTCCTCTTCTGCGCCAGCACGTTCGTTGGCCCGACCCGGGGACTGCAGACGCGGAGAGATTTACACACCTTTTCTCTCGCCCTCGAGGTTACCGAACCACATAACTCAGGAACCTGGCCCCACCGGGGAGCTGACACTGAGACACAAGATCTTTTTGAACACTTGTGGGAAAATCAGAAAGAGAAACGGGCTGGCCCGTGCAAACATTCCAAGCCTAAACACAATAATGAATTTTGCACACATCAGTGGGTTCTCTGTTGCCAATTAAGCCCTCCGTGGGGGTCGTGCGGTTCACTTAATCCTTGCTGCCAAAGACACGACCCCCCCGAATACCACAGGGATGAAGGGCTGGAAACTCCATTACGGAGATGACCCAGAATCCTACCCTACTTTTCTGAAGTTTAAACAAGTATTTTTTCGGTCTCCTCATTTCTGACTCTGTCCAGCGGTAAAGAGTGACCAGAAAAATGGAGGGGTGCAAGCCCCCCACTGACCTCTGTTGTTAGAAGTAGGCGTCTGTGTATTTAACATGGCCAAAAATGAGTAGTCGAGCCCCCAAAGGGCGGCTGTCGCATGTAGCAGTCAGTCAAAGGGAGGCTTCTGGAACGATAACGAAGAGGGTTGGGGGGGAGTGTGTATGAAGCTTTGCGGATAAAGTCATTCAGAAGCAAAAGGTGATGGAGTTTTATTTCCTTCTTTGTTTTATTAAAAATAAGAACAGCCAAAAAAAGAAAAAGAGAAGGAAAGAACAACCAAGAGGTGATAAAGTCAAAATTATATTCAAAATAGTCTTTAAAATTAAACTCAGCTTACAAAGAACCTGGCCCCAAGTCTAGTGAGTGAGTAGAGGCAAGCTGACTGGAAAGTAGAGGCACGCTTTGGAAACGGGGCCTCCCAGGTTCACGTGCAACCCTGCCCTGCTCGCGGCTCCTTATCGCGCAAACAGCCCCGGGCTACCGGAGAGCCTCCAGGGTCCAGTCCGTAGGATAAAGACAGTACTTTATAGGTGCTGTAGAGTTTCAGGTATATAGTAGGAGCTTATTAAATGTTAGCTGTGATTAAGAACAAGGGTGTTTAGGGGCTCCTGGGTGGCTCAGTCGGGTGAGCGTCCGACCTCGGCTCAGGCCATGGTCTCACGGTTTGTGGGTTCGAGCCCCGCATCAGGCTCTGTGCTGACGGCTCAGAGCCTGGAGCCTGCTTCATATTCTGTGTCTCCCTCTCTCTCTGCCCTTCCCCCACTCTCACTTTGTCTCACTCTTTCTCTCAAAAATAAATAAATGTAAAAAAATAAACAATAAAAAAAAAATAAAAGAACTCTTAAAATACAGAAATCGGCTCCTGGGTGGCTCAGTCAGTTAAGCATACGACTTCGGCTCAGGTCACGATCTCGTGGTTCGTGAGTTCGAGCCCCGCATCGGGCTCTGGGCTGACAGCTCGGAGCCTGGAGCCTGCTTGTGATTCTGTGTCTCGCTCTCCCTCTCTCTCTGCCCCTCCCCTGCTCATGCTCTGTCTCTGTCTCAAAAATAAACTAAACATTAAAAAAAAAAAAAAAAAAAAAAGAACAAGCCGTGTTTAAACAGAGCTTCAACGGCATTTCCTATAAGGACGTCATGAGTTTCTTGGCCTAGGTTGGGCTGAAGTCTGGTAGCAAGGACAGAAACGTTACCCAGCATGCATCCAGTGTTGGTGTAGATACAGGCATCAGAACTCTCACGGACGCTGCTGTTTTCTCGTGTTGGCTCTGTGAGCCTGGCAACACAGACCCCTTCTCTAGTGTCTCTCTTTTTTACAGAGGAGAGAACCGACGAGATACGGTGTATTTCGTATGTACGATTATATGTTCTATTTAATACCTGGCCGGTTTGCTCCTCCGTAAAATATATCGTATATGGGATACGTGTGTGTGTTTACGCACAAAGCCGTAAGCCGTACGCACGCGCACGTCCGCACGTCCACGCGGACCGCGGCAGTTAGCGGGGAGCACGTACCCGGTCAGCAGGTGGGGCTGGCGCTGACCCGTGAAGAGTGAGCGGCGCGAGCCTAAGGGGACGTGTTCACGCGGGAGCGTCAACATGGATCCGGCCAGATGTAAGACTCGGTGCGGCTCTGGGGCGCACACACAACAGGGAGGTGCAGACGGGGGGAAAGGCCTGCAGTGACCTCGCAGGCGGGGACTGGTCCGGAGCCCCTGGCACGCTCCCGAGAGCCCACCCGAGGAGGGAAAGCGGTCGGGCGGACGATGTGGGCGGGCGACAGGAAGCAGACGTACCAAGGGCACATCAGTGCGTGACCTCCCGGCGCTCAGACAACCTGAGGGCCCATTTCCACCGTCCCGGTTGGTGACAACAGCGAGCGTCAGCAAGTCCGTGGGGAAAGGCTGGTGTGGGGCCGCGGGGGCTCCCTCCAGGCTCTAGAGGTTGGCCCGTGGCTTTGACTCGGGGACAACCCTTGCGCTCTGTGCCCCAGAGGTGCACCCTGCTAGTGAGGCGTGTGCCCCGATGTCGTGAACCTGCGTCCGTCAGAGAGTCTCAGGGACAGGGCCTCGACGGGGAGATGGGGACTCTCAGCACGACAGCCTCAGCGGATGTGGACGCCTGAAGAATTGGGAGGGGGGGGTTACTGCCTCGTAGTACAGGCACATTTGGCGTGGACGGAACCATCCAGTAGTGCCCAACAGTCGGGGACACCGAGACCCTGCCCTCCACACCCTCCCGCGGCGCTAGCTTTTCCCAGGGTGACCCCACCACACACACTGAGCCTGCGGCCTCTGGCACTCGTGTGAGCCACGCTGTGTAGACGGCGGTCTGCTGAGCCCCCCTTGCTGGGTGCGTGAAGGATTCCGAAGAGACAATCAACACAATCACACGAGCGATTGCAAAGACGGCCGTGAGTGAGACTGGACGTTTGCGAAGGCAAGCACGGGGAGGAGTTGGTTTCGAGGCTCCCCGGAGGACGGGGGTGGGACCCAGGAGCATGCTCTGGGGCGACAGCCAGTTCACTCGTAATCAGGCTCCCACCGGCCAGCAGTGCAGGAGCTCACAGAGTCCAAAGCCCTGTGCAGAGCCGGCCACTGGAGGACCACCGGCTCCGTGCCCCCCCAGCACCAGCGGACTCCGCCGAGCCCGCCAGGCCGGGATCTGCGCCTGGCAGAACTCACTGCCCCGAGAGCCGCCATCTGACCAGCACACGGACTCCCCCGAGCCTCCTTCCTCAGACTACCCGCTTCTATCCGCGCCAAAGTCCCGCCGGCACCCAGGGCTCCCCGGCCGGAGGACTCTGTGTCACCCAGAGACCGCAGGGCCCCCCCGCTGCTGCTCTGCTCCGCTAAACGAGCGCGGCCGGGGGGGGGGGGGGGGGGGGGGGCCCCCCCGGGCACATCAGGGTGTGTCGCTGAGGGTGTCCTGGCCGCTAGGCCTCAGGCATCCTTCCCTGGCCCCGCCCCCGCCCCCAGGCGAGTGAGGGGAAGCGGGGAAGGTCCCCGTCCCCACCCGCCCCAGCCCCGAAGTTCCCATTGTTCTCGCCGCCCCCCCCTCCCGCGCTGCTTCGGGACCAGAGTGAGTCCACTTCCTGCCACGACGGGGCCGCGCTTGCCTCCACCGCAATCAAAAGCCGAGGGCTCGCACATCTCCGTGTGAGGAAAGATAAAAAAGGAAAATCCTCGAGGAAGCTCCCTGGCCCCACGGCGCAGACCATTCCAGGAACCGCCCGCGTTCAAAGGCCGCGTGCGCCGGTGTCCGCGGCCTTCCCGCGCCCCTCACATCCTCCTGTCTTTGTGTTTCATGTCGGAACTGCGGAGATTCTGGGGACGGATGAGCACTTTCTTCCGAGGTGAGATCAAAGGGGCTGCGCGAGCCTGCTCGTCTGTTTCTGACAAAGCGAACTTCCCCACGTCTGTTCTGGCCGCCCGCCTGGCAGGGAGGCCGTCGGGAGGCCACGGGAGCGGCCTCGACTTTCCGGGCCCGTCCCAGCTCCGCCCTGAAGAGGCCCACGGCCCGCGGGGCTGCGTGCCCGAGACGAGCCCACAGAACAGGCAGGGGGCTTTCACACCCCCCGAGCGGCACACCCGTTACCTCGAGATGGGGGCATTCACGGAGGGAGCGAGAGCTTAGGGTCCTGCCAGGTACCTGCCGGGGGCAGGGGGGCTGCTTGCGAAAGTCTTGTCAAGTCTTTCCTCGGCCGACACGTCCAGATCCTAGCTGAAGAATGTTCGCGGGCGAACACACCCGTGCAAATGGCACTCCGCCCCGCTTTCAGACCGTCTCCGGTCCCCCGGAAGCCGTCCCCGTGACCCTGCCTGTTTGCTGAGGGTTTCGGGGAAACACTCGCTGGTTTATGACCTCAGGGCCATGGGGCTGTAATAAAAACCACTGCGGTTTGTTAATCTAGGGAGTGTGGGGTTCATCTCCAGGGTGAGCTGCAGAGGCCCTAGGAAGGAGCGTGGGGGCCCGTGCGCGTGTGTTTGCACGTGGGCCTGTGTGTCTGTGCACGTGAGTGTGTTTGCACATGTGCATGCACACGCATGAGTGCGTGTTGGTGCCCGTGTGTGCGTGTGCGTCTGTGTGTGTTCAGGGAAGACCAAGAGTGCTGTCCCTCGCTCTGTTTTCACGCTGGGGACACTCGGGCATCATAGAAGGCCGCTTGCCTTTTCACTCACAAGCAAGCCCTCGCGTCCAGACCAGCGGTAACCGCGGCCGCCCTGGCTGTGTCCGCCCCATTAGCTCGCTCACGTACATCTGCGGGGCCTTTGACCTGGGCAGTGCCTCCAGTCATAGCCCGGAAGACAGCAATGCCCCTGAGCTGGGCTCCTAAGGGCTCGGGTCCCCCGGGGTGGAGCCGGCCTCCCCCCGCTGCGGGCGGGCCCCCGTTTCCACGGGGCCCGGTGACCACATTCACAACTGCTGCACCCAGCCAGGCCCCTCCGGGTGCAACCCTTCAGAGATTCTCCAGATGTTCCAGGAAGAGAATTCCGAACCTGGCCGGGAACCAGCACCCACGGCTGGCATCGGCGAGGGCCATCCTCTGTGCCCGACCTCGCCGGCCCTCGCCGCGACCGGCACCGAAGTGGTGAGGATCCGGTGGAAATGGTGGTGGGAATCTGGGGGCTCGGGGAGGCGGGGACACAGGCCAAGGTGCACAGTGAGCACGTGTCCGGAAGCCACAAAGAGCCGCCGGCCACCAGGGAAAGGCCAGCGGACGCCATGGCGAGGCAGGCTCCCCAGGACTGCCCAAGTGAGAGTGTGCCCGGGTGCGCCCGGCCTGTCCGTCCACACGGCGGGACACCGCTCAGCCACACTTCCCGTGACGTGGCTGAGCCTGGAAAGCAGGATGTGGAGGGAGGGGAGCCGGACGCACCAGGCCACACGCTGGGTTGGCCTGCCCGGGGGAGCGCCCCCCACGCGAAAGCGGAGGCGGGGGGGGGCGGGGGCCCGCGGCGGACGAGGGAGGATGACGTCCTGCGGGATGCTGAAGTGGCTTTGGAGCTAGATGGCCCAGCAGTGCGAGTGCCCCAACACCACTGAGCTGTGGGCACTTGAGTGATTAATTCTGTCTTATGAGCTTTTCCCCAAGCCCAAATAACGATGAACAAAGAAACAAACGCTGTGCTGAGATGGTCCCGCACACAGTAGGACGGCCGGAATGGAAAGACCCAGGGTAGGGCTGGAGCTTCTCGCGTCCTCGGCAAGACAGCGAAATGCTGTGGCCACCGAGTCAGGGCAGCTGTGACAAACGACCGGGGCCCCCCAGCTGCAGACCCTCAGCGTCTCCCAGCGTGGAGGCCAGAAGCCCAAGGTCGGTGTCGGGCCCCGTGAGGCCACGAGGGACGGATCTGTCTCCCTGAATCCTCAGGTGGTCTCCCCCCTGAGCGTGTCTGTGTCTACGTTCTCTCTTGTTGAGAGGACACAAGTCCTGTGGCATTGGAACCCACCCTGGTGACCTCGTTTCACCTTGTTATCTTTGTAAAACCCTCTCCCCCGATACAGTCACATTCTGAGGTCCTGGAGGTTCGGACGTCAACGTATGACTTTTCGGGGGGCCCACGTCAGCCCCTAACAACTGCTCTGAGTGCTAATATGTGGGTTGAACACATGCTTACCATCCAGTCTGCCGGTAAGACGGTCTGTATCTCATTGCGGTCTGAATGCCTCCTCCTCCAGGCAGCCTTCCTGTCTCTGGAGCACATCACTTGTTATTGAAAGGCCACCCAGGCACACAGGCAGCCCAGGGGCATTTCTGGCTCACAGATATGTCTCTTGGGTTCACATGTGATTTTAGTTTGAATCTGAACCTCTTGCCAACTTTTTTTAAAGTACCGGATTTCACATAAAAAGTCCAGATTTCCAGCTTCCGTTTAGAAATATGGAAGATTTGGCAAGAGCCGTTCACAGTTTATTGAACAAAGTCTTGTGTGGGTCTCACCGTTACAGCCCTCCTAAGAGCCCTATAACCAGGGACTGTTAGAGCCCCCTTCCGTGGCCGTGGCCACACAGTCAGGATCGTTCAATAGCCACACACGTGCTCACAACAGCGCCACCCACAGGTGCCAAGACGTGCAAGCAACCCGAGTGCCCGTGGACGGACGACGGACCCAGAAGATGTGCTCCGGGCATTCCGGCTTTAAAAGGAAAGACATTTTGACACCCGCTACCACATGCATGAACTTGAGGGTGCTGCGGCCAGGGAAATGAGCCGGTCACAAAGGACAGCGGCGGTTCGAGCAGGAGTCCTGGAACCCGGGGTCCCTCCGAGGCGTTGGGCTCACTCACTACCCCTCCGCCAGTGCCCGGAGCACAGCAGATGTTCGAAACTGGAGCAGGTGCCAGAGGAACAGTGGGGGCATGGCTGTGGTTTCCAGGTAGACGGGCAGGACACCCTTCGCTATTCCTTTGACCGTTAGAGCTTCCTTAAGGAGCATGCACTTCTAACCCTCCCGAGGCCTGCAGATTTGACGCACCGTTTGCACTCGTGGTTCTCGGGAGGACCCGGCCAGTTGTGCTGCTGGGCCCACCTTCCCATACGGAGGGGGCAGGGGCGGCTGCCTCTTGGTCAGAGCATGCCCCCGGCCCTTTGCACCGGTCCTCACCGCCCCCAGCCGCCTCCCCCGGCCTGCGCAGCACCCTTATGTCCCCCGGCTGCACCCGGGGGACGTTTCAGTTCGCAGACGCTGCCTAAAAGATGAGTTAGCCATCCCGTGAAATTGACCGCGAAGCCCCAAAGAAGATTGCCTCATTTTAGTTCAGATCCTGCTTCCCACGGGGCACAACCGGCTTCCATTTGGGGAGAATGGCGGGAGCCCCGGAACCACAGCCAAGGTCAGAGGTGAAGAGAAGCCCGAAATCCAAGTGTTCAGCCCGCTCTCTGCTGTAGGAAGCGGCCGTGTTGAGAGCCTCTGTGTGCTGCCTCGGAGACACCTGTCCTGCCTGGGGGTGACGTGACGGGGCGGGGGGGCCGCGCTTGAGAAAACACAGATTCCAGGGCCAGGGGCTCCGAAACCAAGGGCGTGCTAAGCAGGGTCATCATACACATTAGCCGCACGCTCGACAGCGGTCGACGGTAGGAGCTGGACGCGGGCAGAGATCAGCGACGAGGACATACGAAAGCCTAGGGACAGGCCTGTGCCATCAGACTTTTCTCAAGGGCTGGGCTACCTGGTGATTTACAAAGTAATGAAAGACTCCTGCAAGAGACTCCGATCGTCAGATTGAGTCAAGGTCTGTAATTGGCCTTAATTGGCCCAGAACTTTGGCACAGGCCACCGTGCGTTTTATTTGGGATCTGATTCCCGGCGCCCTCCTTCTGCACCCCATAAAAAACCCACGTGCGTTCTGCCCCGGAGTCGCCCTGCCAACTGGATCCGAGAAGGCTTTGGAAGCAGCTCATGCACGCGCTCTGAGTGGAAACCCGCCTCTGCCCGGCTCGATGGCCTCACACAAGTGAAGAGACTTTGCTGAGCGCATCTCCCCGTCTGCTAAGCAGGATAATTACTCCTCACGAGGGTGTTACGGGCATCGCGTGAAATACAAGGAGGCTAGTGGCCAGGAGTGACTGGTCCCGGGTGGTGCTGGCGGGGTGCTGGTCAGGGAGGGGGAGGAGGCGGCCCGGTCTCGAAAGTCAGCAGCTCGAGCCCCGCCCCCAACGCCCCCGAGCCCGGTGGCTTTGTCTCCCAGTCCACGATGTGGCTCTAACTAGCCGCGTGTGCTTTCCTGTGGGCAGTGCGAATCACGTGCGGGTGCTGGGCTCATGATCATTCCGTCCCCGACGGGCAGGAGCCTGAAGGTCCCCAGCAGCCAATGATCATTCTGGCCCCAACAGACAGGAGCCTGACGGTCCTCAACAACCAGTCACGAGAGCGATTGAAGGCAGTCAGATTTGGGAAAGATGGAATGAGAATTCCTAATTCCTGGACACCCGCCGGGCTCCCTGCCCTGTGCAGGCCTCCTCAGGACCCTCTGGAGGGCAGGTGATCTTACACCTTGGGTGGAGGCTGACCCACGGAGAGGCCAAGTGGCCTGCAGAAGGCCTTCCAGCTAGCTGGGGACACCAGGATTCAAACAGCTACGTCCACTGCAGTATGGTTACGGGAGATCCCCGGTGGAGGGAGACAGCGACAGCACCGTGGGCCAGAACATCTAGGAAAGGCTTTGCAGGAATCTAGAGGCCCCGATTGTGTGGCTTGGGGTTATTCACGACACCTTCCCCCCCGGGAATCTATCTCTGCAGCCGGAAAACAAACGGGCGGTTTCGCCCCAGAGCTGTTTGTGTCTGGGCACCGCTGTCGCCAGACACGAAGAAAAGTTCACTTCGAAAGGAAATGTGTAGTACGAGGATAATTCACCTACCTCACTAGGATTTTGCCCACCCACCACGGAGATCTTTCCCGCGTCACCTCCAAGCCAATAGTTCAGGTCCAAACAGCTACTGGGGGCTCCCATTCCTTTCGTTCCTCCCCACCTCCAACCCGCCCCTCTCAAATGCACGCGTCCCTCAAAACCCCTTCCCAGACCACCTTGCCCGCCACGATATAGCCCTACCGGCCTTTACGACTCTCAGGCACGCAACCAAACACTGTGCCCACAGCAACGGCCCGCAAGGGTAAGCTTTTAATTACACCACATCCAAATGGAGAGCTCTTTGAGTCAGATCTGGCACTTTCCTTTAGCGCGCGTTATGATTCCGGGTTCCATGGGCGGTCTTGATTTTGAGAAACTCCAGATGTTCAAAGGCAGACGACCATCGTGCTTTATCTCTAAGTGCCTTAATGGAAGTTCGCAGCTACCAAGTTTCAAAGTCCCCCAAAGAGAACCTTTCATATTCAAGAGCAAAGTCACTCAATTCAAAACTTTTATTAATAATGTAAAAGGCTTGTGTGACACACAGAAGCCAGAAAAAAAAAATATGGGGAAAACCAGAGGAGGCTTTGCTTTATCAAAGAGCAGCCCAAATAAAGGTTGGTCTTAATTGGGGGGTGGGGGGAGCCTCTGCATGGAGGGGGCCACTGCCTGTTTCTTCGAGGGTCCCCGAGTCACTGCCCGCCCCGCCGCGAACTGCATTCCTACCGGCCGCGCGCTAGGACTCACCGCAGTCACACCCCCTGGCGCAAATAAGTTTGCCTCCCATACCCACCCCCTGCCCCCCTGGGGCCTAGAGCTTGTCCAACACACCAAAAGTGTGTTTTGGCTTTTAGATTATGCACTTTGGCTTTCAGATTATGAGTAAAGCTGAGGCTTTTCTTTCTTGTGTTTATTGACTTCTTCCTGGGCACGCTGGTAATGTTGTTACAAGAGGCAGAATCACCAAACCAGCTGGTGCACCTGCCGGGACCCAGAGAAATAAAGGACAGGAACATGCTGAAGTACATGGCCCGCAGACAGTTGAAAACAAGGAGGACCAGACAAGTTGCTCTAGAAAAACACCTCCCAGATACAGAGTAAATGAAGAAGGCAAGAAGCCAAAAGCAGGTATGGTAGGGGTCAGCCTTGGTTTAAAAAAAAAAAAAAAAAAGACCCGTTTTGTGCCACAGAATTCTGGAAGAATATTCTAGAATGTTCCAGGGAGGGTGGCGGAGGATTTTTACCCTTAATTTTGTTTTGACTAACCTTTTTATGGAGACATTTTGATTTACGGTAAACCTGACAAGGCCGTGCAGAGAAGCTACGAACGGAAGACGGCTCCAAAAACCAAAGTGCATTCATTGTTTTCAAAGATGTTCCCTGTGTCCCTCACCCGTTTCAGCCTCCCCACATCGGCCACCCGCCATCACCACGGGACACTTGTCACAGCACGATGGAGCGTCACCATGATCTCCGTCCGCCCCAGGCTCTCTCCAGAAGCCACCAGCCTTCCGCCAACGCCCCATCTGTCCCCGCAAGCACACGGCGTCACGTCTGTGTCCGTGGGCGCCTCCGGTCCGTGGGCCTCTCCACTTTCCATTTTCTGGGACCTCTGCTGACGGTGTTGAACGGCGCTGGTCAGGGATGCTGGGAAGTGTCCCGCAGTTGGGGTCTGTCTGATGGCTTTTCTCGAGACCCGACTGGGCTCGGGGGAGAGCATACCGCAGCCGCGGCTTCCCTTTGTGCCCTTCAAGGGTCCCCAACGCCCACCTGGTCACCGCGATCACCAGGCCGAGGCGGTCCCTGAAGGTGCCTTGGCTTCAAGGCCCTGCTCGTCCCTTTCCTCCTCTGTCCTTAGAAGTGACCTCCGTACCGCATCCCCACCTCGAGTGTAGGGAGGGGGCCTGGGAAGACCCTCCCGGAGGGGAAGAGCCGCGTGCTGTATTTGGCATTTTTCTTTTACCTTTAAGCCCTTCTGTGGCGTTTGCGCCTTCAACCTGTGCACGGATGATTTCTGAAATTTAAAACTATTTCGTTCCCTAAACAAACGTGAGATGCTGAGCAAAAATCAGGCGGACGGGGGTACAGTTCCGGTGATATTCAGCCCCGAGCCAGGCTTTCTGTCCTACAGCAGAGAACGTACCCGCAGCCCACTTCCAGATCCAGGGGCAGGCGAGGTGACGATGACTCCACTGGTCTATTTTGATGAGCGGCCGTGTCCCTGATCGTGTCCCCGATGAAGGCCGGGAGGGGAGCTGCGGCTGGCATTCCGGCCAGACGGGCGGGGCCCCGCGGTGACCCGGGAGGGGACCAGGGGGCCCGGGCGTCCTCAGGAGCACAGGAGAAACCAGAAACTCATTAGCTGCAACCCCCGCTGTGACCTTTGCCCCCCGCGTGACCTTGAGAAAGCCTCTTAGCTTCCGAGGCCCCTTCCGTGGGGGTCAAGTGAGCTGTGAATGGAGTCCTGCCTGCCTGCGTGGAAAATATCTTTTGATGATTGATTAGCTAATGCTTGGAAACAGCTCCACTGCTAGAAGCCAGTTCCCCAGAAAGTGCTAAGCAGTGTTATTAAGGGATCAAACAGGAGGACTTTTGTGTCTGATGCCAAGATGGTTTTGTTAAATTATGAAACTCGCTTTGATAAACTGCCTGGGGGTACCATCTGTGACATGCTTAATGTTTTTTTTTTTTTTTTCCCCACTTCCCCGAGCTTATTGAATTATTTGTACACAATTTATTTTACTTTCATGGGGCATTAAACTACTCGGAGACCTTGAAATATTTTTTAGCCAATTCAAGGGCCCCGGATGCCGTCAGGAGAGTCTGTATTGGGTTTTCGTCTTTGGGAGATGAACCGGGGGGCGTGTTCTCCCGTCTGGGGGTGGGGGGTGGGGGCCAGCACCTGCAAAAGAGCTTCTAGTTCAGGTGCACAAGGCCCTTTACATTCTCAGCTGCCCCTGCAACACGTTTTTAAAACAGGCAAACAGATCGGGGTCTGTGTAACCATCTCCGTGTTTTAGGCAGAACCATTATGGAAACCTCTAATGACGGGAAGTTTGGAAGGTACTCCAAAGTGGAGACAAGCCTGTGATGAATCCGTGTACCCATCGCACAGACCCAGCGGTCATCGGGTCAGGGCCGACCTCGTGTTGCCCACACACCCGCCCACGCCATCGGTCCCTTCGGGTTGCCTTGAGACCAATTCCAGATCTCGTAGCATTTCATCTGTAAATAGGAAACATACTTCTTACTAGGATA
Organism: Herpailurus yagouaroundi; assembly: GCF_014898765.1. Taxonomy (NCBI): domain Eukaryota; kingdom Metazoa; phylum Chordata; class Mammalia; order Carnivora; family Felidae; genus Herpailurus; species Herpailurus yagouaroundi. The sequence continues at coordinate 18,434,566 of NW_024412422.1, forward strand.
AAAGGGTTGTGGCCACTTCCCGAGGACACATCAGCTGTGACCCTGGAGAAGTTAGTTCCTTTCCGTCCCCACCAGGTAGAGCTGCTATAAACCACCGATGTTGCTCGGGCAGCTCCGAAGGTGGCTGGGTCGCCGGCCCCGGCCGGGCCCTCCCGGGACGTCTAGTCCCGGACGCTCACCTTGGAGGGAGGGATGTCCTGACCGGCAGCAAATCCCCGGGCATCCACGTCACTCCCGCAGCCAAGCCCCGGCCCCGGGAAAGGCAGCAGCCAGCAGAGAGGTTCCTCTTGGTTGATCATATGTGACAGGGTACAGCCAGCTGGACCGTGCTGCTCCTTGACCCCTCCTCCTTCCGCGGCTGCAGGGGCCGCCTTCAGGAGGAGGCCGCTCCAGGAATTCGGACGCCAGAGAGTAGCACTTGGCTCAGGGGTCCTGGCTCTCGGGCATGCGTGGGTCCGAGTCTCCTGGGCGGCGAGTTGAGGGTCTCACCTTCCCTCGCACGTTACTGACGTGAATGTGCTCTGGTGACAGCTATAGGGACGATTACAGTTTTAAACTGCACACGCCATTCGACCCCGAAAGGAGACCCTGTCTCAGACAGACTTGCCTTTGTGCACATGATGTCCATGTGGCATCACTTACCGTGGCTGAAGACCGGCCAGGGATATAGTAGCATCCACGAGGGCCCATCCATGCAACGCAATATGCTTCAGGCACTAAAAGGATAAGGAACGTTCTCCAAAACGTGTGGGTAAGTGGAAAGCAAGGTGAGGGGCTGTGGAAATAGACGTTATCATTTGAGGAGGGAGTGCGGTATGTGCATATGCGTTTATATATGTGTAGATACAAGGGCAAGGAAATTCATCTATGTACTTTCGTTCAGGAGGCTGGATCCATGTACACACAGACTAACTGTGCACACCTCTACATACATGTAAACAGTAGAGGCTCCGTCTTGTACACGCACCCGGCCACGTGTATTTAAACAGACACCTGGGGCGCCTGGGTGGCTCAGTCGGTTAAGCATCAAACGCTTGATTTCGGCTCAGCTCGTGATCTCACGGTGCGTGAGATCGAGCCTCGAGTCAGGCTCTGGGCTGACAGTGTGGAGCCCGCTTGGGACTCTCTGTCTCTCTGCCCCTCGCCTGCTCTCTCGCTCTCTCTCTCTCTCTCTCTCAAAACAAATGAAGATAAACTGTTAAACATACGCTTGTCTGTGCCTGAACCATCTCTGTAAACATACCCGAGAAGTGGAAACAACGTCCATTTCCTGCTGAGGACGGGGCCCGGCGGCTGGGGTCAGAGGTGGGAAAGAGGAAATCCTCCTGTGTATTCTTCGGTCCTGATGGATTTTGCCTCTGATGTGTGTATGACCTTTTCAAAAAGATAAATCAAATAACTCGTTCGATTCAGTTACCTAGACCCCTCTCCAGATCTACCAAGGAATCCGTGTTTGTAACAGACCCGCTCTGGTTACCCTGGCGCACTCCGGCGCTGAGAATCTCTGCCCTCGGGCTCCGCACTTTTGATCTGGATTAATCTGCACTTACGGCGTGTGCAACAAAAGATCTCTTCAAGTGGCTTTGCTTTGTCTCCCCAATTACCTAAACTTCTGAGGGCAAGCAGTGATTTTTTACATGCATGCTCGGAAGGCGGGAGGGTTTTGAAATGCACGGACTTGAACAAGGACCCAAAACACAGCAATGCTGCTGCCCTGCTACTCAAATCCTTCCCTCGACCCCAGGTGGCAGATAGGAACCGACTGCAGATTCTTCACGACCCCTCCCTTTGACAGGGGGAGCGATGCTGCCTTTGCCCTGACCATTTGCTCGATCAACAGCGCAAGGTAGAAGCAATGATGTGAGACGCTGCGATGAGAAGCCTTGCGGCTTTTCCTCGGGCGTCCTGGAACACTCGCTCCGGAAGTCACGTCACGGCCGATCCCTCCCGAGACCACCATGCCCCGAGGAAGCCCAAGAAGCTCTCCAGCGCACGTGGAAGGAGGAGATAGCCAACCGATAGCCAACACGAGCTTGCTGCCCACGTGAGGGCGAGCGAGCCCCTCTCCCCCACCAACACCGCACAGAGCCCGCGGAACCCGGCACCTGCCACCCAAGTTGCAGACCCGTGAACAGAGCAGACAAGGGCTGCTGTTTTAACCCCCAGGCTCAGACGGGAGCCTGTTACCCAGTCGTGGATTCCCAGAATGCTCTGTGCACGCGGGGCGACTGTCCCCAAGCCCTCTGTTGTGCTACTGGGGACACGGGTTCTCTCCTTTCTCACTGATGAATAATGACTGCCATTTCTGAGCCGGTCTCTGTGCCAAGGGCCCTCGCGAAAACCTGTAATTATCCTATTTTACAGATTTTACAGACGGTATAAATGCAATGAGTGCTACCAACAGGGATGTCTTTCGGGCTCTCCCCTTTTCTCTAAGTGGCCGCAATAGCGCGTCACCAATAGCCGTGTCGACCGACAGTGGAGTGGGCCCAGAAGGGACACTGTCCCCAAGCTGGGACCCCGGCTCCCTTCCCCGGGTGATAGGCGGGGGCCCTGAGGTCGCCAGCTCCGTCGGGCTTGACCCGAGGACGGGAGGACAGGAGGGATGGGAGGGGCTCTGCCGCCATGAGCACTGGGCAGGGGTGAGGGGCAGGTCTGCACGCCCCAAGTAGGGCCGAGGCAAGGCGCAGCGTCCCCCCCGCGGCCCCGGGCAGGGCCAGCTCCCGGGAGCCGTCCTCTCGGGCTTCCCAAGAATGGGTTTCTGTTCCCTGCGTGTGCCGGCTCTCGCTGGTTTCTACTGGTTCTGATGAAAACGAGTGTGTGAGATGCAGGGGGGCCACTGCGCTAGGGTCCCCCCGCCAACCAGGGCAGGGGAGCGCCTAGCCCCGTGCTGTGGGGCTGGCTGGCGGACCTCTCTCTGCTCTTTCCGAGATGTAATGACACATCGGCAAAACCACAGCACCCACAACCTCCAGCACTAGAGCCTGGGCCCTCCCGCCGCCCTGCCAGCTAATTTCTGGATACATTTTAGGGTAAGTTGCAGACATCAGTACCCTCCTCCCCTCGACTGCCCTAAACAGACCTTCTGTGATCTTATCTCAAAGCCGACAGTACGAATCCCTGAGACTTGAGTTCGCAAAGCCTGCTGGTCCAACGAACCGTGTAGGGGGAAGCGTTTGCAACCAGCCCCGAAGGGACAGGACCTGTGTGACTGCATAGAACCTTCCACACAGCACGCCGTTAGAAACATCTTAAACGTCCACAGACGTTGGAAGAATTGCCCAGCAAATGCCCACGTACCCACTACCTGCTTTCTACTATTAACATTTTCCTTGTTTTATTCCATCAGATTTCTCTCCGTCTGTCCAGCTACCACGCCTCTTTTCTTAAGATACGTTTTTGACAGGCGCCTGGCTGTCTCGGTCGGTAGAGAGGGAGACTCTCAACCTCGGGGTCTTGAGTTCAAGATCCATGTTGGGGGTGGAGCCTACTTTTTTAAAGAAATACGTGTGGGGGACACCTGAGCACGAGTCAGTCTATTAAGTGTCTGAGTCTTGCTTTCGGCTCAGGTCGTGATCTCGCACTTTGTAAGTTCGAGCCCTGCGTTGGGCTCTGTGATGACAGCATGAAGCCTACTGGGGATTCTCTCTCTCTCCCTCTCAAAATAAATAAGAAATACATTTTTTTGAGTAGCCGCAGAGGTCCGTGTCCTCCGCCCCCGGCGGGTCAGCACACGGACCTCTCTCTATGTTCTGTAACTACGGCGTTCGACATGTCTCTCTACTGTCTCCTCCACCGCCAGTGATTAAAAAGGAGAAGATAAAGCCAACTTTGGGGCAGAAATTCAGGGTAACCTGGGATGTTTACCCTCAGGGCAAGCGGGATCGCAGACTGGATCTGTTTCCCAGTTAGATTTCCTCCGTCTCAACAGCCCCGATACGATGGGGACAGTGAAAGGAAACATCACATTGTCTCTCCATCAGGACGGACGCCGTATCAGTTAGCGCTCTGTGGGGGACCAGGCCGACCAAGCCGGCGGAGGTGAACTCGAACACAGAACGTGTTTCTGTTGGATGCACAAAAGCTTAATAAAAACGAACTCTCAGGGCGCCTGGGTGGCTCAGTCGCTTGGGCGTCCGACTCGATTCCGGCTCAGGCCACGATCTCACGGTTCATGGGTTCAAGCCCTGCGTCGGGCTCCATGCCGACAGCACGGAGCCAGCTCAGGTTTCTCTCTCTCTCTCTCTCTCTCTCTCTCTCTCTGCCCCTCCCCCGCTCTTACTGTCCCTGTTGCTCTCAAATAAATAAACTTAAAAAAAATCACAAGGAATACTACGTAGGGTTATCAACATAATAAGACTGTGTGTACAATAAATACTCAGGATGAGCGAGACATGAAGGAAGCGTTGACAACATTTGCCATGGTTATTGTCAACTTTCTCTCACCTCTTTCCTCTTCCTGGACTGGCTTGCTCTCCGCATTCAAATGCAGCGGGCCTTACAGAGGCTGCAGGTGCCAGGGACTACCCCATCCCTGTTTGCCTTCCCGTGATGTCCTGTCAGAGGTAGGAAGCTGAGGCCCAGAGACGTTCTGTCACCGCTTCAGGGTCACACAGCTAGCAGGGGCCACAGCAGGTCCGTCTGGCCACACGCCTGAGCTATTTGTGCATGCCCCTGTTTGCTCAGCACTGGATGCCTGCTGCTATTGTGCACAAAGCAGATGCACGGAAACACTGTTGCATAAAGACTACTGTATTTATTTACAATGTTGATAAGGAAGGGCACCTGGGTGGCTCAGTCGATGAAGCGTCCGACTTCGGCTCGGGTCATGATCTCGCGGTTCGTGGGTTCGAGCCCCGCGTCGGGCTCTTCGCGGACAGCTCGGAGCCCGGAGCCCGCTTCGGATTCTGTGTCTCCCTCTCCGCCCCTCCCCCACCCGTGCTCTGTCTCGTCCTGTCTCTCAAAAAATAAAGAAAGGTTAAAACATTTTATAATATCAATAAGGAAAATATTTACATACGCCACCAAGTGGGTAGCTCACAGATATTTTTGCGTACGGTGAGGCCAACATAGCAACTAAGTCTAATTTTTTTAAGTGTTACTATTGAGTACGATTGTAGGTAGTTAAGTGCTCCCCCTAAATTCTGAGAGTGTTCTTGCCCCTTTTCCCATAAACTGACGTCGCAGTGTGGGTCCGCAGTTTCTGTCTGGGAGGGTTTCCTGCATCACGGCAGATGTCACGCACGTAGCACACGACTCTGTGCTGAAACATCCAGCAATCACGCGAAAGGCCAGAAGGAAATGCATCCAAGGAAAGAAAGAAGGCTGACGCTTCCCTCCCAAACTTGAACCAGAGCAGATGAGACACCCTTCACGCCTCGCCTGACGGTTTTGAAACTCAGACACAGAAACGCTTTGAAAAGGCTCAGCCTCCTGCGTTTCATCGGAAATGAGCCCTTTCGGCCAGCTCCCGTTCTCCATCATCGCCTGATGCTTCTCCAGCCCCGGCTGGGTCGGTCTGCCTGCTTCCAGAACGTTCTGGCTCTCTCCCTCCGGTCCTTCCTCCAGGCCCCGCCCCCAGCCCTCCCCGTCGCCTGGCAGAGGTCGTTCTCCCAACCTCACACCTGTCGGGGAGCGGGCGTTGAAGTCGCCCCAGGGTGTGTCCCAGGTCGCCCGCCCCCCAGAGCACATTCTGATGACCACCCTGCAGGCCCGGGTTTCACGGGACGCCCTCTGTGCGGGGGGATGAGGGGACTGTCTCCGAGAGGACCTCAAGCTTCTTGTGGAAAATCTGCCGAAGTCTTCCTGTTCCATAAATGCCCCTCAAACGCCATCCGGCCACGAAGCCGCCAGCTGCTGCTACCGTTAGTACAGACCATGTGTCCAATCCCGCGCCGGGCACGAAGCGAGCCTTTTCCGGCACTCTCTCCGACATCCTGACGCCCGTCCCAGGAGGCGGGAAGGAGGGAGATCCCACCGAGGGCTCGCAGGGGTGATCTCCAGCTCATGCACCTGGGTGACTGGAGCCCACGCAGCCAGCACGGACTCAGGGAGTAAACGAATGACCGGCACCGAATGGAGAACAGTAGAAGGATTCAGGGGGTGGGGCCTGGCTAGGGGCCCCGTGGGGTCCCCGCAGCGCGGGTGCGGGGGCTGCGTTATAGGCAGGGACTGCCACCCAGCACAGCCCCCCGGCCCCCGACCTGCCCCTCGAGGAGGGCACCCGCCCCCCCCCCCGCGGGGGTCAGGTCCCTTGCTTTGTGTGAAGTTCGGCGAGTCTATGAAGAAATGAAGCACCCCAAGAGCGTCGCAATTCAAGTAATTGCGTCCAGGCCGGAACACTAGGACTTCTGTGGGAGAATAATGGCACGCCGGGAGGGGAGACAGGAAGAGGCTGACGCAGAGGACAAAGGGGTGGGGTGCTCCGAGACCCCAGTCGCCGGGCCACCGTGGCCTCCGTGACTACAGAGAACATTCCAGAAGGGCGAGGGGGATGTTCACCTCCGGGGCAGGAGGCCTGGCAAAGAGCCTCTCGTGTGTCGGGTCCAAGGTGAGCAAGACTGGACACTCTCAGGAGCCCCTCTGGGCTCCGAGACCCCCGGCGCGGAGGGAGGGCCAGGGCTGGGGCATCCTGCCGAGCTGGTCCCGCCTGCCCCCGCGCCTGCTGGGGTTCGTGGGCTTGTATTTTCTTTTATCGTCAAGAAAACCGCCGTCTTCCAGGCAGCTTCGATTAAAGCCCCCCCCCCCCCCCACCTCTAGTAGTCACATTGCTTACATTTCAAAGGCCTGATCCTGACCTTGCTTCTTGCGTGATCCTTGATGAAAAGCATTTGTTCGGGATTATTCCTTAACGGCAGATGAGGTTCCCCCAAGACAGCCGGGCTCTGCGAGATCCGCCTCACGGCTCCAGTGGGGGCTAGGGGTCTCTGCAGGAGGGGTCAGGCCGACCCACTCTCCTCTGATGCCCCTCGGCCTGGGCGCCCAGGGCCGGCCCGGGCCCCGGACGCATCACCACGGGCACAAAGGGAGCAGGTGAGGAGAGGCGGGGAAACTGACGGGCTGTTTTGGCTTTGGTTTTGAGGCCGTGGTCCACGTCCTAATAATGCCCAGGGCCCGGGGTCAGGGAGAGGAGACGCGGCTGGCGACGTTCGGGAAGGGACCGGAGGCTGCCTGGATGGCGTCACCATAGGGCCCGAGGGAGGCCAGAGGCCCCGAACAGGAAGTAGATGTGACAAGGGAAGCGGGGGACGGGGTCGGGAGCCAGGGGACGCGGGCAGCCTCCCGACGGGAGACAGCTACCTGCCTCGTGACAGCCTTCTGGGCGACCGCAGCCCTGCTCCCCCTTGGATTCAGCCACACTCGTGTTAGCGGCCGGGCCTCTAGGGCTTTGCTGTTGGGAGCACTGCGTCTGAGGGCGCCTGTTCCCACAGCCGCGGTCCCCCGCTGCAGACACTCCTCTCCGCCTGGCTGGGACCCCCTGGGGGACCGCGTGGCCCGCAGGCCCTGCCCGCCGTCGCCGAGGGTCCCGCTGGAAAGCAGCGTCCGGACACCGAGGCCGCCCGAGCAGGGATTCGCCGTCTGTCTCGGGGCCACCCCACACAAAGGCCTGGACCCCAAGAAAACAAAACCCGGGGTCCCCGTGGCCTTCGGCAGGACACCCAAACTTTCCTCTGCCCCCCCCATCCCGCTCCAGTGGGCGCCTCTCGACCTGCAGCCCTCCAGCAGAACTAATCAAGAAGATTACAGGGCGGGCGGGAGAGACAAGTTGGTGGCTCGAGGGAGAAACCCGAGGAAAATCCCCTGGCCCCGTTTCCCCAAACTTTCCTTTGATTTCTTTTCTTTTTCTTTTTTTTCTTTTTTCAAAATTTCTTCATCACAGATTTCCGGATGCGTCGTCCCTGGTGGCTCGCACAACAAGTTTTGGCAAAAGTCAGCGTCTTCCTTCTCGTCCCCCGGCCCGGCTGAGGAGCAGGAAGGGAAGAGAAAAATTCCAGCTTGTCCACAAACCCGATTTCTCGTCTCCACGGAGAAGTCACAAGACGGGACTTGCCGCCCGGCTGGCTTGGGGGGCCCGGGGTTGGGGTGGGAGGCTCGCGAGGAGGCCGGAGGTACAGTGTCACCGTGGGGGCCCTGTGTCTCAGGCTCCCCTTCGCCACAGTGGGGGCCCTGGGCAGGTGAAGGGGGCTCGCCCGCAGAGCCCGGGGGGTCGCACAGCCCTCAAAGGGGTGGCAAGGACCACCCTGCACAGGGGAGCCCGGGCCCGGGTGTGAGCGGGCACGGACGGGACAGGGTGGTTGTCACATTCTCCCTGCCAGCATGGGCTGCGCCACTCACACACGTGCACGCACACTCACACAGGCACACCCACGCCAAGCCTTCCGGGAGCGGCTACACTCTGGCCCCGGCCCGGGGAGGGGGGCCGGCCGGGCCCAGCCGGCTGCAGGGTGCCCCTGGAGGCAGAGGCCTGGGAGGGACGCCCCGCCGTCCTCCCGGACAGGCTGCCTGACTCGGTGCCTCTGACGCTGCCCTCGGGCCGGGACTCCCCCCTCGCGGGCGGGGGGCCGCAGACACAGCTGCCGGGTGGGGAGCTGTCCCTGGACATCTGACACCTGGGTCTGGAAAGCCAGCAGTGGCTCCACGGGCCTTTCACACCCAGGTCAGCTGGGTCCCTGGTGCCCTTGAAGCACCGCGGGGCAAGCGGGAGGTCGAGATCGAGCGCCAGCCCGGAGCCCAAATCCGGATTCTTGCAGGTGCCCACGGGGCAAGGTCCCGCCTTCTCCACGCTAACTCCAGGGTGGTGTCAAGGGTGAGCTGGGAGGCGGCGTGCCCGGCCCTGGTTAGCCCGGGCGCCCACGGAGGCTGAACACGAGTGAACCCTGGGGCCTCAGGGTGAGCCCTCACTCGCGCGGGTGGGGCCGCGTCTGCAGCCGCTCCGGAGGCCAGGCGCTCTCCCCAGGGAGGGGGCGGCCAGCCCGGCTCGCGCACCGCAGATGCCCTCCCTGCAACCTCGCCTGCGTCCACCATTGGCTCCAGAGGGTGCGGACCCGTTCTCTCTCCAACCCAATGGGAGCTCCACAATGCTGGGGGTGCTGGAGGGGGCAGTGAGAGGGAAGTGCTCCCACAGTGCTCCCCGAGCCCAGAGCCATTTCTGCTCCCTCCTTAAAAGGGATCTCAAGGCGCCCGGGGGGCCCAGTCCGTGAAGCGTCTGACTTCGGCTCAGTTCAACTTCGGCTCAGGTCACGATCTCACGGTTTGTGGGTTCGAGCCCCGTGTCGAGCTCTGCGCCGACAGCTCGGAGCCTGGAGCCTCCTTCGGAGTCTGTGTCTCCCTCTCTCTCTGCTCCTCCCCTGCTCACATACTGTGTCTCTCAAAAATAAATAAGCATTAAAACAAAATTTTAAAGGGATCTCCGTCCGTGCAAACAGCACCAATGCCGTGTGTTCTCCACGCAACAGAAGGCGACACCCGGCATCGCTGGGAGTGGAGTCCTCGCACCTGCTACAACGTGTTTGAGCCCCAGGACGTCATACGAAGCAGAGGAAGCCAGACACAGAAGGCCGCGCGTGCTGTGCGCGCCCACGTGTGCGGGACCGAGCGCTGGGGCTCCCCGCGCGGCTCCTGGCAGGGCCGAGGGGTTTGCGGGGGCTGATCGCCGTTCGGATTCTGCGCGCTGCGATTCTGCGCGCTGCGCCGCACCAACTCACTGCCTTTACTAACCCTGAGACACGGGTCCCCCACATTTTGACATCTTTGAAGCTGGGATGGGATGTCACAGGTTAGCACTGGATGTCACGAAATAACGCAACCAGTGAGGTCTTCGTGTGAAAAGCGAGAGCGAGCCAAGTTCCCAGCACCCACGCTTCCTGTTTACGGCAGACACGGACTTGGGTGTTGCTGCCGTTGCCCGAAAGGTTTTAAAAAAGCAACATGCGCATACGAAACCTAGCGTTCAGACGACCTATTACTGTGTAATAAATGATCCCAAAACTTAGTAGCTTACAAAAGCCTTTTTTTTTTTTTCATCTTGCGATTCCGGGAGGCTGGGATCCAGCAGGATTCAGCGGGGCGATTCCCACCCCCACCCCCACGTGGCACGGACAGCGTGTGCTCGGAGGGATTCGGCTGTGGGAAGGGTTCCCTCACGTCCAAATGCCTTCACTAGCATCTCGAAGGGATGGCTAGGAGGCTGGGACCCGTAGGAGCCTCAAGAAGAGAGCCTCACGTGCGGCCTCTCCAGCAGGCTGGCCTCACGTACAAGGACTTCTTCCACGGCGGCTAAAAGCCCGGGAAGCTTGTGTCTCCAGACTCCAAGGCCGAGCTGCAAGGCCCCCGACAGACTGCCTGATTACCCGTGGCCGGGACCCCACAAGGGCACGACCGTCAGGAGTCGGGGGTTGGGAGCCACGTCAGAGGCTGGCCTCCACGCCAGGAATGACCATGGCCTCCTTCACCTTGCGTCCCGGCTTCACGAAATGGACACCTGCCATCTGTCCAGCACTGTCCTCAGCGACAAGTAACCAGTCACACACGGTCCTGTGCTCACGGCGGGTGACACTCAGTGGGAGGGGGTGGAGGGAGGCAGGCAGATAGCAAGAGAACATCAATGGGGCAGCTGGGAGAGTGACCATCGTCGTCAAGAAGGACCTCGGTGGGGGTCGGAAGTGCTGGAAGGAACAGCGCATGCGCGGGCTGCGGGGCGGAGTGGGGCTGAGGTTCTCGCGAGACAAACGACGGGCACGTGTGAGAAGGGCGAGTAGTGGGAAGAGTCTGGGACAGGGCCAGACCGCAGGGCCAGACCTGGTAAAGGGCGTGGGTTTTCTTCCCAGAGCACTGGGACTGATTGATCCAAAGCCTTGCCCGAAGGCGGGGTCGCTGGGTAGTTGGGTTGTGCGTGGCTTGTGGCCGGCTGGGTGCATCCAGAGGTGAGCTGGTTCGGCAGGACCAGCTTGTGTAGCCCAGCCACGGCAGGGGGGAGGCGTCTGCAGCACCCCGAGTCTCAGACGCCTCCCTCCTGAGGCTTGTCGCTCCCGCCTACACGTGGCCCGTGCCTCTCTCATGCCCACACCAGGAAACCACACGCCTTTGCGGGGAGAACACAAGGGCCCGGCCACAGGTCAGGGAGGGCAAGGGCTGGGGTGCTGCCATGCTACGCATCTTTCTTGATTTTATTCTTGTTCGTAACCCCTTTAGCCACCCCCAAAGAGGGTAGCATACAATAGGTGCATAATAAATGCTTGCTAATCGCGTGACAGCGGCAGACAGAATGATGCCCTCCCCCGTGATATGCAATCTGTGACTGTGTTACCTTCCATGGCATAAGGGACTTCGCAGATGTGGTTCAGAGTAAATACCTGGTGATGGGGACACTGCCCTGGAAGGTCCAGGTGGGCCCAGTCTAGCCACTGAGGATTTCATACTGGAGAGCCTTTCCCAGCTGGGGGGCACAAGGGGACACAATGACAAGGGTCAGGGAGGGGCTGTCTCAGGAGAAGGAGGGAGGTGCCCTGAGCCCGGGGGGCAGGAACTTGAAGGAGCTGGAGAGTCAGGGAACAGATTCTCCTGAGAGCCTCCAGAAGGAACGCAGCCCCGCAGACACCTTGACTTCAGGCCGGTGAGATCCGATTTGGATATATGCGTAGGGGAACGGTTGTTACGGCAGTCTCAAACCCTCCTACAGTAATGCTAACTCACGCCGCTCCCTTCTGCTCCGTGGTGAGGTGCACATTCTCTTACAGGATACATACTGCTGTGTTTGGGGTGGGGTGGTGTTAGCTGGGCCTTTCTCACCGGCAGTTCCTAAGACCCAACTCAACGTGGCTTAAGAAACAAACAGAAGGAATGTTCTGACTCACGGGGATGGGATTGGTTAGATTCACGTGCTGTCATCAAAGCCAGCTCTGGGTCCTGCTCTGTCCCGAGCGCCCCCACTCCCACACGTGGTCCCCCCACAGCGTCCCTCCTTGGGTCCCAACCGACACCCTGTCTGTTCGGACCCAGGAGACACGAACATTCTCTCCCTCACCTGTGTGAGCAGACGCGGCCAGATGCTTATTGGCCAGGACCGGGTCACCTCAGTCGAGCGGCCAAAGACGCCCGGTGTTGTGGAGGGTCAGGTCTGGTTCAGGGTCAGTGATGCAGCGTGAGAATAAGGGGAGAAGGGAAATGGATGCTGAGTGCCCAAACAAATGTCTGCTCCAGGAATACCGGAAATTCGCTGGTTTGCTGGAGGGCCACCACATGGACCCTGTGATGGGGGTGGGGGGGTGTCTGTGGGTGTTGGGGCAGCAGGTATAGAAATGATATTCCCAGCGAACGCTCGGCTCGACCCGCAGGGTCACTCCAGCATGAGAAGTGGACACGGTGGCCGCCCCTTTGTTCCCACGTGAAAGTCTCCCTCTGGGTCCGGGCCTGGGCACTAGGTCCTGGGGTCCTTTCCAACCCTGGTTCCTCTGCAAACAGCCTCCCATCCCCGCAGCTGCCCTCTTGGAAAGCCTCCTGATTGTTTTCTGTCTGTCATGCTGGGACTGGAACATTCACTCCTGGGTTTGTTTTCACAGAGTGTGCAAGCCTGAGTCTTGGCCTTAAACCAGGGAAATGATCGACTTTTTCCATCCGCCCGCTGCCATCCCCAACTGGCCTCCAGAAGGGCCCTGGGAACACTGTGGGCAGGACTCCTGAAGGGCCGGGCTTGCTGGCCGCCTCTTAGCTCCTGCCCGCCACCGCCGGGCTCCGGGACGGACACCTGGGCTGTGCCCTTGTTCCCCGGGCGTGGGGACGGACCGTCTCCCACCTTGTGCAGATGCTCAGCCGTGGCTCCGAGGGAGGACGCGCTGACCAGGTCCGTCTTCTTTCTCGTACGCCTCTGTGACACCACCCGCCCTCAAGCTCGGCTACCGCCAGCCCGGAGGCCGGAACGCGTTCACCCCAGAATGTCAGCCCTTCGTGCAGCAGGGGAGTGAGTCACCGCTCACCCGGCTGAGGCTGCACTCAACTGGCACCGCCAGACGAAAATACTTTGGGCTAATTCCTTTGGCAACAGCATCAAAGCCCAGAGAGGACCAAGGCCAAGTTTTCTCCTCTTTTAAAAATAAAATAAAATAGAAACAAAAACAAATCCTGGCACGAAGAGAAGGAAAACTCTGATTAGCTCTCATCGCCCGTGTTTGCTAGAGTGGGAGGTGTGGGAGGGTGCGACCCGGGTCTGGTCTTTCTCACCATCCTATCCCTGCGCCTAACGTGGCACCTGACACACAGTAGGTGCTCAAGAGGTGTTTGCTGGACGGTGTTCCGGTTTCTCCAGATGAGGCTTCACGACCCTCTCATTAGGCTCATGGGTTCTGCGGGTTGAGAAGCTGGAGAGGGCGTAGCAGGGGTGGCTTTGCTCTGCTCTGCAGCACCTGAGAGCTGGGGGCCGGACAGTGGAGTCACCCGGAGGTGTCTTCACGCACCTGTCTGGCATTTGATGCTGGCTGGCTGTCAGCTGGGGCCTCGGCTGGGATGTTGGCCACACGCCTCCGCAGGACCGGTCCGTGCGCCCCTCCCGCTTGGGGTACCTCGGGCGTCCTCACGGTACGACACCAGGGTCCCGGGACAGGCACCTTCCAAAGACCCAGAGGAAGCTCGTCACCATTCGTGACTTCTCAGAAGTTAAGTGGCGTTGCCTCGATGCAGTCTGTAGCCCCCTCAGATCCAAGGGAGGGGAACACAGGTCTCTCCGCTCGATGGGAGGTTGGGGGGCAAAGTCGTGTTTCGATTCAGTGACGGACAATCCGCGTTGACTCTCGATTTCGGCTCAGGTCATGATCTCACGGTTTGTGAGTTCGAGCCCCACGTAGGGCTCGATGCCTACAGCTCAGAGCCTGCTTGGGATTCTCTCTCTCTCTCTCTCTCTCTCTGCCCCTCCGCTGCTCACAGTCTATGCCTCTCCCTCAAAATAAACAAACGTTTTTCGTAAAATAAAGAGAGCACCTTGGTTGAGGAAACAGCGTATCAACGGGTGTGGTGACCCCGCAGTTGATTAAAAGTGAAGGCAGATCAGTGTCCACAGCTTGGTTATGCCGTGGTGCCACGGTTTTGCAAGATGCCAAGATGCGGGAACGGGGCGAAGACGCCCGGAACGTCTCCGTCCGGTTTTTGACGACCCTCTAGCTACTGCAGCTAAAACTTCGGTTAGGAGAATGTGTGAAGCCAGGCTCCTGGGGTTCGAACCTTGATTCTGTGCCCAGCAAGCCGGGTAAACACAGACCAACAAGTTTCTCGGCGCCCGGCTTCCCCCGTGTCAGGTGGGGCCGCCAACGGCACGGGCTCCGTGTAGCCGTTGACGAGGACAAAGCCAGGGCACGTGAAGGGGTAGGAGAAAGCGCTCGCGCTGACGTGGCATCACGGGCTTTCGCCGCGCTCCTCGTGACGGGACCAAATGCCCTTCCCTCGGGCCCACGGGCATTCAACGGGACTCCCGTTCCGGACAATCAGGAGGAGAAAGCCGGAGTCCGCCCCGGGGAGATTCCCGCGCCCGGGGCCCGCTTGCCGGAGAGATGCACCGGAGACCTGTCCGCCAGCCAAAGCGCTCTCTGGCTGCAGGGGAGCCCTGTGACACGGGCGAAAGGAGCCGAGGTGGAAGCACACGGCCGGGGTGTAAAACATCTGCTGTGCGGCCCGGGAGCGCAAACACACGGGGCCCCCAGGTCCACCCGACTGACCGCGTGGGCGCCGACCCCTCTTCCGGACGCTGGAACGTCCGCGCGTGGAAAACAGAACGCGCGGACCCGTGATTGGGAGGCCGGCGCCTAAGACACCGTCATGATTTTCCTCGCGCGATGGGTTAGTTCTCGGAGGCTCGAGGAGGCCGCCATCTGCCTAAGGCCACGCAGCTCGGACCTCGGCAGAGCCCGGTTTGCAGCCCGCCGGCTGGTGTGCAAGTCTGTTTTCTGCCCCCGCTCCTCCCCGCTTCCAGGAGCAGAATCGACCCCTCGAGTCCACCCGGAGACGCGCCCAGGTGGGAGCCGCTCGGCCCGCTGGGTGCACGGATGGCAACAGCCGGACCTCCGGTGTCACGGGTGTTGTGACTGACGGCCGTGACGGCCCTGCCCCTTGGAGCTCCGCTGGGAACAATTGTGCCCGACGGCTGTCACAAACGTGTTGGTGGGGGGCAACCCCGGAGACAGACAAAGAGGGGGGCTCTTCAGCTAGACCATGTGAGTTTAAGTCTCACTGGGATGACCTTGGCCTCAGTCTCTTCGTCTGTAAAGTGGGCATCGTAAGAACACCAACATCGTGGCGGGGGGGGGGGTGGGGAACTCTTTCGAGGCTCAAACCAGCTGGTACAAGCAAAGAGCTTTGGGCTCCCCAGAGAGAAATCTAGATAAAGTTTGCACACACTGCAACCCTGTCCATCTTACTCGTGGCGGGGGGCAGGGGCTGCGTTCAGGACCCTCCCAAACAAATGCAAGCAGCGTGCTTCTTCCCCCTCTCCGCCCTTCTAGGCATCAAAGGGAACGTGAGTCTTGGGGCTCCCTTGCCATCTGGTCTGGGGAAGGTTCTAGCAGAGGGGCCCCTGGCAGGCAAGAGGTCTGGAGGGCGGAGCAGGGGGAAGCGCGGCCCTCTCGCCCTCTCTCTCTGCTCGGGCAGAGGCAACCTTGCTGCTGTGGCTCGGGCTCCAACCTCGCGGGCCCCGCTCCTGTCCGGAAGGCCTGGCCCCGGGGGACTCCTACTGATCTCCCAGGGAGGCCGCACCACCGCCCGCAGCCCGCAGGGGTGGCGGCCCCCTCCCCGCGCGTGCTCACCTCCGACGCTGCCCCGTGCCTCCCGTCCATCCTGCCGTGGCCTATGGGGTGGGGTGGCGTTCATGGGAAGCCACGGCCTGCATAGTCCTGGAACAGAGCCCCCCCCGACCCACGGAGCTCCTTCCACACAAATCCAGGCGCTCCTGGCAGTGGGCTGAATAGCCTCCCCCCAACACGCATGTTCACCCCAGAATGCGACCTCCTCTGGAATGAGGGCCTTTGCAGATGGAATTCAGGTAAGGATCGCCTGAGGTCGCGCTGGACGAGGGTGAGCCCTAAATCCAATGACTGGTGTCCTTACAAGACTAGGAGGGGATGGAGACACACACAGAAGGGGCCGTGTGACGAGGAACCCCGGGGGGAGAGAAGAGGAACGGACTCCCCCCGGCACCTGCACAGGAACCAGCCCTGTGATGCCTCGAATTCGGCCTCCAGCCTGGTTCATGAAACACTCCCCCCACCCCCGTTTTGGCCAGACGTCACAGCGCCCCAGGACAGTCACACGCTCTTCTCCCCTCACCCCCGCAAAGCCTGGCATCAGCAACCCAGGGGCCAGGACGGCGCCCGTGGCAAAGGGGTCCTGACCAGGCCCACGTGGGAAGGGCCTTTAAGATGCAGTAAAAGAGATGCTGTGAAGAGTAAAAAAGAAACCTGATGAACAAGATAAGAATTCAAGTTGGTGAAAGATGGGGGAAAACACAGCGGTCCCAGCTCTGCTCCGTCCGCCCAGCACCGGGGGCCGCCAGGCGCCCCTGCTGCTGGGGGGGCGGGGGCTGGCCGGGGACACGTGGGCCCTCGCCACTCCTCACCCTGCGTCCCCGAGCCCGGCCAGCAGGGACCTCTGTCAGCGACGTGCTTCTGTGTCAAAGGTCTCTGCCTAGCGGAGGCTGGATGACAGCGGAGTGGCCTTCGCACAGACACCTCCTCGCGGGGCGGAAAACCAGGCTGCAGGTGCGCGTCCGGGTTTCTCCCCTGGGCTTTCTTCCTCCGGCTGGAGCCCCGAGGCACCTGCGCTGGGACTTTCCCACGCAGCGCCCTTCCCCCGCTCCGCATCCACACTGTCTGCCTTTTCCAGTCTCACCGAGGAGCCCCCCCTGCCCACCGTTTCACGGAATTAAGCGTGGCTTAGTGTTGTGGGGCGAACCGTGTCCCCCAAAAAGACGATGCAAAAGCCCTAATTTGGAAAGAAGGTCATAGCAGCTGTTATTAGTTACAATAAGGCCATAGCAGGGTAGGCGAGGCCCTAGTCCCACATGACAGGAGTCACACGGGGAAAAGGCCACGTGAGAATGGGGGCGGAGCTTGGAGAGACCCAGCCCGAAGCCAGGGACGCCGGGATGGCCGGCATCCGACAGAGCAGGGGGAGGCGAGGAGGGACCGGCCCTGGAGCCTTCCGGGACAGCGTGCGGGGCCGACACCCTGATTCCTGACTCCTGGCCTCCAGAATTGTGCAAGAAGGAGTGTCTGTTGTTTCAAGCCACCCGTCGGTGGCACCTCGTTTGGGCAGCCCCGAGAGACGAACACGTTGGCAAAAACAATTAGAGAGGTCCCCGCAGTCGGGAGGGTATGACAGGTAGCCGTGAAGGGCGAAGACCGTGTCCAAGTTTGTCCCACTTAAAGCCCGAGGACCGGCTCTCCTAAGGCGGCCGCACTCAGACTCTTGTTGGCACAAAGTTACGGCAGCTCAGCTGCGGCAGGAGCCCCGCGCCGGCCCGGCCGCGTGCAGCGGTGTGCAGGGGGCCAGGGGGGGCACACGGTGACACGGCCCCGTCCCCGTCCCTGGGGACCGGCCGCGCCCGCAGACAGCCTGCTGGGTCACCGTGGCTGGGTTCCACCTCCCCACGCCTGACTCAAGGGGTGACGACAGATCAACTAGACAGACAGGCAGACCTGGCATTCCCAAAGCAACGCGGTGAGTTTGCTCCCCTGGCCTGGCCTGGCCTGGGGGCACAGGGGCCGTCTCTAAAAGCTTGTTGGCCAACCCGCCCGGAGACGCAGCCCGCGCTGGCCCGTCGCCAGTCCCGGGGCGTTGCAGAAAAGTCGGGGTGGGAAGGTGCCTCCGAGGGCGGTTCAGACGCTCCAGGGGCTCCGGCAGCTACCGTATGAAGTGCAGGGAGTGAGCAAGCCCGCTGGGGATTAGACACTGGCAGCTGCCTGGGTAAGGGCGCTCGCAGGCCAGGGCAGGTGCGCCCCCGCGCAGGGGGGTGGACCGAGGCGGGAAAGGCCCTTGGCTTCGGGGTCAAGGAGAAAGCCCCGCGGGGCGTGGCCTGGCTTGGGAAGGGGCAGGAGGTCACGGCGGGGACAACACCCAGGACATGCCTGGTGGTGACACCACAGGACCGTGAGCGGGAGCATTAGCGCATGCTTGTGCCGCGTCTTCCGAAATCCCGCCGCTGCGGGCCTTAATTTCCGAATCCAGGGCGATCGGCAGAGGCAGAGAACCAGGCTTCGCTCCACGTCCACACTGTCACCACAGCCTTGGCGTCCCAACGACAGGGACCTCGCTCCGTGGACTCCTTCCTTCCCCAAGCTCCCCCATCCCCTGATGTCCAAACACTCCCGGAAAATGATTCTGGTCGTGCTGTTCTGACGTTTGTGCCAAGCTCACTCCCTGCCTGTCTGCCTGTCTGTCTGTCTTGAATCACCAGATGTGTCACCTTCTCCCACCTGGAAGGCGTCGCGTGAAGGTGCCGCGAGCGGTAGTGTGTCCTGCGGGTGAGCTGAGCCAGGACAGGGCCTGGGAAAGTGCGGCCCCAGGCAGAGGCGATCCGGAGGTGACTGTTCCACATGCATCAAGCCCCAGAGGTGACTGAGTCACCGACTGGGGGAATGAACGCTGCCCCGCCCGGTCTTCTTTATCACTGTGATTTACCAAAGTCCCGCTGGGCCTGCACACAGTCTTAGGTGTTCACGGAATCCTGACCGCCGGCTCTGTGCATCAGCCGGGGTCCTCCAGAGAAACAGAACCAACAGGAGACAGACGGATGGAGGGAGGGAGGGAGGGATAGACAGATGGATAGAGAGACTGCTAGATAGACAGGATGGAGGGAGGGACGGATGGATGGATGGATAGATAGATGATACATAGACAAATGATAGATAGATAGATAGATAGATAGATGATAGATAGATAGACAGAATGGAGGGAGGGAGGGAGGGATGCATAGACAGACAGACAGATAGACAGACAGACAGGATGGAGGGAGGGAGGGGTGGGGGGGATGGATGGATGGATGGATGGATGGATAGACAGACAGATACATAAATAGACAGATGATAGATAGATAATAGAGTGGATGGAGAGATGGATGGATAGATAGATAACAGATGATAGATAGATAGAGATTTATTTTAAAGACCTGGCCCAAAGACTTGGGATGCCAAGTCCGCAATGCACAGGGCGGAGGCCCAGGCAGGCTTTCTACGTCACCGTCTTCAGGCAGAACTTCTCTTCAGGAAACCTCTGTGTTTGCTCCTACGGCTTCAACTAATCGGAGAAGGACCACCCACATTACGGAGGATAATTTTCTTCACTTAAAGCCAACCGATCGCAGATGCTAATGACGTCCACAACATGCCTTCACAGCAGCACCGAGTTAGGGTTTGACGACATCACCGGGAAGGGTCACCAAATCAACACGTAAAACTAACCACCCAGATGAGAAGTTAATTAGAGGCTCGGAGAGGTCACCCACCTCGCCCGAGATCACAGAGCCAGTAATGGGTGGGAGGAGACAGAGTGCGGCACAGGGGTCCCCGTCAACCTCCTCAGCTGCCGTTGACCTGAGTCGTGGCGCCGGGCACGGGGGTGACCCCAATGCTGAGTGGGACTCGGGAAGGGACAACGTCCCCCGGCAATCACACCCTGTTGTCCAGAGCCCTGTCTTCCTTCCTGAGAAGTTCCTCCACGTGAGGGGATGGGTGGGCCGCAGCCCCTAGCACGTCCCGGTGGCCCCTGAGCTGGTCCTAGCTTTGCAGACCCCCCCGGAAGGTGCCCCGCCCTGCCCTGAACCCCCCGCCCACACCTGACCCAGCCCGCTGACAGCTACGGCTACCCTACCCGCAGGAATTGGGGTTTCCCACAGAACACCGTCGCATGATCCTTTCAAGAGGGTCCTTGAAAACTCAGGCCCGCGGGAGTGCTGCTTCTCCGCGGGCCCTCCTAGGGCCCCCGAGGGCCATCGCATTGTTTCCGGTTGCGTTCATGGTAAACTCAAGACCGTGAAACACCTCTGTCTTCGCAAAAGATAGAAGGCATCTTGGAGATGCCTGAGAGACAAATTTTCATCCTAAATCTTTTAGGTGCACTTTCCAGGTGGTAGACTTACATGAAAAAGCAGAGGCACCTGAGGGGAGACCTCGGCTCAGGTCACGATCTCACGGTTCCTGGGTTCGAGCCCCGCGTCTGGCTCTGGGCTGACGGCTCGGAGCCCGGAGCCTGCTTCGGATTCTGTGTCTCCCTCTCTCTCTGCCCCTCCCCTGCTAGTGCTCTGTCTGTCTCTCTTTCAAAAAGAAACAAACATTAAAAAATTTTAAAAAATAAATAAATGAAAAAGTGCCAAGTGGCTGAGCACAGAACTGTTCTGCCCTCCTAGCCAAAGATCAAAAACTGAAAAGCATCAGGTCAAGATGGAAAGGACAGGAGATTGTCTGCAAACGCACAGCTTGCAAGGAACGGCTGGTGGTTTAGCCCAGGGATGCTGAGCTATCCCCAAGCGTGCCCCTCGGGACAGAGGGCTGATGAGCAGGCCACGGGCTGCAAAGAACAGGACACGGACGTGGCTTCGGACTGTCAAGGGACGTGGGAGTGTCTGTCACAGGCGAGGCCTCGGGGGTGCAGACCCCAGCTGGGGGGGCGGCGGGAAGGGCAGGCCTCACGGTTCTGCTTCCTCCCTGGGCACGACTTTGCTGTGTGTCTGTGGGCCACTGTCTCAACCACCCTCGTCCCGCCCATCTCACCTGTGGAAACCTGTCCGTCCAGACACTGGTGTGTGGCCTCCCCCACACCACATTCTCAGCCCAACCCGAAAATCGGGTGAGCCGCCGGCTTGCACTCTGTCCCGGGGCCCGAAACCAGGACTGGGTAAGCCACGGGCCACAACCAAAGTCAACCTCTCACTGCACGGCCGGGAGCCCCAGGCACCATGGCGTTTCAGGGAGAACGAAGCCAAAGCTAGGGCACTCTTCTAAAATGTTAGAGGGGCGCCTGGGTGGCTCATTTGGTTAAGCATCTGACTTTGGCTCAGGTCATGATCTTGCGGTCCGTGAGTTCGAGCCCCGCGTCGGGCTCTGCGCTGACAGCTCGGAGCCTGGAGCCTGCTTCAGATTCTGGGTCTCCCTCTCTCTCTGGCCCTTCCCCTCTCGGGCCTCTCTCCCTCTCTCTCAAAAATAAATAAACATTAAAAATAATAATAAAAGTAAAACGTTAGAGATGTGATACTGCTGATAAAAAATTACACTGAGAATAAAATACTGGAAATTATCTAAATGTCCCATAAGGGGGGGGGGCGGGGATTCCTTCAAAGCTTTTGACGCAGTGGGATGTGATCATAGCCATCACGATGATCTTTTTAGGGAACATTCCGTGATCGGGGAAGATTCTCACGATGGTGAATTAAGTGAAATCCAGAGCGGGTTACGGAAAGGTCTCTACAGTAAGGTTCCACGTACAGAATCGTGCATTCCTGGGGATACAGCCTCCCAGAAGAACCAAAGACAGGAAGGCTGTGCATCGAGGAGTGAGAGCATGGGGATCTCTGGGTGGGGGATTCCTGACGACCTTTGCTTGGATCTCTTTGCTTGTATTTCGTGTTATGTATGAACAGGTATTAATTCTATAATCATAAATCATCTGTTGTGTTTTATTTTTAAGGCAACATGGTAGGAGGAATTTCTGGAAAGGGTCACTTCTCTCAGACTCCCCAGAACTTCAGGGAGCTGCCTGTGAAGTTTGCCCAGGCACCACAGAGAAAGGCCAAAGACAGAAGAAACAACGAAAAAACCCCAAACCCAAGGGAGAGAGTTCTTGTCTGCAAAGAGGCAGCGTCTTCAGAGGTCAAACAGAACATGACAGATAAGGCCACCCTCAATGGCGAGACCCAGATGACAGGGACAGCAGAAGTTGGGAGGAAAGTTGGGGAGGGGACAGTGAGCCAAAGATGGCTCCAGAGGGAGGGCAGGGTCGGGCACTCAGCTGGGAGTCTCACTCAAGTCCCTCAGGGTCTCCTCCCTGCGGGGTCGCGGGATGGACTTTGAAATCCAATGTGATAACGTTCGTGCCACCTTCCTGTGCTCCCCGTGCCCTGATGGGTGCCTGAATGAGTACCTCGTCTTATAAGCCACTCTGATAGTGCCAACCTGTGGCCGGGCTCCTGGCTTCTCCTTTCTGGCCTTAGTCTCGGCCCAGGGACCAGCAGAGCACTGCCTGTGGGTCCCGAGGACCAGCAGTGAGGCAGGACCACCACGGCTCGGCCACGGCCCTCCCTCCCTCCATCTGTGGCACCCCCGTCCCCGGTCCCCGGCGGACCCCTCCTTGCCCGGCCCCCTGCAGCCCACCCCCGGAACCCCTGCCAACGGTCGGCTTCGTGGCCCGGAAAGCAGGCTGTGCCCGCAGAGAGCCCGCCTTCTGCCTTCAGCCCAAGTTCGCGCTCAGGTGGGAGTGTCCCCCGTCATCCTCCAAAGGGAATAGGATCCGAGGGCCGGACGGCGAATCCGACCAGCCCGTGTCTCCTGCACCTGGAGGTCCGATGTGGTCTGAGGCGGCCGCGCAGAGCCCCCTCCCCCCGTCTGTGCTGGCTGACCGGCCGCACGCAGGAGCCAGGTGGCTCACCTTCCCTTAGCTCGGCGTGAGAGCCGACGCCCAAACCCCGATGAGAACCCTTTGCACGGCTCGTGAGCCAGTCTCGCCGTGGGGCTTCCCAAATAGTAACCACACTTCCCCAGTCCTGCTCTGCGCTGGTGATCACGCTGACTTCACACACAGGGAAACTGAGGCAGGGACCTTCCCGGCCTCAACTGTGTGACGGGCTGTCACCCGAGTGACCTTGGCTCATGGTCGAACCCAGAAGCGGGGTCATCCCGGATGCGGGAGGTGGGATGTCCTCCCTAAGCCTGGGAGCTGGGTCGGACACGGCCCAGACACGGCCCCATGAAGGTGACAGCAGCGAGGGGGGTTCCGCGGAGAACCGGGCTGCAGGGGGCCGGGGCCACTCAAGATCTCTTGAGAAGCTGAAGCTCCATTTTTGTGTGCGAACATATTGCAATGGCTGCAAGTTGCCGAATCGGTTCAAAAAGCTTGAAAGCACAGGACAGGCCAAACCACACTCGTGTCGCCGGGGCGGGGGGTGGGGGGGTTCGGCTCTGAAGAAACAAGCGTGGCCCATTTACCCGGATCGGCACAGTCCAGTGGAAATAGAACACGCGCCACCCAGGTGTTTTAAGTGTCCTAGTAGCCGCTTGTGAAAGTAAAGGGAAACAGGCAGAGTTGGTTGTGATAACACACTTTAGTCAACCATACTCCAAAATAGGTCACTTCAGCGTGATCGGCATAGAGGTTATTCGAAACAATTTTTAAAACTTATTTATTTATTTTGAGAAAGAAAAAGACAGAGAGAGAGAGAGAGACGGAGCACGTGAGCAGGGGAGGGGCAGAGAGAGAGAGGGAGAAAGAGAATCCGAAACAGGCTCCAGGCCCCGAGCCGTCAGCACAGAGCCCGACGCGGGGCTCGAACCCACAAACCGCGAGATCCTGACCTGAGCCGAACTTGGACGCTCTACTTGGACACTTGGATGTAGAGGGTATTCACGGGAGGGGGGTCGGCACCTGCAACACGTGTCCGGCTCCTTCTCTCCCCCATCCCTTCCCACAAGGAAGCCAGCATCTGACCTGTCACAACACACATCCCTAGGGACTCCGCTACGCTCCCCACACTGCTGTGACGCTTCGAGACGCCATGCCTGGGTGTGAGCTCTTCCCTTCCCTCGCTTGTCCTTGCTCCTGGCTTAGTCTGGGAGCTCCTGGCCACCTTCCGAAGGCCCTTTAAACGGTGCCTCTTCTGGAAATCCCTTCCACGCACCCCTGTCTCTTCGTACCAGGCACCGCCATTAGCCCTCACATCTTGCCACCGCCCCCTGAGTCCTACTAGGATCAGCCCCATTTTGCAGTGAAGAAAACCCGGACTCAGAGAGGTTAAGCAACTTGCCCAAGGTCACACAGCACGTAGGTGGCAGGGCCGGGATCCCAACCCAGAAGTCTGGCCCAACTGTTACATTAGGCCACTTGTGGACTCCTGAATGGTGACAGGGACCATGACTTAGTAATATTCTAGCTCATGACTGGCAGCCAGAATGGGTCACGCGCTTACTGGAACCTCATCAACAAGGAACAATCGCGGGAAGGTGCACTCTGAGCCCCAGCGCCCAGGCACTTGCCTGGGTCTCCGTGCACCTGTGGGGCCACGGCTGAGCACCCCTCAGTGCAGGCAGTGACCGTCCTGTCTCCATCCGGTTTCCTTCGTTTACCATCCTCACGGCACACAGAAGGCTCTGAGCGTATCTTGATATCTTCTCTGTCGCGTGTGCCCCACTACAGTATCTGCCCCATGGGGAGCAGGGGCCTTCTCTCCCTTGTCCGTGGCTGAGTCCACATCCCTGACACGGTGCCCGGCACAGAGGAGGCGCTCCGTGTGTACCTGCTGAGGCACCGAAGGAACGGTGGCTGAGTGAGTCTGTGGCTCCTGCTCGGACGCTGCCTTCTGCACCCGTTCCTGGCCCCCGCCAATCAGCCTGGACAGAGGCAGGTCACGCGGGACATGGGGTGGCGTCCAGAGGGCACCAGCGTGTCACGGTGCGATGACCGTAAGTCACGCAAGGCTGCAAATCTGCCCCCAAAACGCAGGCAGGTCAAATCACACACCGCCCGGTGTGGGCCAAACCGACATGAGTAGAGTCTGTTTTGCCCTCTAAGAGCGGGACGGGAAGGAATCAGAGACTTCCGTGGGGGGGGGGGGGGGGCGGGCAGCCCTTTCTGCTCAGGAGGCAGGTGGATTTTTCTCTCTGCCAACGGTTTCTGCGTCCCTGTGTTTTACAGTAACTGCTCGTGTCGGATGGCACAGACCTGGTCTTACCAGGAGCAGGAGGAGGGAGCAGAAAATATTCCCCACGTCCCTGCAGAGCTAGGATCGGGGTCTGAAATGCCCTGCTCTACAGAGCGTTGGTCTAAGCACCTACACTTCACAAGGCATAGTGACCACGTGGCTTCATACACCACATCAAAAGCGTGTGTCGATGATGCCTTTTCCTCCATGAGGCCTGAGGCCATAAGTGGGCCGGCTCTGACTGCTCCCTGGCCCCCCAGATAAGCGTCCGAGCTGCCCAAGTAGGAAGAAGCGAGTGTCTTCCTCGGTGGGATCTCAGTGGCCAGGCGTCTGTCCCGGCAGCTCTGTGTTTACACAGGGGAAGGGGCTACCTGTGTGCCCTCCCGGGGGGCGTCACCAAGCCAAAAGCAGACTCCTCTGGCGTCAGCCCCACCCTCCGGCAGCCACTGGACCCCGGCGAGCGGCTCACCATCTAGCCGTGCGGTGCCCAGACGCTGGTTTCTGGGCGCCGTCCCCGAGGAAAGTGCATCGGCTGCTAACCTGCTGTCACCCCGAGTTTACTGCCTTGACCAGCCTCTGGGGGACAGAGGCCAAAGCAGACCCGATGGGCGCCTGCCCCCCACCCTTTCTCCTCCTCCCTCGCTGGCCAACACCCAGCTCCCCCGGAAGTCCGCCCCCCTCCCTGGGGCCCAAAGGGCGCATCCCAGCTGGTCTGCCCCGATCACAGCCTCGGCCCTGAGCCCCATCCTGTCTATCCCAGACAGAGGAAGCTTCTTTGCTTGAAGCCCGTTGGAGCTGGGTCTTGTCACTTCCTTACAAGACTCCTAACCTGTGCAGTGATTAGCAAATGCAGTCTTCTGACACATTCCACCGTGGAGGGTGCCGTGAGCCGTTCCCATGCATCGTGTCACGTAAATCCTTTCGACGACCTTTTGAGGACACAATGCTCCGCGTCCAAGGCCATCCACGAGGTGGCCGCTGGCCCTTGGGAAAGGGGTCCTCCCAAGGGCACACAGTTCGGGGGACCAGGTTTGGGGGTCTGTGAGCAACCTGCAAGAGGGAGCCCTCGCTTCCACAGAGGCCGGCGCCGGGACGTGTGGTTTCGGGGGGGGGGGGGGGCTGTCCGAGTCCGCACACCTGGAGGGGCCCTGATTACCCCACTCACCCCTCGTGTGACCGAGCCTGGAGCCCCGTCCTTCTGACCCCGGGGCCTCATGGGTTAGGAGCCTGGCAGGAAGCCAGAATGCACAGTAGCAAACCTGTAAATACGTACAGAGATTCATTGCAAGGAATTGGCTTGCACGACGGAAGGAAGGGGAAACGTCCTTCCCCGCTGGAACCTCACATCGCTCACCCTGCCACCCCGCCCCGGACCAGGCTGACCGCACTGCTGAGGGCGGTGGCCTCCTGACCGCAGCTGTCGGTCACCTGCGCACACACCTTCCCCGGGACGCCTGGGTGCTGTGACTGTTGCCCGGCCCAGCGACACACAGCGGGCGGCACGGCCACAGAGATCGCTGCCACTTGTCACTGCGTTGTCACAGAAGAGTCCCCGGGCACCCGCCCCCGCCTGCCTCACAACCCTCGCCCAGTGGCTCCTGCGGTCACTCCCCACGACGTTGCGGCCGGGTCGTAAGTCACAGGGCGCGTCCATGGGGCACAAGCTGAGCCCTGCCAGCTTTCCCCCTGCGGCGTCTACACCACCCGCCCTTCTCTTTCCGTGCCACCTCCCTGCTCCGGCATCCCCTGGCTCTTCTGTCGACACTGGCAGACGGGAGAAGGGGGCCGAGGGGTGGGGAGCGGGGCCCGCGGACCCCAGGATGCTTGCACGGCTTGCTCAGGTTACTCAGCCCTGGGGCACCCTGGGGCTCAGCCAGTTGGGTGCCCGACTCTTGATTTCCGCTCAGTTTGTGATCTCAGGGTCGTGGGAGGGAGCCCCACGGTGGGCTCTGTGCTGACAGTGTGGAGCCTGCTTGGGATTCTCTCTCTCTCTCTCTCTCTCTCTCTGCCCCTGCCCCTTCCCTGATCGTACTCTTTTTCTCAAAAAAAAAAAAATTTACTCAACCCCCTTTACACGTCAGTCACTTGGGGGGACGGAGAGAGCAGCCCCGACTTTACGAGGTT
Organism: Herpailurus yagouaroundi; assembly: GCF_014898765.1. Taxonomy (NCBI): domain Eukaryota; kingdom Metazoa; phylum Chordata; class Mammalia; order Carnivora; family Felidae; genus Herpailurus; species Herpailurus yagouaroundi. The sequence goes on from NW_024412422.1 coordinate 18,461,567, forward strand.
GTGGAAGGACGAAAGGAGTTAAATGGAGTTTCCTAAAAGGCTGGCACACCTGTTGAGGAAGCAGGAGGCAGCCGCATGTTCCCGTCTCCCGCGTCCCCACGGCCTGAGGGCAGGGGACGGCTAAGGCTCCTCTTTTGGCTGGGACCTTGGGGCCAATCCAGCCTCACGTGTCCGTCCTCTGTGCGTGAGTGGGTCAGTGGCACATCCCGTGGCTCCCGGCCACGGAGAGAGCACCGCCTTCCACGTAGGACGGCAGCGTAGGGAAAAGTCACTTGTTCGACTGCTGAGAAAACATGAACTGGGCCCAGTTCTCGGTCCTGGGGACGCACACAAGGTCAAGCTCAGAAAGGCAGCTTCACAATTAGAGTATTTATATGACTAGATTTTATAAGTGATACATACGTGTTAGGGAGAAGGAGGGGAGGAAGGAAAAGGAGAGAGAGAGAGAGAGAGAGAGAGAACCTGACCGTCATTGAAGGAGGGAGACTGTCCGTCCCCGAGGTCTGTGGCCTCAGCTACCAGAGCAGGAACAAAGACCTTCCCGAGTCTTACTTTGTGGCAAACAGTGAAATGCAGGCAGGAACAGCAAAACCGTCTGTCCTGCCCTCTTCCGGACCCTAGACAAAAACACATGCTCACTCCTGTGAACCGCCGTTTACGACGAGGGACGCAAACGGACGGCTTGAACGTGACTTTGTTTCCTGCAGTGAAATATGAGGCCAAAGCTTGACCTCTGTCCACAAGGCCGCAGGGGTCTGTCTTCGCGGGACAGTGGGGGAGAGGCCCACGGAGGACCCGGAGCCCCTGCCGGGAGCTCAGTGGCAGTGGTGGCTGGACACGCCCGTGGGAGCGGCAGAGGGTCCGTGCCCAGGATGCGGCTGCCGCTTCAGGAGGCCCCCAAGGCGGCAGAGGGCCCCCCAGCTTGTCGGCTGCCCGTTACTGGTTTCGCTGGAGGAAGATGAGGGAAGCCACGAGGGTATCAGTTCTGCGCAAAGAAAAAGGCTCGTGGCTGATGATCTTAGGAAACCGTCGGCCGTCTAGCGGGCCAAGACACGTCGAAGAGCTGACGGGACAGAGCGGACGGACCTCAGCGTCGCGGCCAAAACCCCGGTGCCAGACACACCTGTAAGTGCCTTCTGAGTTGTCTCGCTGGCTCCTACCCCAGACCAGATAAAGGAGGACTTGGCATTATCCTCATTTTATGGCGAAGCTCAGAGAGGTTAAGCAACTGCCTGAGGCCACACAGCCCAGGACAGGAATAAACCAGTACGTGCTAGTACCTCCCACATGGTGTTTCCTCCACGTTTTCCTCACTGGTGACCCTAAAGGATCCCTTCAAAGGCAAGAAAGCACGCGAACAAGAAAGCGGTAAGGAAACACTTGTCAAGATGATAAGACAGTGGCCGACGCGTCTCAGCCCAGAGGAAAGGGAAAAGGCCACCATCCGGGCCTTTATCTTTCTCCTGGCTGCCGACATGACACCAGAAGAGGGTCCCCAGCCGAGCAGAAAGCTCAGGCTGACCCACAGAGCCTACTGTGGAGAGGCCATGGTGGAGGGAGCCCGGAGCCCCCCGCCCACTCCTGACAGCCGTGGGGCCTTGTCCGGGCTCCTTGGACGCCCCAAGGCTCCCGTTCCTCATCTTTAAAATGGGCATCTCCCCTGGACAGGCTGCTTGGGGTGCCTGTAAGTGAGTCACCTCCCAGGAGAGGCTCAGCCAGTGCTGGCCACTCATCAGATGCCCTGTTGGCTCCTGCTCCTTCTAGCATTTTCTAGCATTTTCATTATTCACTTACAGGAACATCCGCTCGTATCACCTCAGTCCTAACACTGTGCTTTCCCCGGACACTCGCTCCCAAGTGTCACACCCTGGGCAGCTCTGGATTTCGCTCCCTCCTTCCGTGGACGCTGGAGCGCTGCACCGTGAACCGAATGCTTGCTGCACGGCGGCCTGGTTCTCTACGCGCTCCCCGTGCGTTGTGGCATAATCCTCCCCCTGCCCTGGGAGCCTGGAGCCCTGCCGGAGTCCATTTTTCTGCTGAGAAAACTGAGGCACGAGACCAAAGGGACCGCTCCCTGGGTCAGGTGGGAGAAGGTGGCAGAGGGGATTCGGACCCAGAGCCCACGCAGCTCAGCACCGCGGCCTCGGGCCGCCCTGCGTTCGGCCATGTGGTTTCAGACTCAGCCAACCAAAGTCCAAAGTGGGAGTGTGGCTCATTCTTGCTTCTTTTGGAGGCAGGACCAGGCTTTGAGGGTGTCCTCGCTCCGCCCCTCAAGGGACGGTTTCTCTGTTTAATCTCCCTCTGTCACCTGTGCGGGGGCAGCGGCCCTGGGGGGCGGGGAGGGGCTGACCTCTTTCTGGGCCTCCATGTGGTGGCCCAGCTCCCCGGGACAGGCAGTGAAAATGCTCTGGGGGTGGGGGGGGGGGG
>NW_024412422.1:18464093-18467912 GCF_014898765.1 Herpailurus yagouaroundi
GAATCAGAAAGCAAACAGATGGGAACGTGGGTAATTAAATCAATATATCCCAAACAGACGAGGCAAGGGGGGGAGGGGGGAGGGGGGTGGGCCTGGAAGGAGGGGGGAAGCAAAACAATTAGGTCAAAAACTGAAGTTTGAACTCATCACACGCATTCATTTCCAACAGACTGTCCCTTAAAGCTGTGCAGAATGAAAACGCAGAACAAAATAAAACACGCACACGCACATTCTAGAATCTCTTTTGTTCCGTTTTTCTGGAATTCTGTGATTTCTTTTTTTCATATAATTCTTTAGAAGAAAAAAAAAAAAAGAAAAGAAAAGAAAAAGGCAGTCCCATATAGAATAATGGGTTTAAGTCCTTCTTATAGGGGCCGGTTCTGTCACAGGTTAAGGGTCAATTGGGTTGTGTTTTAGAGCAGGCATGTGCTAAGCCTTTCCTATATTTTAAACAGATAATGTCCCTGTAATTTGGGAACACTTACACGAAGGCTGGCTTTGTCCCTTTTTTCCAGTATGTTTGTGGCTGCTGCTGTTGTGCTGAAAAAGAAATACTGTACCTTTAAATTAGGAGGCTCTGAATAATCAACCTTGGGCAGTGAAAAGACTAATGTGCTGTGGAGAACAAGGAGTTTAATCTAATTTAGTTGGAGGGTGTGTGTCTGCGGTGTTGTTTTTTGGAGTGTGGGAATAGGAGACTGAGCTGGCTCCTTGAATGGTCCCTCCTGTGCCAGAATCAGTGGGGAGCCCCGTAGACGCCCGGGATCCAAAGCCGGCCCTTGAAAGGGAGATTAGAAGCATGCTCTGATTTGCAATTCACACTGGTGCACCCCGTGGAACCTTTGGTAATATTTCAAGCCACATTTCAGGAGAAGTGGCCTTAAAATAGCTGCCTAAATTGTATCGGAGTAACCCAGTGCATGCCAGTCATCTGCTTCACGACGTGCGTGCTTTTGGGGAGCTCTGCCCTCCGCACCCCCACCGGCATCTTACAAGGAGCGTTTTTAGGTGTCGTGCAAACTTTTGTGCCTGTTGAATTTGCCGCATTGCTTCCGGAGGCACAGACAGTGTGTTTTTCCCTAGTAAGTACCACATCAGGGGACGAAAGGTATTTTCCTTGCAGAAAAATGGGGGGCCAGGGTGCCTGTTGGGTTAGAAAATAGAATTTTCCCTGACTGCCTTTTTGTTGTTGTTGTTGTTGTTTTTTTTTTTAAGTCTGGTAATAAGTTTCTGCAGAAATGTACCACAGGATGAGGTCAGGGAAATAGCGCCTACTGGTATCAGAGACCTCTCTGCACGTCAGGCAACGATCAGCAAAGAGACCACGTTTTCCCCTTGCTGGGAAGCAGCCTTGGAAAAGTTCCTGGTGAAATTACACACATTGATGACACTGGAAGTTGAAAGACCACAATCCTCGTGTCGTGGGATCGCCAAACCTGAACGTGCCGGGAGAGACCGTCCACGCGAGAGCCGGGAACAGGCAGTGAGAGGCAACCTGAGCCGCGTTTTATCTGAAACTTCCCCAACGCTCTCCTCGTTCTTTTCACGAGCTCGGCTGACACGCTACAACTCTACTCTCGCAATTAGCCTGTACCGTGCAAAGCCTATGCTTTAATTTCTTTCTCTCGCTGAAAGTGTCAGTACTTTAATCTTAAAGAGATTATATGGGTTTTCTCTAATCTCATTTCAGAGAGCCGAGCACAGCGCTTATAAGTTCCACTGACTATAACATAATAATAAGAGATGCAACTTTGATTTCTAGCAACATCCGTGTCAAAGTATTTTATACTTTGGCCTTTGCTAGAATGGAATGTCACTGCCTCGCTTTCAATTCCCTTCCATCCGAAAATATTTAGGTATCGTTCAAGATACTGCCTGACTTCAGAAATAGTCCCTTTCAAAAACCTTCTGCTTTTCTGGGGGAACATTTTTGCAAGAGCTCGAAGGTAGCCCGTGTGTGAAGAGTAGTTCTTGGATATCTTTTTTTAGGTGGTTGGGGTAAAAAAAAAAAAGAAAAAAATTATATTCCTTGTCCCTGCATGTTATTTGAAATCATGTTTAATTATAAAGTTTCATTAAAAACCTTTGCTCAAAATTTTAGAGGCCTAATAAGATTTCCATTAATTTAAACATATCACTATTCCCACGACAGCCCCAAATGCTTTCTTTCGCCGCTTTCATCCATGGTTAAATATGTAAATAAAATGTCTAAAGTCATTCTTCAAAGAAGACAAAAGAAGAAAGGGCTGAGGGGAAAGACAGCCATAAAATTCCTCCCAATTCTCCATAACATTTGCCAGAGGGGGGCCGGTTGCCAGCCAGGGCCGAGCAGCAGGGGACCTCCCTGCTCCTAACGATCACACATCTCAAATCCCACACACAGGAAAAAAAATAAAATAAAATATCTTTTCAGCTGGAGCCATCGAAAGACCCTTCTCATTTATTAGTTACAGAGTTATCTCACAGCTGTTCATTTCTCATCTATAATAACGTCTATTTGTTGGTTTCTGTCTCAGCTGGGCAGAGCGGAGCCCTGGTGCAGACATTTTTATAAAAACGGGGGAAGAAAGCCATCTGAAGTGGTTATGGCTAAAATAACGGGTCTGAACATGGCTGAATTAGAATGGCACATAAAAGATCGATTAGGACGCACTTTCTCAAATAGCTCACGCCCACTCCTGGCGTTTGGGGCTCTCCCTTGTGTCCAGAGTTTCTGTGGCAGAGAAGCAAAAAAGGAAAGGAGAGAAAATGGGACCAATGAAGGACCTCGGCAAGGAAGATTCTGGAGAGGCCAAGGGATGCCCGCTGAATTTTTTTTTTAACTTAAAGGTTTTAAAATAAGCCACTAAACAAACAACAACAAACACAAAATCATAGGAAGAATGGCAGCCTTTAAAACAGCAGGGGTTTTTTTGTTTTGTTCTGTTTTGTTTTTTAACTTGGGAAATAACAACACGGTTGAAGGTGTCTTTTCCACTCTCTCCCTCCCTCCAGCCTCCTCCAACACCCCCACAGCGAGAGTCAGGGTAGCGACTCAGGGCCGGCTGCACAAATCTGCCTATTAGTTCTGGGGTCCTGGGCAAGCCTCAGCCTCAGTCTTCTGGGTGTTTACTGGACGGATGGATGGGTGGATGGGCAGGTGGACGGATGGAGGGTTGGTGGGTGGGAGGACGCTGGGTAGGTGGTGAATGGGTGCGTGGATGGACGGATGAATGTTTGGATGGGTGGACAGTTGGATAGGCTGGTGGATGGGTAGGTGGGTATGTGACATCTCCCAAGTTTCTTACAGATGGAAAAGAGTACCACTTGTCTTAAATAAAAGCCAGTATTCCGAAGAGCCTTCTCAGAGGAAGGGCCCCCCTTCTGCCACAGCTTACCAAAAGCTTCCCGGGGGAGGAGGAGTGCCTGCAGTCGCCTCTCCCGCGGGAGCACTTCCTAGAGAGAGCCAGCAAACCCGCAGCGCCTTCCCCTGGAGGGCTGCATCCAGCTCCCCCAATGCCCAGTGCAGGGCGGGGAGACGGAGGGGGCCGCAGCGATCCACACCGCACACCTCTCCACTGTCAAACCTCAGAAAGGAAGGCGGAGGAAGAAAGAAGGCGGAGGAAGAAGGTCCGCTCCTCCGACCTCTCCTCTGGCCGCAGTCATCCAACTGCCCCCCTATACGAGATCCTGGGAGTCTCAGAGGAACTTAAAAAAGATCCTGACCTAGAGGGCGTCTAAGAGGAGAGAGACCCGCCCGGCCACCTCCTAGGGGAGCTGTTTATTTAAGGGTCACTACGGGCTTTGCAAGTTCTTCTGGAGGCCAGGAGTGGTGTGGGT
>NW_024412422.1:18472912-18502532 GCF_014898765.1 Herpailurus yagouaroundi
AAATAAAAGTGAAAGAAAAAAGTTTTTGCCCTGAAAGTCAGGATGCTGTGATAACACTGAAAGTAAATATGAGCTTACAGGTTTGTTGTTGTTGTTGTTGTTCTGTTTTGTTTGCAGAAGGAGAGCCCCTCGGGGTTAAGTAACCCCCTGGTGTAACTAATTTGTGGCAAAGTGGTTGGTTCAGCTTCCAGGAGAAAACTTTTGTTTAGAACCTTCCGTAAATACACGGTGCTGTGTTGAGGTTGGCTTTGCTGCCCATTTGCAAATCAGACGGGATGACTTCTCTGTCACTTAAAGAACTTCTTTCTGCTGGGTGGCGTGGAGGGGGACAGGGAGGGAGGGAGGGAAGGAGGCGAAGCGGGTGTCCAGGAAGGAGCCATCCCCGGGGGCCCTCCCCCAGAAGGGCTGTGTATGGGACAGCAGTTTCTGTGCAGACAGGAAGAAAGGGGAGCCCTGACAATTCAGTACACTCCAGTGGGTTCGGAGTCACTTAAAATAGACTCCAGCCTTCACAAACGGTCTTTCTCCAAGACAGAAACTGTCACCAAACCCCACCTTTGCAAATGCAAACAATGTGCGATACATTTCTTCCCTCTGTCCTTGAAAACGAAAAGACAAACAAGTATTTTGCTGTTCCAGAGAGACAACAAAAGAAATCTCAACAAAAGCACGGGGAGGCCCAGCCCTCAGAAACCCTCTAGTGTTACATTTTGTGGCTTTTTAATGGAAACCAAGCCAATGTTATACACGTTTGGACTGATTTGTGGAAAGGGGGGGGGGGCGGGGAGGGGAGAAAGATCATTCAAAAGTACCCAAAGGGTTTATTGACTCTTTCTATTGTTAAACAAATGGTTTCCATGAATAGATCCAGAAGCACTAGACAAGTCTAGTGTAACCTCTCTACCACACCCGGAAAGAGTGGTGATGCTTGTACATATTTGTAATACAGGGTATTTTTCACGCTCCACTATTTTTATTAAAAATAAAATCTGTTCCTCTAGTTTGGTGCCCGTCCCTTGTGCATCATGACGTTTCCCTCTCCAGAGTGGGGAGGGACTAGAGAAAACTTCCCCTCTGTTGGCTTTTCGGGCAAATCCTGAGTGCATCTCTAGAGATTACGGTGCTCCGTACGCGGAATGGCAGATGGGCGGCTGCTGAGGTTGGCAGGATAATTTAATCTCGAGTTTCAGTGGAATTAACGCAGGAAATGCGGAAGGCTGGATGTGAGGGCCTGGTTGGAGACGCTTCCTCAGGGAGTGACTTGGCCGCAGAGTGGGGGTACCCTGGTGAGCTCCGGACCAGCCTCCGGTAATATCTCCGGGGAGTGGGGCCAGCCCAAGTAAGAGGACCAGGTCGGGGTAGTGTTCAGTTGCTTGCTGGGATCAGGTCGTACCTAGACGGTTCTGTGCACCCGTCCAAAGCGTGCTGGCTTTGTGGCAAGTCTCGGCCATGTTTACGAAACAGATTATAGCCCTGAACAGAAAAAAAACAGCTGCTGAGGGTGGGCAAGTCGTTAAGGAGAAGTTAATCAGCTCTGTATGTCTGTGAACTTGATTCTTCTCCTGTGCTGGCTGCGGGAGGGACGTAGGTGATACCTGAAGGGAGCCCAGGTTCAGCGGTCAGAGGCACAGCTACACTCAGGTCCTAACCCGCAGTTTCCAAGGGCACGGTCCAGACCCACTGCCGTGGGAAACCGGCACGATAAACCACGCTATCCGTGGGGTCGTGGTGAAGTCAAGCTCTCGGTTGAACAAAGAGCCCGTAAGAATTTTGAACGTGTGTTAAGGGCTTACTAAAGACAGACAGAAGCCTGGAGTCAGGACAGCCTGTTTCTTGAAGAGGGTGTTTAGGAATTGAGCCTGATGACGGTAAGGCCACCCTCGCATCGATACCAGAGCTGGGCAAAGGTCCGGGTCGGTTTGGGGGCACCACCTCCCGTGGACGTGTATGGCTGTGGCCTTCCCGAACAGGGACCCCGAGTGGTTTGGGATGACGTTCAAGAAACACCACCTGAGTAGGCAAATCAATTCAGAATAAAATCCAAAATTGCCTTCAGCGCACTGAAAAAGAAAGACAAAAGTTTTTTAAAAATGCCCGCAAATAAAAACCTATTTGTGGACCGTTCCCGCCCAGCCCCCCCCCCCCCCCCCCACCAAAGACCATCTAGAGATACTCGTGTAAGGGTGTGTGTATGTGCGTCATGTTCCCTTAAAGTGACTCTTAGGAAAAATAGAAATGACGTGTGACAGAGCTTCGGAAAGTCTGGAAAGATAACACTACGGAGAGCTGCTGTGAGCATCAGAGCTGAGTGTGACCCCCAAATTCCTCCGTGGTGAACTCCGTGGACATCTGCCCGCGTTTGGCTGTGTCGGCCGCAGACCTCAGTCCCCGGGGGAAAACTAAGTTCCGCGGCACTAGAATGCGTTTCGCCGTGGATACAGACCGCAGGAGTCGTGTTCGCAGATGTCGGGGGCTCTTACCACACGGTCGGGGCAGGTGCACGGGGCGGGGCCGAGTCGGCCGGAGATGCGTGCCCGTGACCACACAAGGGATTTCTTACCAAACTGCCTCTTGGGGCGCTTTCCCGCGGAGCCCCCATCTGACCTGGGTCAGGCGCAGATAATTTGTGAATTTTAGGAGAAGCATCGAGGCCCGAGAGCGCAAACGCCACCACTAGGCCCTCGGGTCCTCTCGAGCCGGACTCGGGACTTCCGCAGGAATTGTTGCCCGCCTTAACGTGGCGATTTCCCAGCCTCCCGGCCCTCGCCTTCGCTCCGGGGAGACGGAAGCCCGCTTTGGGGGACGGATCCCAGCCGCGAGGTCGTGGTGAGAAGCCCAGAGCAGGGGACTGTCCAGAGTCACGCTGCAGCGCGTCCCCGTGTGTTCCGTCATTCTTTCTCTCTGCCGCCCAGCTCCTCGCCACCTCCTCTGCGCCAGCGCCCGGGAGACGGGGCACCGTGGCTCCGAGGTCGCGGCCCGGCGCGGGAGACCAGCACGCCGTGAAAGCGGCTCGTGAGTGACGCGTCTTCGGCGTCCTTCTGTTTTGAGCGGGGGAGGCCTCCCAAGGGTGGCCCCAAGTGCGCGCAGACAGCAGATCCCACACGGATCGTCTCTCAGCAAGGCGATGCTGCAGGGACACGGCAATGGCCAGAGCGCAGAAGCCTCCGCGCGGCCCTCGCGGTGCCCGGCGCCCGGCGGAAGTTCCCGGCGTGGTAACAGCCACTCCAGCAGCGGGCCGAGTGCTTTCCGGGAGTGTCTCCTTCCACGGCCGCCCAGAGAGGTGCCGCTGTCAGCCCCGCTTTCCCTTGGGGCCCAGAGAGGTTCAGTACATTCCCAGGGTCACACAGCAAGTAAGAATTAGAGCCGGACAGGACAGGCAGTCTGATCATGGGTCCTGGACCACCGACTCCGTCGGTTCTCGTCAAGCGAATGAACGATCGCTGAGCACTGGATGCCACGTGCTTGCTCGATCCGCTGACCCTTTCTGGCAGGACCGTTCTCGTCCCCGTGCCGCAGATGAGGACAGGGGGCCACAGAGAAGTCGAGACACGTGCCCAAGGCCACGCAGGGAGCCAGCAGGAGCCCGATCGTGGACCTGGCTGTGTGGCTCCAAACCCACACCCGTGAGCACCGGCCCTCCCACCTCTCTCCATGGTCCTAAGGACTCCAGTGCATTGAGTTCCTTGGCCTTCACAGCAGCCCCCCCATGCCTGTGCCGTGAGCCGGGGGGGCAAGGGCATCCTGGCACGGAGCGCAGGTCGCCTCGCCGGCTTGGGAGACGACAGGAGGGGGTGGCAGCCGCTTGCCACCTGGCCGCCTCGCTGGCTGGCTGAGTGAGCCCAAAGGTGGGCGCTCGGGGGGGGGGGGGCAGCAGGGCTGGGCCCAGATGGGCCGGAGGGGCCGGGTGGTCAGGGACGGCCACGGTTTTGACTGGGGCGGCCAGGGGGCGCTCGCCAAGACAGAAGAGGACACGTGGCCTGGGCCAGAGGAGAATGGAAGGTGAAAGTGGCAGGAGGCGGGGCCTCTGATGTGCCGGGTGGAGGTCAGCACACAGGCTGTGCCTGGGCTGCGGGACTTGGGAGGGAGCCTGGGGCCAAGGGTGGGTGTCCCAAAGCGGTCAGGGTTGGAGGAGGGTTTAATTGGGAGCAGAGGAAGGAGAGGGATGAAGAAAGGAGTGGGGAGGGGGAGGAGGGAGGGAGGGAGGAAAGAATAGAGAGGGGAGGAGGAGGGAGGGAGGACGGAGGAGACAGAGGAGGAGGAGGGAAGAAGGAGGGAGGGGGACAAGCGGAGGAAGAGCAGCCACTAAATTTCTCAGGGTCACAGTGGGAGGGTTGCGGGAGATCACGTGACGGTCTCATCTGGAGGTAGATATGTGGTCCAGATAGAGGTAAGGGGAGCTAGGAGGGTGGGCGCCTACGAATCCCTCCCCGCCACCCTCCGGAGCCTGGGGCATTCGCCTCTCTCTCTAACTTTTAACCCTTGGGCCACCGAAGCAAAATTAAAATGATCTCCAGGGGCTGGTATTCTTTAATCCTCTACGGGCGCCCGCGGGAATGCTGCTTCAAGACCGAGAACAGAAAACAAAAGTCAAGAAGTGACCCCAAGCAGTGGATGTCATCCGATTTCCCACACCGCTTTCTCGGGGCTGCAGACAAGAGGCCGGGGTCCAAGCTGGCGCCTAACACCTACAGGGCGCGGGGCCGCCGTCTGATCTGGGACCGAGCACCGTCTCGCCCCCACTATGCCCCTGTTTGCAGTCTGCCTCGACCACCGGGGCGGGCTGCTGGACTTCTCTGCCTCCGTTTCTGTTTGTAAAACGGGGGCGCTGTCGGTGCCTGCCTCGCGGGGGGCTCAGCGTCCCCTAAGTGGTCCAACGTGTTCACCTGTCTGTTCCCCACGACTGTCCAGAGCCCGGAGAAACTCCCGTGTGCACGGTACCCAGAAGACGATCTGACGGAGGGCAGAGGAGGGCTGGCGTTGTGTTTACGGCCTCTCCCTCCCCCAGAAAGTAAGCCCCGCAGGCTAATGAGGACTGATCTTTAAAGAGAATGAGGGTTTTTTTAGAGAAACACTTTCCCAATGCCGTGTTCGGGTTACACAGGATACCCACTGGTCTTTCAAGTTGAAAAGGCAGGTGCAGTGTCTCTGCCACGGTGGAGAATGTGCTCGGCCTTCCTCTTTGAACACGATCACATCACACTCACTTCCCAGGGACTCAGACCTCATGCATGGACATTTCTGTACGCAAATGGATGGAGGTGGCTGTAATGGGCCGACGGAGAAGAACGGCCAGACTTCAGGGAAGCTCGCTGAACACGCTCAGGCAACATAGCGTGGCGTATTTTTTAATGTTTTATTAAGAGTGTGAAGGCCAAGCTGGAGGGAGGAGGGAAGGAGGCGTTTGAAATCCGTGCGGGTGAAGTTTCTGCCGCTGCCGAGGTGAGCCTTCGTAACTGGGGACTCCCGACAGTCCCGCCCCTGGGAAGGTGACGCTCCCGGACCCCGCACACCATCCGCAGCCGAGGGGCACTTCTCGAAAGTCCCTGAGTTTCGCTTTGTTGTTCTAAGACACATCTTTTGTGCAGGGAGGAGGGCGGATACCGAGCCCGCATCCAGAGGGCTTCAGTTTGTAGGAAAGAGTTCTTAACATCCATCCTTGAAACACACGCTTCCGTCCCACACGGAGGGACTCTTCTGGAATCGGTGGCTTCCGGGAGCGCAGTAATGATGGATGGGATGCTCTCGGGCGGTCTCTGACGACCCGGGGTCTCTCCCAACAGATGTCCTCAAAGGGAGCACTCCATGGCGTTTGGGGGAATATTTGCCCTAGAAGAAAGAAAGGGGGAAAAAAAAACCGTCTTAAACACCTACCTTAACAATGTTTTTGTAACTGAGGCAGGACTACAAAGTTATCAACCCTGACAGGTGATCTATCCCGGCCTGCTTTGAGAGGTGGGCGCCCGTGATTATGGGGGGCAGGTGCCGGTGCCGACTTTGATCAGCAGAGACAAGCTCTGGGGTCGGGGCTGTGTCCTCCCTCGCTCGCCCCCGGGGCACGGCAGCACCTGTTTAGCTCCGGGCCGCCCTCTCATAAAACACTTGGGCTCTGCTGGCTCCCAGTAAGATTTTTCATTTGCAAAAGGCTTTTCTTCCCACAGCTCATCTGGAGTGATGTTAACCAACCTGTGTCCATGTTGTCTAACTGTCCTTGCATTTCAGGCCGCAGCTTAAATTCAGGAACCCTGTAAGCCAGCTGACGCTTTTTTTTTTTTTTTTTTTTTTTTTCTTAAAGGGAAGACATACTTTCTTAAGTACTGGAAGAATAAAAGTCAACTTGCCCTTCTGTGCGTGGCATAGCGGACAGGGGACGTGAGAGATTGTATAAAGAATTTGTAGCTCTACTTTGCTCTAATGCTAAAACAGGCCTGCGCAGACAAAAAGAAACACAATCAGAATGAAAGGGAAAGGTCAGTTACAAAATGTAACCATTCGTCTAAGGCTTTTTTCCACCAATGAAGCCCGATACCGCAGCCATGTTCACAGTATTGCGTGACATCTTTTGGGTAATAGAGGGCCTGAGAGAGAGAAAAGAGAGACGGGGCATTAGAGAGAGAAAAGCGTAAGAGAGGAAGGGGCATCAAACAAAGTTGGAAATATGTTTTAATTTCCAGCCCACCTCTGTCTTCTCAAGGTTTTATTCTTGTAAATAAGATGATCCCACTGGGTTAGGGGTGTTCAAATCACTCAGTCTGGCCAAGCAGGTGGGACAGAAGAGTGGGTGTGTGTGGCTGAAAGTCAGGGAAGCTTCTAGGAAAGATTGTGCTTTGTGCTAAAAAGATGATGAGGAAGCCTGTCCTTTTCCTGCACAGAAGTAGCGTGTGGAAGTCGTACGTGGAGCTGTTGCAACCGTTTTGTGACCATGAGGCAATACACTCAGTATTAAAGCCATCGCTCTGAGGATGGCAGGTGCAAAACGAGAACGCCAGGCTCACGATGACTTCGTCAAGCTCCTACACCTCCAGGCTTCTTGATGTTTGAGGTAATTAACTGCCTGGGTCCTCCAAGAGTCCTTGAGTTGGGGGTCTTATGACTGGTAAGAAAACATATTTGATATGGTCAACTAGTCCAGTGCTTCTGAAATCTTAATGTGCATACAAATCACCTGGAGATCTTGATAACCTACCAGATCCTAATTCTGTAGGTCTGGGCGGGACCCAAGAGTAATAAAGAGTAATGAAGAGTAATAAAGAGTAATAAAGTTTGTAATAGACTCCCAGGCGGTGCTGACCTAGTCTGAGTAACCATCCAGCACCATCTGCACTGTGAAGTTCTTGCACATTGTTCCTGGCCACAATGAAACGGCCTTCGCTTGGGCACCACCACTTGGGTGTCCCAGCTTGGATTAGCTCTCCGTTTTTAAAAACGTCTTACATTGAAGTAAACTCTGCTTCCTTATGACTCTTGCCTCTTGGCTCTCTTTCTGACACATGGTCTGCTATCCTTCATCTAACTCATTTTCCCCACGAAGGCCCCTTGTCTTTAAAGTTGAGCGTTATGTGTTCCCTGCCTCTGGTTGGATTCTTAAAACTGTGGCCCAGACAGCTTGGTATCACTTTGCTGACTGTCCTCCGAGTATGCTCACCCGGGTCTAAATTCTCGTTCGGGAGCGGTGCCGACAGGCGGCTTCGACTCTCCAGGAATTGCCGAACGAGGACCCGAGGATCACTGGACACAGGATCACCTACAGCACACAATGTCCGTAACAGTGGGACACTAGAGGCATTTTTATGAAAGCGGGAACCAAACAAGGCTCTCGACGGTTGTCCAACGTTACCCCGGACGTGCCGGACCCACCATGCCGTGAAGTAAGGCACGCGGAGGAGACACAAGGGGGGAGACCGGCGGAAGCTGTCAATATTTGCAGACGATGTGATCGAAAAGATAATTAGCTTAAAACAGAATCTGTGAGAACGGAATAGAATTGATAAGGAGACGAAGAGAAAACAAATCTGCAGAATTATCAGCTTCCTTAGGACCCAGCAGTAACCAGTTGAAAATATAAAGGACAGAAAGACCACCTTTGCAGAACGTACGAAAAGTGGAAGTAAACCGCCAAGAAACAAGGTGCGCAAGCCCTTTGGAAGAAAATGCCACTTGTTCCCGAAACGATAAAATAACTGGGTCAAATACTTGCCAAGTGATACCATGTACCTGGCCAACATGTCAGTTGTCCCCAAGTCAATCCCTAAATATGATGCAATTCCTATGCAAAAGCCTGTATTCTTTGGAACTCTACAAAATGATTTTAAGCCATCAAATCTGAGCAAAGACCCAAAGGAGGGGAAGACACTGAGACAATGGTAAGAAAGAGTGTACTTTTCACAACAGTCGGGTGCCCTTTAAAGCTACAGTAATGAGGGGCGCCTGGGTGGCGCAGTCGGTTGAGCGTCCGACTTCAGCCAGGTCACGATCTCGCGGTCCGTGAGTTCGAGCCCCGCATCGGGCTCTGGGCTGATGGCTCGGAGCCTGGAGCCTGTTTCCGATTCTGTGTCTCCCTCTCTCTCTGCCCCTCCCCCGTTCATGCTCTGTCTCTCTCTGTCCCAAAAATAAAAATAAACGTTGAAAAAAAAAATTTAAAGCTACAGTAATGAAAACAGTATAGGAAAACAGCCTTAAAACAAACAAAATATAAGGCCCAGAAGGAGCCTTAAATGCGTTTGGGACTTTATTTCAAATGAATAAGAAAGAATGCCTTATTCAATCAATAATGTTGAGGCTTGTTTTAAATTTGGGGACATATTTATACCAGAGCTCTCATACATTTATCAAAATCTATTTTGGACTGTTCAAAAACGTAAATGTAAAAATAATACTACCATCAGGGGGAAAAAGCTATTTGAAATCGTCATTCCATGCCAAGTAAATTCTGGTAAATACTACCTATCACTTACCAGGAAGGAATCTTCCTAGTATGACACCACAGCCCAAACCAGTAACAAAAATGATTTGACTCCATCGAAATTACACATTCTGTATGGCAAAAAAAAAAAATAAAAAATAAAAAATAAAATAAAATAAATAGAAAATTTTAAATGCGAAATCCCCAGGAACAAAATTAAAAAGCAAAAACTATAGTTTCCTGCATGGGTCTATAAAGAGGCGATTCAAATGGGAAGAAATACAATCATCCGTAAACCTGTAGAAATAAAGTTCATCTCACCCAATGTAATCAAAGCGTGCGTGTGTGAAAACATGATTATTTTTGCCTAAGACGTTGGCACTCTCGTTTTAAGGCTCCTAATACCTAGATTTGGCTTGGGCGTGGAGAAACGGGTTCCGTGTCATGCCAGGGGATCTAAAGTGGATTGTCCTCACCGGAGCAAATGCAACGTGTATCCAACACCTTTTCAAATGGGTGGACCCTGCGAGGCAGGAATTCTACTTGCATTAAATGTATTGAAAGATGGAAACAATCTAGGTGTATACCAGCAGGTTGACTGTTCAATTCAACCGTGGTAAATCCTTAGAATATCATGTAGTCATTGCAGTAATTACGTAGAAACATGTTATTAACGTGGGCAGATGGCCAACCGTGTTACTAAGCAGGTGGACACCGGCCAGGGAAGACCAGGGCAGCCCTCTGGCTGTTGACGATTGGCATGTTTTCTGATTGGTTCATACCTGTGCCACATCAGTCGTTAGGCATTTTGAATATTAATCTGCTGTTAACTGAACAAGGCAGGGCATGCGATACATTCTGTGGACTGTACCATCTCATTTTTCATAAAATGTGTGTATATTCCTGGGAAGACATGAAATGTTTCCAGTGGTTATCTGTGCTTGGCAGGATTTATGGACAATCTTTACATTCTTCTTTATACTTTCTCAATTTCAGTGCTTAGTGATAAATATGTATTATGTAGAAAGAAAGAAAGAAAAAAGAGAGACAAAGAGAAAGAAAGAAAGAAAGAAAGAAAGAAAGAAAGAAAGAAAGAAAGATGGATGGGTAAGTGGATGGGAGGATGGATGGATGGGCAGACAGATGGACAGATGCACAGGTGGACAGATGGATGGACAGATGGGTGGACAGATGGGTGGGTGGACAGGTGGATGGGTGGGTGGAAGTTTGGATGGATGGATGGACGGATGGGTGGACAGGTAGATGGATGGATGGACGGACAGATGGGTGGATGGACAGGTGGATGGATGGATGGATGGATGGATGGGTGGATGGATGGATGGAAAGATGGATGGATGGATGGATGGATGGATGGATGGATGGAAAGATGGATGGATGGATGGATGGATGGATGGATGGATGGAAAGATGGATGGATGGATGGATGGATGGATGGAAAGATGGATGGATGGAAAGATGGATGGATGGATGGACGGATGGAAAGATGGATGGATGGATGGACGGATGGAAAGATGGATGGATGGATGGATGGATGGATGGATGGATGGAAAGATGGATGGATGGATGGATGGATGGATGGACGGATGGAAAGATGGATGGATGGATGGATGGATAGATGGACGAATGGTTGGGATGGGTGAGAGAGGGTTTGCAAAGCTATTAAAAACAATAAGATACTTGCGTACTACTTTGTGGATCAGAGGCTGCAAATCCAAACGCCCGTAGGGCTAGGAAAACAGTGAATGAAGCAGATAATGGGAGAGAGTAAACAAGGAGAGTTATAGGGTCTCTGGATCTATGTGTCCTGTCTGAAAGGCTGCTGCAGCTAAGCTCCAAACCACTGCTGCAGTGCAGATTTGGGAGCCTGGTGTTAACAGAAATTCTGATTTTTCAAGATAAACCAGAAATCTTGATTTTTTTGGGGGGGGGGGGGGGGAGGCGGTTAGTGTTACGCTTTTAAGTATGGACAACTAATCACAACTTGTAAAAACACTCTGCTAGCCTGCCATGTCTATGCCCTGTTCTAGACCCCAAATTTGGGCGAGAATTACAGCGGCTTTCCAGCGGGTCCCCGGCACGAATGATTTAAATCGGGCTCTCTCCCCGCTGTCCTCCACACCCTGCGTCTGACCCGTGCTCCCCCGACCCCTGTCCCTGTATGACTGCGCTTGCCTCCCCCCGGAGACAAGCGTTACATTTACCCTGTGACATTTCCTTCCCCAAGCGCAAGGCCGTCCCTTTGGCCCCGACTTGGCTCCCCGCTTCCAGCACGGGCCTGGTTCTGAGCTCTTTCTGACGCCTACTTCTGTCATGCAACGTGTGTTGTTCTTTCCGCGTCTCTGTCATCCCAAACTTGACCAGCGTTTTCTGGGGCCTTCTGGCTTCACAAATGCGTTGTGGGAGGGGGGAGCAGGTTTTCCGATTCCCTGAGTTGGCTGTTGGGAAACAACCAGGGAGCGGCTAGCAAAGGCAGCCGGTCCTTGGTAAGCCCGGCTTTGTTTCCGGCGTGGGGTTCTGACGGCGCTGGGGACGGCGTTGGTCGCAGCGACCGGGGCAGATTTCCGCGTGCCCCTCGATGCTGACATTTGTTAAGGGATGTTGCAGAAGTTCGGGAGCTGGGTGCGAGACCCGGTTGTCAGCATCCTTCCTGGTGCCGCGTGAGGCTGCCGGCTTGAACTGCACACAGTGGGAGCGTTTACACCGCAGAAACTGGGCAGGTGCCCCCAGCGAGGGCAGCGTCTCCCTCTGGGCAGCTGCCCGCTGACTTTTTCCAGCAACCACCCCCCCATGAGCTGTTTTTGTTTTTATTCTCAGATAGAAACGCAGGCAGCACAGTCTTCAACGCATGAGCCGAAGTGTAAGCATGAGAATTTCTCACACCTCGTTTTCTTTCACTACTTTATTTTTTTACTCTTTATTTATTTTTGAGATAGAGAGAGACAGAGAGACAGAGCGTGAGCAGGGGAGGGGCAGAGAGAGAGGGAGGCATAGAATCCAAAGCAGGCTCCAGGCTCTGAGCTGTCTGCCCAGAGCCCGACGTGGGGCTCGAACCCACAAACCGCGAGACCATGACCCGAGCTGAAGTCGGATGCTCAACCGACTGAGCCACTCAAGCACCCCTCTTTCTCTACTTTAAATATTACCTCAATTCTTATAAGTGTATGATTTATCTCCTGCTCTTGAATTACGGTAACAACGAGCAGAAGTTGGAGGTCTTTCTCACTGTAGGGAAAGCGTGCCCATGGCATCCGTTTCACGAATGGACGTGAGCTGGTTGCCTCCCCGCCCCCACCAGGGTTCACCGGATCCTTTCTCTGCTCGGGGCTCCGTGTGGTTACAGGGGTGCGGGTGCCCGCTCCGGCCTCCGTGGGCTCCCTCCATCCGGCTCCCCGGGGAGGTGGGCACGTGCGGGGTCACAGTGCGTCTCTGTCACCCGGTGGGCACAGGCCCTCCCTCCCGGGGTCCGGCGGCATGACAAGGCCAGTACCTGGAGGGGAAGGTATTTTCAGAGAATCTGAACCAAAGCTGTGCTCACATCATGAAATGCTGGGGCCGTCCGAGCCTGAATGAGGTCATTTGGGCTTCTAGGTCCCGATCGTACGGCAGGGTCTTCTCCTCCTCACAACCTGACAGAGGGGCTCCCACTGGCACAAAAGCGGCTCGTGAGGGCTTCGTAGGAGAGCCGAGGAGGTGAGTGGACCCACCCCGGGCTCTGGCCGTCAGTCCCTCCGTAGCAAGCACCTAAAACTCATATTCCCAGCGGCGCGTTGGTTTTGCCGGTGATCTGGTGAGCCGGGCATTCTGGAAGGGCTCGGCTGGGTTGTTGGGCTATGATCGCCCTAATGAAGGCCGTCCTCTGTAGGGCCTCCCCGCGTGCGGCTCGCCAGCCCCAGCGCTGGGTCCACAGAGGGTGGCCCCTCCGTGCGGGCTGTGTGCGCGAGGGCCAGGCCCGAGCCCTGTCTGACAAGGGAGTCTCGGAGCCACCTGGGTTCGAGGAGAGAAGTTAGTCTTCACCTGCCCGTCGGAGGAGGCAAGGACGCTGTGGCCCCCTCCAGGCCCGGGAGACGGGGCGCCTCCCAGCTCACCCAGAACAGAAGCTCACCTCCTTCCCCCTCCCGCCACGGATCCCCCACCTTGTGGTTTTGGTTTTGGGTTTTTTTTTTTCTCTCATAAATTGCAAGAAAAGGGTCCCTAGGTGGGATCATTCCTCCTTGTCAGAATCACGCTGTCCCTGTCTTCAGCGGCATGTTGACTCTCAACCAGAGGACCTCAGCCCCGGAAAGAGCGCGCGTTGGGCCATTTTGCCCAATGTGCTGATGGGTCTGGTCTCCAGGCCGACGGGGGACACTTTTTGTGGGCCGAGTCTGTTTACTTCTGGAAAAACCTGGCTTCCTGTCTCTAAGGGGGAACAGGTTTAAAAGGCCTCATAAAAAAAGTGCTCAAAGCCCCTTAACATCAAATGGTTCTTACAAGGACAGCGTCTGATGAGTTAAGTGTAAAGGAATCAGAAACATAAGGCTTGAATTTCCTCGCAGATACACATGGGTTATAAATTAAGGAGGAAAAATCATGTCAAAACGTGTTCTGGCATTTAGCCAGAACTGAAAATGTTTCAAAATTGGTTTTGAGGTGCTGGCCGTTCCCGTGTCCCGTCTCCGTGGATCCCTTCTGGTCTGCGAGGTTTAGTTATTTTTTAAGTAAACGGCAGTGGAACTGCAGGACGGGGGAGCGGCTCCAACTTGAGTTAACCAGATTAAAAAAAAAAAAAACTTTCCTCCTGCAAGACAGTCCCGCACGGAGACTCGAAACGCTCTCGTTTTGTGTTGGTTTTAATTGAGATTTCAAAGAAAGGGCCGTAGCTTTTATGGCGGTTGGTATGGTTCTTATTTAGATTAAGGCTCCGGGAAGGATAAAGCTCATTAAATTCAGTGCTCGACCAGGGAACGGCTGCGTGGCCTTTGTTTCACCTGTTTTCGGGAGGTTTATGTACCTACAGCCCCGCGTCGGGCCATGGGCAGAGCCCGCGTGTGGACGGAGACACGGGAACCTGTAGGAGGGAAGGGAACGTGTACGACCGTGTTCCCAGGGGAACGTCTGTGATCTGGGCTGCAAGGGCAGGGACGCACCACATTTTTCGTTTAAGCTTTTCGTTTTAAACACTTTAGACGCGTCATCGTTCTTAAAACGGATGCCCCAGTGCCAGCTCAGACCGGAATAGATCAGCATCTACGTTTCTAGGGGTCCTCAGCTGGGACGCTCCCTCCCATCCTTAAAAAATCAGCTCGGCGGTAGGAACGTTGTCCTGAGCAGCCCCAGCCACCAGGGAGGTCACAGACCCTCGCGCCCCTCCCCCCACCAGCTCAGCCGAGACCGGCAAGGCTGATCCCCGGGACCCGAAAGCCAGTATGACCTGCCCTGTCCCTCCAAGCCACCTTCGGCCAAGGTGCAGGCCAGCGGGACGCTGGCCGTCCCTAGAAATACCTTCTAGTTCCTGCCCACAGGGCCGTGCGGCAGGGTGAAATGAAGACACGGGGGTAAGCACCTGTCAGAGCGGCCAGCGGGCATCTGGCCTTAGCTGAACGCCTGCGTGCGCGCCGTGCCGTGGGCGCGTCCACACCGTGTCTACACTGGGCATTTGTCAGGTTCCAAGTCCCTCGGGGAACCCACGCCAGGCTGCTCCCTCGCCGTTTGCCAGTTCGGGCCCTCGGTCCTCCCTGCTGTGCCCACAGGAAGCCGGCCCCTACTCACCGTCTCCTGCCCTGCGCTCTGGGCCCGCCTGACAGAGCAGTGATGGTTTCCCTCTCCCCACTGCCCCGCTCCTGTCTGGCTGTGGCTCCCGTCCCTAGGGGTCAGCCCTCTGGGGCCGAGACATCACCCGGGTGTCCACGCAGCCCTGCCGTCCACTGCTGGGCTCCCCACGCCACCCACACTTGGCTAGGGAGTCAGTGACTTAGATGGCCTCCAGGTCGGCCCGCCTGAGCGATCCCGGGCGGCTCCCACAGGACACGTGTACCCCTCAGGGCTCTGCAGGCGGGTGTCCCAGATCTGGATGCTGGCAGCTTCCGTCCCAGGCGAGGGCGGCGTCCTGGCTCACGGACGGCCACCGTCTGGCCGTGTCCCCCCCCCCCCCGACCTTCCCCTGAGTATTGCAGACACTTTGCTGACTTCTGCCTCCCACAGAGGTGCCGACCCTGTCGCATCTAAACCTGGTCACCCCCAGAGGCCCCGCCTCCTCACACAGTCCCACTGGGGGCCAGGACTTCCACAAATGCACTTTGGGGGGAGCACAAACGTTCCCGCGGATGCCGGCCGCTTCCCGCAGGAGCCCCGGGTGCCGCACGGTCTCCAGACGCGAGCTATTGGCCTCGTTTGCACGTTTCTCGAGCATCTGCAGGAAAACAGACGGACCTGACAGTTGCATGAGGACGAGAGCTCAGGGAGCGTGCGAGGAACGTGATCCCCACTCCCACAGAGATGCGGGGCCACCCCCACCTCACAGACGGGACATGACGATTGAAGAGAAGGAGGAGGCAAGGACGCTACGTGACCGCGTGGTGATCGATCTCCCCCCCGGCTCGGAGCCTGAGCCTCAAGGTGCAAGGTGCTCAGTGAATCTTTAGGTTTCTTTTTAACGAGACGGCGACGCACAGAGTAGGGCGGTGCGTGGCCAGGTCCAGCCGAGCTCTCCCAAAAAGTCCGGAGAAAACGGGCACCAGACGCAGGCGGGGAAAGGCAGCCGCGATGTCACAGCGTCGCAGACCAGCCGCCCGCGGCTCCTCCCTTTCCGCAGCCTGGTTCTTCCGGGGCTCTCGCGGGGGAGGCGGAGGTGGTGCTCCCCCCGGGGCAGAGCCTCCGTTTCTCCCGACTTTCCACCTGTCAGAGGCGTCCGCAGAGGGGGACCCCGGGGCACGTGCCCGCAGGCGAGGGTCCGCCCAGCCCTGTGGCCCAGGGACGCTGGTCATTCTAGAACAACGTCCATCCGTGTCCACCCTGAGAGCCGTTCTCTGGGACACACCCAGTCCGCCCCATTTAGTGGCCTCCTGCTCTGCCCCTGCCCACCGCCCACTCGCTCCCCTCCCCACACACCTTTAGGTTGGTTTTTCCCCAAATAATTTATTGAGCTGAAGTTCACGTGAAGGCAAGGATTCGAAGTGAACAGCGTTGTGCGGCCACTTCTGTCGCGTTCCAAAACATCTCCACCCCCGCTCAGGGGGACCAGCCACAGGCTTCCCTGAAAGGCCATCTGACAGGCCCCCCCTCCACCCCCCCAGGATGTATGCCGTTCCCCCTCCAGATGCAGGACGCACAGTTGTTCCCATCATCTTACTGTCACTCCTGCCTCGAGCCCAAATCTGTGCCCTCGTCTAAGCTGGAGGCCTCACCTTATTCTCTGTCGGTCCCTCCTGAGTTTCCAATGGCTCATTTTCTCATTTCCCTCAAAACTTAATGAATAAACCGGCTGCAGGGGATTGGGTTGTGTCCCGATGTCGGGTTCTGTGAATGTGCCCTTATCTGGAAACAGGTCTTCTCAGACGAAATCGAGTCAAGCGTCCTGGGATGTGATCACCCCGGGTTTAGGGTGTTTCTGTAAGAGGAGGAAGAAGATGGAAACACAGAGACCTAGGGGAGAGGGCGAGGGAAAGACAGGGGCGGAGACACAGGTGATGCAGCCAGGGGTGCGGGACGCCTGGGGACACCGGGAGCCCAGGAGGCAGGAGGGATCCCCCTGCAGCCCCAGAGGGAGCGCGGCCCTGCCCACACTTTGCTTCCAGACTTCTGGCCTCCAGAACTCTGAGAGGATGAATTTCTGTTGCTTGGAGCCACCCAGTTTGTGATCATTTGTCACAGCAGCTCCGGGAAACTGATACACCCCCACAAGTGTGTCTATAGAGGGGTTGTTGGGAACACAGGTGTGTGAGGAACACAGGCTCGGGCCAAGCCTGCCTCCCGGCACCTGCCGGCTGCGCGACTGTGGGCAAGGAGGTTCGCATCGGTGTGGCTCCCAGGGCAGCGAGGACGCACGAGTCCCTCTACCTGCCTGTGCAGAACACCGTCAGGGACTCGGGGCTGGGTCCACCCCTGCCTTCTCAGCGCATGAAGGGTGCACACGGGTCCACGCCGGAACCCGTGAACGGTGCACACGGGGTTTACACTCAGACCCGTGGATGGTGTGCCCGCGGTCCATGCTTGGACCCTTGGCGCATCTCGGAGCCCTCCTCCCCCGTGCTCCTGCATCCGGGCAATGTTGCTTGCCCGTAGCAGGGCTCTCCGGCTGTCTTCTGCATTCGTGCACCCAGCCGGGCCCGAGCCGGGCTTGCAGCTCCTCCGGGGCGGTGGGGAGGGCCCCCCGTTGGTCTGCTCGCCAGGAGTGTCCCCTGCCCTCAAGTGTGCAGGAGAGTTTCCATAAAGTCCAGGGTTTCCCGTAAAGTCAATGGTGTGGTTCTCCAGAGTCCTGCTCCCCGCCCCCGAGAGACGACCACGTTTTTATTGGCTAAGAGGTGTGAAGTCTGTGGGCGCCTTTACAGGGGAAATGTGGGCATATCTGGCCCCAGAAATGTGCAGGCACAACCCCCGGGGGCTAACTGAAGCCAAGGCACAGAGGAGCACCCAAAGGCGGGCACATAGCCCCCGATCCTGCGAGCAGGGCCCCGGGCACCCAGAGATGGTACCGGGCCACCTTTCCCGCCTTGCCTCCAGCCGCCCAGCGCCACCGTCTTGGGGCTGGGGGCTTTGCTGTGGCCGCCACGTGTGGTCTCCAGGAGAGACCAGGAGAAACAGGACAGGGTCAGGAGCTATTTGGGTGAAGAGTACACATTCTTGGGCCTGCCACCCCAAACCCTCAGGTCCCGGGCGCTCAGCGTGGAGTCTTGTCACGTGATATCAAACAGAAGTCGGCAGAGTCGTGCGGGTCCGGGATTTAGGCTCTTAGAAATGGAGGGTGTGGGGCGCCTGGGTGGCTCAGTCAGTTGAGCGTCCGACTTCGGCTCAGGTCATGATCTTCTGGTTCGTGGGTTTGAGTCCCGCGTCGGGCTCTGTGCCGACAGCTCCGAGCCCGGAGCCTGCTTCGGATTCTCTGTCTCCCTCTCTCTCTGCCCCTCCCCTGCTCTCTCTCTCTCTCTCTCTCTCAAAAATAAACATTAAAGAAAATGAAGAAAAAAGAAATTCAGGGTGTGTAGCTGCCTGGCTGCCGTAGTTGTGTGGGGCACGACGCGTCTGACTCTCTAGCACTCTCCACAGGGGCCCCACCCGGCTTGTCTGTGGTGCGAGGGGACAGGGGTGGGAGGCCGGCCTGCAAGCTGCCAGCTCCCTGGACCCCCTGGCCCGTGCCCCCCGCCCCCAGCCCCTCTCTGCTGCCTCAGCAGCAGCCCTGAGGACGGGCCAGGGATTCCAGGAGTCACACAGAAGAGAAAACTGCCCCCCCCACCGCCCCGCCCCCGGGTCCTGCTGACTCAGGCTTTCGGGGCAAATGGACAGAAACAACTGTACCTGGTTTGTAATGAAACACTGACTTCAAAAGCCTCAGCAGCTGTTTTCTGGGACCCGGTGCCCAGCTCCAAAGCCCCAAGCTCCCGCCCCAGCGTCGCCCTGGCCCAGGCCGGACATGCCAGCCAGGGAGCAAAGTCGAGGAGGACGTGTGACCATCCGAGCCCGGGAAACCAGGCCAGTGACCTTAGGTCCTCGGTCACGATTTTCTCAACTCCCTTTTCCACGGGACGAGCAACCTGTGGGATTCTCGGGGCTCCCCTGCGAGACCCGCTCCCCGGGTCCGTCCCAGCAGGCAGGGACCGGGTGGCAAGCAACGGGGCTCACCGTCCCCAGCAAGAGGGGCTGTGGGCGGTGGGGAAGGCGAGTCCGAAGGAGGCCTGAGGTCCAGCTCCGGGACTCAGGAACCGCCCGGCAGGCGTGCCCCCGTCCCCAGGTCCCGTGTAACCACAGTTTATAAAATAATCTCCAGCCGTTCCCACTGGTTTGTGTCGCTGCAGAATCCCAGCTGGGGCGGTGCCAGGCCGGGTGGGAGAGGGGTCGGTCGCCCTTGGGCCTCCGTAGTGGGAAGAGGAGTTCTTGAGAAGGCTGACCCTGACCGGTGGACCTCTTCGGAGCGAGGGCTGGAGGGCGGGTAGCCCCCTCCCCAGCAGGGGCCCAAGTCAGCCATTCCACAGCAGCGCACCTGCGAGCTCCAGGTAGGAAGCGGGTCAGCACCAGATGGGAGCCAGGGTGCCATCTTCCCACCCACTCTCCTGTGATGGCGGGACCCCCCTCCCCGGGAGCCGTGGTGTTCTCCGTGCCTCTTGTGGGTGCCTCCCCGCCCGGCCTGCGTTCAGGAGTCTCTACAGACAGCAGTCGCTGGAATAGGGCCGGGGCTCAGGGGTGGCCTCGCTCTGTTGCCCAGATCCGGTGAGCCAGTTGGAAGGGGTGGAAGGCCGCTCCTGCGCCAGCTGGGACCGGGACCCGGCAGGGGATTAGGCCGGGAGCTCTGACCTTGGGGCGGCCTTGCCAAGTGCAGGAAGCTGGACGCCGGAAGCCAGACCCCACTTGAGGCTGGGCACACACAACGTCACGTCCTCTGCATGCGTTCCGTCCGGGCGGCCTCGGCCACCACAGGGATTTCCTCTCCCGCCGGGGCCGCGCTACCTAATAGCCCGACAGATGACGCGCCTGGGATGCCGGAAAACCATGGGCGCCAAAGCTTCATCTTAAAGCGTTTAATATTTCAAAGGGAGCCTGAGGGGGAGACCAGCACGGGAAATGCTGGACATTCGCTCGCATATTTTACCCTTCAGAGTTGCTTTTGCTTTGAGTGATTTGCAGGGGCACGAGGCTGCTGGAATGTTCTTCAGTGTCACACGTGCGGGCACACCCCCAGCTGGCCAGGAGGCCCCCCCCCCCCCGTAGTGTGACGCTCCCGGCCAACAGCCGACCTTTTCTGTTCTCTCTCCCAGGGGCAGCAAAATTAAAAATCACTTTTTTTTTTTTTTTTTTGCCTTCTACTGCACTTGGATGACCTTTCCGTGACGTGTCGGGATGTGCCGTCTTCCTGAAGCCGCTATCTGCCGCTGATCGAGACCTCAGGTTCTCAGAGTGGCGTCCCCGGGGCCGGCACATCAGCGTCACCTGGGAGCTGGGTAGAAACAGAACACAGGCTTCTCACCCCAGACCCGCTGCATCAGAGCCCCCGGGACCGGCCGGGCAGCGCGTGGCCGTCCAGCCCTCCACGATGCTGTGCGTGGCAAAGTTCGAGAACCGATGGCTGAGTCAGAGCAAAGGGGGAAGCCAGACGCACGTGCTTCGCCAGCACGGGGCACCCCGCCCTTGCAGACACACCTGCTTTCTGCTTTCCCTGGGAGCCTCCCCACGACCCCGGTGGCCGCGCCCGTGAAAGAAGGATCCCATCATCGTCGCACGCGAATTGTATATTAAAATGTGTTCCATTCATTAATTAGTTTGGATAGTGCCAAGAGCTTGTAAATCTACTCAGGCACTTTTTATACGAGGCTTGGAAAGGTATTTTCGGTTTCTTCCCGGTTTAATATACCATTCATCCCCGGAAGACAAAACAGAACAATACATACTTGATGTGTATTTGTTAAATGTATTTATAACCATTTATAACCATTTTATAATCGACTTGTTTCTTTTAGCTTCAATTTCTTTCACCTTTTCACTTTAATAATTGTCTGTATTTGAATTTATTCCTCAGTTTATAGCATATCCTTTTTACAGATGTGTATGTATACATCATTCTGATACAGTATTTGTTACATTTGTTAGATTCTTGATTTAAATGTGTGTCTGCCTTCCACCATTTTCCTGTTTTCTCTCCGAAACATTCTTTAAAAAAAAAAACACCACCGAACCCACTGAAGGTGGTAAACCGTCTCACGAGAGCAGCTCTGGGCACATCCTGTGCATTCTAAGATTTCATGTGTTTGTAATTGTTATTCTAACGTCCACAGTCGGAAAGTCTATTTCCTCCTCCTTGACAGACTTTCAGAAGGCAAATTTTTATTGTTGGAAACCTGAGTTTCCTATTTAAACCTTCACAATGACTCCTGCATTCTGGACCATAAACATGGATGGTGCTGACACTTTTTAAATGTGCTAAGGTTTCTTGGTGCCCGATCTGTCCTTTGTGTCGCTGGCGTGCAGGTAGGTTGATAAAGGGCCTGCTTTCTGGAAGGCACAGGGCGGTGAGTTGTGGTCAATCTTAGTGCTATGTGGTGGGTGTTTCTTCTTCCCTTCTGTTGCATTAAGAAGTTGGAGGTCGGTGGGGGCTGCTGGCAGGAGCCTTTTTTTTTTAATGTTTATTTTTGAGGGGTGCCTGGGTGGCGCAGTCGGTTAAGCGTCCGACTTCAGCCAGGTCACGATCTCACGGTCCGTGAGTTCGAGCCCCGCGTCGGGCTCTGGGCTGATGGCTCAGAGCCTGGAGCCTGTTTCCGATTCTGTGTCTCCCTCTCTCTCTGCCCCTCGCCCGTTCATGCTCTGTCTCTCTCTGTCCCAAAAATGAATAAACGTTGAAAAAAAAAATTTAAAAAAAAAAATAAAAAAAATAAAAAAAATTTAAAAAAAATGTTTATTTTTGAGAGAGAGAGAGAGAGAGAGAGAGAGACAGTGTGTGAGTGGGGGAGGGGTAGAGAGGGAGGGAGACATAGAATCGGAAGCAGGCTCCAGGCTCTGAGCCGTCAGCACAGAGCCCGACGCGGGGCTCAAACTCACGGACTGCAAGATCATGACCTGAGCCGAAGTCGGTTGCTCAACCAACTGAGCCACCCAGGCGCCCTGCAGACATAGCATAATTTCAATGGGAAAATGACTATATTTTCCAAAACGGCAAAAAAATAAAAAAATAAAAAATAAGAACATTGTGGTTTTTTCCAGATTTTGTGAATCTCCTCTCTGGCCTAGTAAGACAGTGCTGGGTTCTCATCTCTGCCTCTATCTGTTGTCCTATCACACGCCATGTAGCTTCTGGAACACTCTGCCGTACTTCTGTGAGATA
The DNA here is from genome assembly GCF_014898765.1 of Herpailurus yagouaroundi. Classification (NCBI taxonomy): domain Eukaryota; kingdom Metazoa; phylum Chordata; class Mammalia; order Carnivora; family Felidae; genus Herpailurus; species Herpailurus yagouaroundi. The sequence continues at coordinate 18,494,829 of NW_024412422.1, forward strand.
GTAGAGTGAATATGTGTCCAGGATCCCTCGTAATGGCCTTGGGGACGCCCAGGGGATGCCCCAGATCTCTCTTGGAGAAACTGTAATTTTTTATGCTTAAACCCATTTCGAAAAGTACTTGCTGTACCTTTGGCATAGGTCTAGGAGAGGAAGATCCAGCGATCTGAATGGCTTTTGCAGAAGACAAGAGTCGGAGGTACGTCAGCCCCGCTCTGCCAGGCACCTGTCTTGTGCGCCTCACGCGGTTTTAGAGACAAGAGCACGTCGTGGGCAGAGACCCCGGATCCCACGTCCCCAGTGCACACAGGTCTGCTGACTGTTTTCGGTCCCCCAGAAGGGAGCCGAGACATTTAGGGCGGTTCTCGCCCGTCTCCCCTTTAGTTGAGTATCTGCCTTTGTTTCCCTGACCTGTAACGGCACGGAGGGGCGTGGCCCCGCTTGGCAGGCGCCTCTGCTCCATGGGGTCGCCCCGCCACCCAGGCTCCCTCCGCTTGGTTGCTCTTCCAGTCCCTGGAGCCTCGCCCTCACCTCCCCGAAGCAGCCGTGGGAGTGGCCGTGGGCACCAGCCCTGGTGCCAGGCGAGGTTTGATCTACACGGGCGTTTGTTTTCGAGAACGACAGCCCAGCAGCGTCTCTGTCGGCTCCGGCTGCTGCCGTAAATCACCCCAGGCCGAGTGGCTTCAACGGACATTCGTTTCCCGGGGTTCTGGAGGCTGCAAACCAGAGCCCGGGTGCCGGCACGGTCGGGATCTCTGGCGAGACCTTCCTCCGGGCTCACGGAGGGCCGTCTCCTCCCTGCGTCCTCACGCGGGAGAAAAAGAGTGAGCTAGCTCTCCTTGTGAGGGCCCGGGTCCCGTCCCTGGGGACTCCACCCGGTGACTCATCACCTCCCAGAGGCCCCACCTCCTAATACCAACATCGCAATTAGGGTTTCAACACACGGGTTCGGGGAGGACACCGAACATCCAATTCGCGGTGCTCGGCAACCTTCCCCTTAAGGTGCTTTGTCAAGAGCGGCCGAAAGGGAGGCGGCCCCTCTGGCAGAGCAAGAACCTTCCAGAAGCTTTCTCAACGGACAAGACAATTCCCATTTGGTTTGGTTTGACTTTTTTGGTTTCCTTGTTTGGTCTTTGAGACCGTTGACCCGGTGTAGCTAAAAGTCTCAGTGATGGTGCCTTCACCTCATCAGCCAACATGGCACGCCATCTCAGAACAAGGCAAGCAGAAAACAAAGCAGTACGATCACAATAATCAACATAAGAAACCAGCAGTCCTGCATTGTCACATCTGAGAACTTGGAGAGTTCTGTCCGTTGACTCACATTTTGATGGGGCCTGTGGACTAACCAGTATTTCATTTCCAGGAGCTTCCTCGGAGTTGTGGCTCCGGTGTCTGAATGAACAGGCAGGTGCTCTCGATGAAAGCCCCGCGGAGCTATTTTTGTCACAATGAATCCACGGGAGGCCGCAGTGCCTTCATCCTGACCTACTTCCCTCAGCCCCTTTGCAAGTGCACTCGCGGCCCGAAGGATTCTCTATTAGCGTCTGGCTTTCCGTTCCCCTCTTCACCCCACCGTCCGGGAGAGACAGGCTGTCTGGCCTGCATTTGGTGCTCGGGTTATTAGACGGCCTTCATAAACGTAAGGACCGGGAAACACAGTGGGGGAGCAGCCCTTGCTACTTCAAGGTTGTGTTGTCACCTGCGGCTCCTGCAGACGCAAATCTCCGTTTGTGTCTGGACCCTGTTTCCCTGTCTTACAGCCGGACCTTTGGCCCCAAACCTTCCACGAGAGCCTAGTTTTCGTAGGCAAGAGGCAGAAGGATTTTGGAGAAGGAGGGAAGGTGTTAGGAAAGAGGCACGCGGAGAGGACACGTTAAAGGCTCAAGAACAGTGTGGTGCTGTTTTCCCGAAACAGAGGCCGTCGTGGACGGTTCACGGCGTGACACCCACGCGTGCCCCACAGGACTTACACTCGGACAGAGAACTCCGTATTTAGGAAGTCACATAAAGTATCGAGCCTCGGAACACCCGAGAAGCCTTCGTGTGTTCCTCAGCCCGTGCGGCTGTCTTTGAACAACCTACAGCTACTTGGCCCGCAACTCAAAGGGCGGGACTCCGTCACCTGGTGACATTCTTGTTTCTCGAGACCGTTGTCGACGATGTCTTCCAAATGCTCCAGCGGTAGTGCTCAGCGATAACCAAGCTCCTCCTTCCCGAGCTATTGGCCCACCAGCTCGAAGGTCTCCGGGCCCTGCTTGTCACGGGCTTCTCCAATGTTGCGGATCAATAGGCCACCGTAGCGCAGGAGAAGATATCTGCCTCCCTGCCTGACGCTGCTAGAAAAAATCACTAATGGGAAAAGTGGCACTGGGCATGAAAGGAATACTTGATTAAGTATCACCAATAAACCTTTACTTCGTGCCAGTACTGGAGGTGCCGAAATTACTGTAAACGTCACGTTGTCAAAGGTGTTAGCGCAGTAAGACGATGAGGAGAGCCCATCCACGGTCACCTGAAGGCCTGTCACACTGCTGTGTGGCCCGCACCTCGGATGGGCCCAGTGCAAACCGTATCTCAGAGCCACCGCGGTTATCCCCCAAACGCGGTCCTCCAGTAATACTCACATACGTGCGGGCAGGTGTTTGTGGCATCATTTTTTTTTTAATTCTTTTTAACATTTATTTATTTCTGAGACAGAGAAAGAAAGAGCATGAACGGGGAGGGGCAGAGAGAGAGAGAGAGAGAGAGACACAGAGTCCGAAACAGGCTCCAGGCTCCGAGCAGTCAGCACAGAGCCCGATGTGGGGCTCAAACTCACAGACATGAGATCATGACCTGAGCTGAAGTCAGCCGTCTAACCGACTGAGCCACCCAGGCACCCCAGGATGTGCGGCTTTAAACACGACATCAAGGGGCGCCTGGGTGGCTCAGCTGGTTGAGCGTCCGACTTCGGCTTAGGTCATGATCTCGCGGTTTGTGAGTTCGAGTCCCGCGTCGGGCTGTGTGCTGACAGCTCGGAGCCTGGAGCCTGTTTCGGATTCTGCGTCTCCCTCTCTCTCCGCCCCTCCCCTGCTCACGCTCCGTCTCCAGGGCCACCTGCGGGGCCTTGGAGCCAGCTTTTCGGTTCACACGTGGCCGATGGTCACACATGGCCAATGCTCCTGAGTTCTCGGAAGAAACTAGGCGCGCAGATGGGGGTCTGCCTGCCGAGTCTGCCGAATTTGAGGAGCACTCACTCTGGGGGCAGCCTCGCCCCTGCAGACCCTCAGACCGAGCGGGGTGGGGGGACGGGGGGGTAGTAATTATGTGGCCCAGGCTTCTGCTCTCCTCCCCCAGTCAGGCCCTGTCCTGGTGGGACGTTTACCTCCTAATATTCAAATATTGGCCACTGATAGAATTGCACGTGAGTGAGTGAGTGTGTGCGTGCACGTGTGTGAGCGTGCCTACAGGTGTGGGCGCGTGCATACCGTGAAGGAGAATGTGTCTGGGCACCCCTGGGCCCACGGGTGAGCAGAGAGTGATTCCGGAGCTAAAACCGTCCCTGTGAAGGGTCCTTTCCTGCTGGCAGGCGGAGGTCCTAACAGCAAGCCGCAGGTGGTCGAAACAGAGCCCAGCGATCCGGTGACCAAAGGCCGGAGGGAAGATCGCTAGAGGGGCGCCAAGGTTGGCTTGCACGTACGTCAGAGTCTCTCTAAGTGTGTGCTTCCTCTATACATACCTTGTTCAATACAAAGTGATTCTGACTCCCTCGGAGACACCCGTCCATCCAAGTCCCTCGTGTTGGAACCCCTTGTCGGGTTAAGGGTCTTTAAAAGACGTTTTGAAATATAAACGGGGAGCACGGCCCCAAGGTTTCCTTTCATCGCAGAGATTATAATCTCATGGGGCTGCAGGAAGTCAGCAGATCAACAGAGAAATGAACAAGATCTTTCCAGAAGGGGGAAAGGGGGCCCCCAGGGGATGGCTATGCCGGAGAGGCAGCTGGGGACTGAGTGGCCCGCGCGAGGCCTCATTCCAAGGACCAGGACGCACGGCCCAGGCCCTGCTCCCGGCCACGTGCGGCCGGGCCGGGGAGGCTTGCCGATGCCCGGGGCCGAGATAACCCGCAAACCCTCTGGCACTTACCCCCTGCCCGGCCTAGCTTCCCGTTTCCGCTCTCGCTTTCCTGAGCCTTCACTTCCTGCTCACCTGCGTCAGCGCTGTCCTTCGGCCCCCAAGGGATGACGGCTTCGGTCGCGCTTGGGGCCAGGTGTGGAGAAGGGCGAAATCTGGGCTGGAGCCCCTGTGACCCGAGCCGGCGACGGCGCAGCAGAAAACCCGCCTGGAGAAAAACCCGAGGGGCTTTTAGAGGCTCCGCCAGGTGGCTTCCCTTCTCGTTCCCCGTCTTTAACTTCAGGCCAGGATAATGCCGGGGGAGGAGCCACTTTGGAAAAGTGGGGGAGCCTTCCACCCCCAGGCTGCTGGAGGAAGAGGTTCCCGCTGTGACACTTGAAAGCCCCGTAGACACGTCTGAATTTATAATACGCTCTTGAAGTGCTCATTCGTAGTCCTGAAGGCAATTTCAAAGCCACGGAGAGGACGGATGACGCGTGGCCGGCTTAGGTGCTGGCAAGGGTGTCTCCGGGGCTCTCGGGGCAAGGGCACGAGCCAGACTCTTCGCAAACAGCACCTATGGCCAAAACTCTGGCGCTTAATTCGATCCGGCACATGTTTGTCGCGTGCCGTCCGTGGAGCACAGGTCGGGAAAGGGCAGGAGGTAAGGATCCGAGGTGCCCGTGAGGGCGCGCGGTCCGCGTCGGGAGGGGCCTGGGTGGGGCTCCCATTCCCTCTGGACACACGGGGGCGGGGCATCTGCTGTGTGCAGGGCTTTCTGCTGAGCGCCGGTGCCCAGGAGGTGCCCGTCCTGGAGCAAAGAGGCGGGAGGCGGGTGCACGGCAGGCACGGCACCGGGCTCACCTCAGAGCGGGCCACCCCAGGCTGCCGGGTGTGTGCGCCATGCCATGGCATCTGAGCGGATAGCGAACAAGGCATGTGGATGGTAGGGATACGCACCGTTGCGGGAAGTGAGGTGGGGCCGGGGGGCTGGGGTCCAGGAGGCCGTTTCGAGGAAACCGTGTGCACGCGGGACGAGAGGCGACGGGTGACAAAGAGCGAGTGACTCCGGGAGGAAAGTCATTCCGTGAACTTCAGCCAGAAAGTTACCGCGGTGAGCCGGGCACAGGTCCGTCCCTGGGGTGGAGGCGCCCGCCGACCCACTACCGTGGAGCTCACGGGTCAGGGCTGTGCCCGCTCCAAGACGGGATGTGAGCAGTGGGCGCTGCGCGATAAGGAAAAGCGACGGGGAAATGGGGCCGGGCGTCACCTTTTCGAATGGGATCGCAAGGAGAAGCCAGTGGGAAGGGGGTGTCAGAGGAAAGCCCTGACGGAGGTGGCCCCCGGACGTGTCAGAGAGAAGAGAGTTCCGGGCGGACGGACCAGGCTGTGCAAAGGTCCTGAGGCAGGGACAGCCCGGCAGGCCCAACGAAGCCGGCAAGCTCGGCGGGAGAAGGATGGATGTGAGGGTGAGGGGTGGAAGACGAAGCCACGGTGGGGGCGGGGTCCCACCGCACTAAGCCTCAGCGACCGCCCAGCGCTCTGTGGGTTCGCCTTGAGTGAGATGGGGGAGGGTCGAGGGTTCAGGAGCGGAAGCCGGGATCGACATCCCCCGGGACGGGATGGGGAGACCGAGGCGGCGACAGGTGTGAGGGTAGAGCGGGAGCGGAGGAGATGAGAGTTCACGCCTCGCGGACCAACCGAGGGGCTGAAGCAAAGCCTCCGGGAGCGGTGTGGTGGGCGCCCGGGACCCCCTGCTCCCTGGAAATCCCAAGGAGGGGCGTGCGGCCGGGCGCGGTCGGGGGGGGGCTCCACCCGCCACGTCCGGGTCCAGGCGAGGCCGGCGGTAGCTGTCGGGGCCCTCGGGGGTGCTGCCGCGGGAGTCCCGCGTCTCCTTCCCTCTGAGGCGTCGTCTGCCGTGACACCTGCCACCAGGTTGCGTTCCTTGAAGGAAGAAACTGGGCTGACAACTCACGTTGGGGCCTGGTGCTGTCTCACCACCTAGAATTCGCATCGCGTGCGTGTTTGGCGCACGTGGCAGGACCTCTTGGAGACGAGCGTAGACCCCGAGATTCACATCACGCAGCTCTCTGCACGTGCAAAGTGCCAAACGCACACAAAACCAACCTGTCGAGGTGTCTGCAAACTTCTCCGCTCAGAGTCCGACTCCTCTGAAACGTTTGAGGCCAGAGGACACTTTTCATCTCTACTACAGTGCTTTCTTTTTAATTCTTAGTGCGTCTTTTACCTTTAAAATGTTCACTATTGGAGTACAGCCGGCATTCAACGTTACGTCAGTTTCCAGTGTACGATAATGCTCCCTTTCCGGAAAGAGCTCTCCGCTGTGGGCTCTACGGCCTTCTCGGACCACCAGTAGCCGTTCTGCAGTGTTGAACTTAGTGCTGTCTCTCCAGACACATCGCTATTGTGTTGGTTTAGCCAACTGAGCCACCAGGCGCACCAACATCGCTATTGTGTTGGGCGCAATCAGTTACAAAACACATCCTCTTACCAGAAACGTCAATGCAAAAAGATACACCGTTTAGAACCAACGGCAGGTGGTGGGATCGACTGCCCAGCGACGCGGTCCAGGCTAACAAGGGGAAAAGGAACGCACGAGAAATGCCTGTGCTCAAGCAGGCGAGCGTAGGAGCTGTGGTCTGGACAAACGTCTCGGGCAGCCACGGCCACAGACCTCAGAGGCCGGTGGCAAGTGTTGGTGGCTCCCCGGTGGGGGCGGTCCGGGGCTGAGCGGGCCTGAGCGTGTGCGAGGGGTGGGCTGGCCGTGGCTCCGTGGGTCTCCTCCCCAGCAGGCGCGCCTCCTCGTGGTGACAGAGCACGGGGATAAGGGCAGACGCACAGGCCTCTTGAGGGTTGGAATGAGCACGCTGTTCCTTGCATCCCACTCTACTGTCTACACCAAGGGTCGCCGGCCTAGACTCAAGAGGAGGGGGTGGGCGTTCACCTTTGTGAACGTGCGGGTGAAGTTTGGAGGCCTCGTTCCAACTTCCTCGGGCGGGCCTGACGAGCACTGTCCCCCGGAAACACGGGGACAGCGGCAAGGGGACACGGGTGCAATCAGACTTGCAGGGGGACAGCGGCGAGGGGACACGGGTGTGGTCAGACTTGCAACTTCCTCGGGTGAGATCATTGCAAGGGCGTCAGACCCAGGGTGCGTCCCTGGTGCGGGTGACCAAGGTCAACCGGAGTGATGGGGTCCCAACTGTCTGGCCGTGACTGCTGGAGGGGCTGTCTACATGGGTGGAGAAGTCCCCCCCCCGGGCTGTGGGTGGGGAGGACAGGCTGGGTGTGCGGATCCTGTAGTTTCATAACAAAGAACCACACCCGGGGCGCTGCAAATAAGAGACACTTGCCAGAAGCCAGAAAGCAAGCGTCCAAAGTGCCCTGCTTTCGGCACCCGGGTGGCTCAGTCGGCACCCGGGTGGCTCAGTCGGTTGAACGTCTGACGTCGGCTCACGTCATGATCTCACGGCTCATGAGTTCAAGCCCCACGTCAGGCTCTGGGCTGACATCTCGGAGCCTGGAGCCTCTTTCGGATTCTGTGTCTCCCTCTCTCTCTGCCCCTCCCCTGCTCGTGCTCGCTCTCTCTCT
>NW_024412422.1:18502632-18525682 GCF_014898765.1 Herpailurus yagouaroundi
GTGTCTCCCTCTCTCTCTGCCCCTCCCCTGCTCGTGCTCTCTCTCTCTCTCTCTCTCAAAAATAAATATTAAAGGGGCGCCTGGGTGGCGCAGTCGGTTCAGCGTCCGACTTCAGCCAGGTCACGATCTCGCGGTCCGTGAGTTTGAGCCCCGCGTCGGGCTCTGGGCTGATGGCTCAGAGCCTGGAGCCTGTTTCCGATTCTGTGTCTCCCTCTCTCTCTGCCCCTCCCCCGTTCATGCTCTGTCTCTCTCTGTCCCAAAAATAAATAAACGTTGAAAAAATAAATAAATAAATAAACATTAAAAAAAAAAAAAAGTGCCCTGCTTTCTCTGAAGGCCCAAAAAAGGGGGTCTGTCTGTGGCAGGCCCGCGGATGGCCGGCCACCCCTGGCTTTCCTTGGCTCGCAGACGCATCGCTGGGTGCTTTGAGCATTGGGGATGTCTGGCACCGGCTCCACGGGGCGCCCCTCTCCAGGCGCCCCTCTGTCTCTTTCCCCTTCTGACAAGGACACCAGTCACATTGGGCTTAGGGCCCCCTCCCGCTCGCAGCGTGAGTTCATTTTGACACATCCCATCTGCAGAAACCCTATTTCCCACTAAGACTGCGTTCTGAGGTCCTGGCTAGACATGGACTTGGGGGGCCGGGATTTTGGGGGCCAGTGCTCACCGCAGGCAGAGAGTCAGTGCTCCAAGTGTCAGTGAGGGGGGCACCGCAGGGAGGTTGGTAGAAGGCAGAGGGAGGAGGGCGGAGAACACAAGCGGATGGCAGGGGCCAGATGCACGGGGCCTGGTGACCTCGACACCCTCCCTCCGCACTGGCTTGGCCTGATCTACCAAGCAGAGTGCTCCCTTCATCCCGTGCCCCGGCTCAGCTCAGGGAGCTGCGGGACCTTGATGCTGGCCGGTCCCTTGACCACCTTGACCGGTCCGCCCACCGGCACTGGTGTCTCTGACCTGCCCTTGATCCTGGGCCATCCTCGCCAGATACGGGCTCCGGGCACCTTCCCAGCCCCCTCCACAGCCGCCATTCTATACAGCGACAAACAGGACTGGGGAAGGGAGGCCTTGGACGGGCATTTCTGGTTCCTTCTCTCTCCTTACTAAGAGTGTTTTTCCCACTACGACTTGCATTCCTCCCCTTGTCTGTTGACGTCGTCCTCAAATGTACAGGCTCCAAACAATAGCTCAGCTTAATGCATTCTAGCAGAAGGAGAAAGGAACAAGCATGTCATGGAAATGTTTAATTCCTTGTTTGCACACAAGGCCATTGCTTACAATATGCTTATCAAAGGCGGAATCATGAAATAATGTCCCCCCTGCCCGAAGACGTCCCTGCCCGAAGCCACAGAAGCCGGGGGTTTGTTAGGCTGCAGATGCCACGAAGGTGGGCATCATCTGACCCGACAGACGGAGAGTCCTGGGTTTTCCAGGTGGGCCCAGTGATCACTCGAAGCCGATCTGACGTCGCCCCTACCTCCATCCACTTTCCCTTCCCCGGATGAGTTGGAAGCAAATCCTGGACATCATATCATCTACTATTGATGATTTCAGAGCATCTCTGTAAAAGACAAGGCCTCTTTCTTGAACAAAACCGTGATACCATTAGGTTCATAGAGCAGTAAGCCCCTGACCGCGTCAAAAACCCATCAGCGTTCGCATTTCAGTCGCCTCATGTACTTTGTGCGGAATCCGATCACATTTGCACGGTTTTATTCATTTATTGACGTATTTACTTAATTTACGCGTGTTGATTTGAATCAGGACCCAGAATCACTCCACACTTTTGCCTCGGGGGTATCCTTAAACCTCAGCATTCGTGGAAAAATCTAGTTTCCATGGTCTGGCTGTGCTTGTGAGTTTGGGTTTGTCAATCACGGCCTCGTGGCGATGCTAATATTCTTCTCCGTCTTGTGCGTTTCCCGCCAGTTGGAAATTGGATGGCCAGGCTCGATCGGTTGTCACCTGGATTTTCGGCGAGAAAGCTGCAGGCGTGGGGTGTTGTTCTCCCCTCCTCCAGAGCAGGGAGGGGCGCCGAAATCTGTCGCCTTCCACTCTGATGTCTGGAGCCATGGTGCGCGGAGCCTGGGCCTGTGACCTCAGTGCAGCGGTGTCGTGGTGGCTCCATGTTCACATTCTGTTCTGGGCGTTCTCCTTCATCTGTCTGCTGGACCAAGCCCGCAAAGAGAAGATTCTTCTCAACTGTACTTGGTTATCAATCGGCAACGTTTTCTGAGTTGTTTCTTGATTAACGAGCATCGGCAACAAACCTAAGGTCTGCTCTGTGTTTGGGGGGCTAAGGCCTGCGTGTCGCTAGAGACCCACGGGGCTCCCGATGGTTGAACGCTCACACACGGCCCCTCTCTGGCCGAAGCAAAGGGGCCCTGCCTTCTTGAAGGGGTCTCTGCTTGAGGGCCCTCCACTTCTCCACGTTGGGTTGTGTTGAGCTGTGTCCTCCTCCCCCCAAAATCCCGTGATGAAGCGCTAACACCCAACACCGGAGTTAGTTGAGATGAAGTCGTGAAGGTGGGCTGCGATCCAATATATCTCCTGTCCTTTTGAGGAGGGAACGTTTGGACACAGACATGCACACACGGAATGAGGGAGGCGTCCATAGCCGGGAAGGGCCGACGGTAGCCAGTGCCCGCCAGAAGCCGGGGAGAGCCCTGGGAAGGGGCGACCCCAGCACACGGTCACGGCTGCACCTGGGAACAAACGTCCACTGCACAGAGGTCTCCTCTCTGGCCGTTTCTTTTCGCACACGCTTGGTGCATCTCCTACTGGTCTGGCATTTTGCACCCGGAAGTCATTCAAAGTTTCAATCCAACAAATAGGTACGGAGACCCTACGTCAGGTGCTGCTAAGGATAACGGATTGAAAGAGGAAATAAGTCATGTCCTCTACCCCCGTCTGGAGGCATGCAGACACTTAGCAGGTAAATATATCCGATGGTCACTCACACCGATGGACATTTACGTTTGCACCACGAAGGGCAATGAAGCCAGAGTGGGGTGGAGGGTTTGGGGAATTGAATGGAGATGAGGGAGGGCGAGGCTGCAGGGCTGGGGCAGCTCGGGAGCTCGGGTGGACGGCTGCCCGCCCCAAGGTGAAGACATGGGAGGAACCAGCCTGCGACACAGGGGCACGGAGCCGCGGGGCCTGCAGGACATCAGGGGTGGGGGGCTCTGGCGGACACCGTGGTCCCCGAGCCCCAGCTCACGGGGACAGCCTAAGGCACAGGGCTGGAAGAAGCCCACGGAGACCCAGGGACAACACTTCTTAGGACCATTCTCTTAACTGACGAATATATTGGGTTGGGGGGAAATGTTGTTCGGATGATTCACAGGCTTCTCTGCGGTTTCCCATATCAACTGGTGATCAGTTTGGGGGGGGGGCGGGACATGAAGGGAAACCCCGTGGCCTCAGCATAGCCCTAGAAACTGGACAGGGAGCCAGCAGTGAGCAGCACAAGTTGCCTGGTTCTGCTCTATTTCCCTCGTATTCCCCTCCGGTACCCGGGTAGGAGTCCCGCATCGACCGGCTTCAGCCCCCTCACCGTCTCCAGCATCCCGCTCACAAAAGCAGTGTCCTTGCTGCGCAATCCCAAGCTGCGGACGGACCCTGTGTCCTCGTCCCTCGGACGGTTGTGGGAAGGACCTCATACGTGTAAGCCCAGTAGCCCCAAGCCAAGGCCAAGGGCGGGAGAGCTCAGCACGAGCTCTGGAAGCAGACGGGGCTGAACCATCACTGCCCAGCTCACTCTCCACATTTGCGACATGGAGACAATCACAGGGACTTCACAGTCTCAAGATGAGATGAGATGAGATGGCGCCCAGCCCCTACCAGCCCCTTCTTGCCCTCTTGACACACTCACTGTCCCCACTGCCTTACGTTCTTCTGACACAAAGCGGCAACAAGAGAACAGTGCAGAACGCTAAACGAGGGTCCGTAAGCGTGAGAACCGGTCTGAGATATTTGCTGGCATCCCTGGTGCCAAGCTCCCAAAGGAAAGATCAATCGGGACCCCCTCAACCCTGGGTTTATCAGAAAAAATGAGCCGGCCTTCGTCAGGGTCACACCCTGCTTTGTGGACTCAGAAGTCCCCACCGTGTCTGTGCCACAGTTTCCGATGCTTAGAAATTCGTCCGATAAAATTCTCAGGAAGCAAGAGGAGTGGGGGCCTGTCTTCTCTTGTCGCAGCTCCACGGCTCTCGGCCTGAGAGGATGAACGTCTGATGTGCAGGGAAGTAGCGGGAGCACCACCCCCCCCCGCCCCGCTCAGCTTCGTTAGGGAAACCCAGGAGTGTCCGAAAACGGCAGAGAAGAGTGCCCACGTGCTCATGGGACAGGAGAGGCCATGCTCCTGGTTTTGCAGTGGCGGGAACATCATGGGGACAGCCGCTCCGGGATGCAGAGGGGGCCGTGTGACCAGGCTGGGGGAGAGGCCCCATGAGAGTTTAGGCCCCTGAGAATAGCTGATGGGGCCCTGGGATACGTGGTATCACGTTCCATCAATATTTGAAGAGACTGACAGAAAGGGCCAAGTTTTCCTTGGAGCGTGCTGCTGTAAACTGAGCCCTATTCCAGGTTTTATTTGGAGGGTGTTACTATAAACTGAGCCCTATTCCAGGTTTTCCTTGGAGCGTGCTACTGTAAACTGAGCCCTACTCCAGGTTTTCTTATCAGCATGTTACTGTAAACTGAGCCCTACTCCAGGACCAGGATGCACATGTGAAATTTTGCTTCATCAGAATCAAAGACAATGAATTGGATCGTGCAGCGACCACACCACAGGAGACCATGAGCACTTCCCCCTCAGGCTGTCCCTGGCCACTCGAAGAGACAGAGAAGCAGGTCTCCTGCATGAGAGTCTGTCCCTGCTGTCTGGGTGGGTCGGCGCCGGGCGGGCAGCGTGAGCTGAGGCTCTCCTGGAATACCAGGTGCCCCTCCAAGCATCCGGCTGGCTGAGTGCTGCTGCGGGAAGGGCCCCCTCCAAGGTCGGAGCCTCGAGTGGGTATCGTGAACAGTGCCTCCTGGTGAAAGTGAAATACAGCCTCACCAGGGCCCCCGTGTGGTTCTGGTGACTACCGTCCTGCTTTGCCCCGGGATGGAGGGGCTTCCTGGAACACAGGACCTTTGGAGCCCAAACCTGGAAAGTCAGCCGCCCGTGACCACCTCATGTGGGGTCACACGGGGGTTTCTGGAACACCCCGGCTCCGGCCCTTGCCCCTCCCTTTTCCTACAACACTCTTTGACCCAGACCTGGATGCGGACCTGGACCTCTCAACGGTGACCTGATTCTTGTGATCCTGGCCTCAGGTCCTACACCACCTCCTCCATGAAGCATTCTTGGCTGCCCACCCCCACCCCCCCCCGCCTCCTCCCCTGTTTTCCCGGTTGTGTCTCTCAGGAGGGACTTTATTTGGGTGTTTATCGTGCGCTTACGGCTGCGTATTTCTCTAGGAGGTAACCTCCGTGGATTCCAGTCCCTGAATGCAAACGGGACGTGGGTAGACGGGAGAGGGAAGAAATTCTACGCACCCAAGCGCACCGACCAGGATCCGCTGCGCCGTGATGCCCCACGATGCCGGCACACCACGCCCCGAGCCTTCGAGACAACGCACGCGCTGGGGCGTGTGGGCGGGGGTCCAGGTGTGACCTCTCCTGGGTGCCCCTGTGGCCACACTCCGCCCACGGGCACCGTCTCCCGGGGTCCACCGTCTTCCCAGCCCCCCATGCTGTTCCCTCTGTGTGTCAGAACCGGGCTTTCTGAGATTTACCCGCAGGCCTGCATTTTCCGCTGGGGCCCCTTCCCTTCCTGCCCGCGGCCTCCGAGGCTGCTCCCCCTGCCCGGCTTCCACTGGATGCCCTCCCCTCCTTTGCTCCCCAAACCGCTTGGTCTCTGTGCTGCTACTGTGCGGGACTCAGGCCCAAAGCAGCTTTGCTTATGTTTAAAAACTTCTGTCCATCCCTCTTTCTCCTTTTAAATAGACTTTAACCCCTCAGGTGCACGGCCTCCAGGCCGTCAGCATCCCCACCAGGGGGACACTTGTCACAACGATGACCCACACGGACTTGTCGTCCTCCCCAGAGTGCAGCTCTTAGGCTGGGGTTCGCTCTTTCGCTCTCGCTGTTGGGCATTCTGCGGGCTCGGGCACACAGCGTGGTCTCCCTGTCTCAAGCCGCGCCACCCCCCCCCCCCCCGCCAGGGATGGCCCCGTTCACGCCTCCGCTGCTGTGCCTTTTCCAGAATGTCACCGAGCTGGATTCGGCCAGTGAGACCCCCAGAGCTTTTCGCGCATTGGCCCTGGTTAGCTTCCCGCATCCCGTCCGTCCTCCGCGCAGCCTCTAGAAGGCTCCGCGTCCACGGCGGAGTGCACACAGGCCGCCACGTCCAGCGAGCAGAGTAACCGGCGTGCAAGGAGAAACTCGGACACGAGTCTGACCCCGAGGTTGGCGTCGGGGTCCTCCAGGCTGCCCCCGGTCCCGGCTGGAGGGCCCTCCTTCCCCGCCCCGCCCCCCACCGGCCCCATCAAGTCTCATAAAAATATCAAACGAGGAAGTAAAATCTCGCCCTGTTTTTCAAAAGCAAAACTTTAACGAACGGTCTTTGATCCACAAATGTAATTGGAGATGGAACGGATATTTGTCTAAACGCATTAATTTAATTCCTGGCCCAGTTTTTTTCTTTCCCCCTTATCGGAGCCCTTGTTCTAACGGTGCCTCTGGCAGAATCAGAAATCAGAGGGAAGGAACAAGTGACTCTTCGTGCAGCAAAAGCACAAATAAAACTTCCGCTCAAAATATTTTCAGAACCAAGGTGCACGGAGCGGCCCAGACAAGCGGGCCCGCTCCGCGAGCGCGTCAGAAACCCAGGCTCGCTGCCGTGCTGACGGCCACGGTCTGTCCACACGCGTTCTCGCCCACGCTCAGCGGGGGTCACGTGTGGAGCTCGGCGCTCAGGCCCCGAACACCATCTGCCCAAACGTTTCTCTCGCTGAAATTCACGAGCTGCTGATGTCATGTCGTGTTTACAGACAGTGACTTTACGGCCCCCGTTGCGCAGTTCCGACGAGGTTTTGGGGAATGAGATGTCTTCTCTTACTCAAAGTGGAAGAGACATGGGGATTTAAAGCTGGATTTTTCCAGCCACCTGCCGGGTGCACGTGCTCGGGCCGCCTTCACAAAACGCCACCGGCCAGGGGCCCAAACAACAGACGTTTGTTCTCAGGCTCCGCTCTTGGGACCCCCACAAATGCCTCTGGGGGCACATCCAGCCCACGGCACCTGCTTGGCCAAGTGTCAACAAGACCCCGCCTCTGGTCTCACCAGCCGGGGGGACCTCAGCGCGCCCCTGGTTCACAAGCCCTGACTTCACGCGTTCTGGGGGAAACTCGGGGTCTTGGCGGCCACCGGAAACACCAGAAGCCCCCCAGGGGCCTCGCTGCCCTCAGCCTGTCTCCGATCACCGAACGTCCCCGCCAGCTGGATGGTGCGGATCGATCCCACGCTTCTCCTTTGCTCCCCGGAAGCCACGCCGGGCCGGGAGCCCACCCTGTGGCGCTGACGTCTCTCTCCTCGGCTGCAGGACCGATCGGCGGTGTTGTAAAGGTTAACAACGTGTAGCTGTTTCCCCGTCCCCTGCACGGTGTTGTCAACTTCCATCTTTATTCATTTCCCAAGGAGGAAAGTGACTCTGGCGGAACAAAGGCCGCGTGGCTGTGCCAGAGACGGCCCTCGGAAGCGTATCAAAGCCACGCCGAGTGGGAATAATTACTCGCTCTCAGCTGGGGGTGCCGGTGACACCATCTGAGCACCAGGGCCGCTCATTCCTTTCAACGAGGAGAAGGAAGAAGAAAACGCAGGAGCGATTCTGGGGAGAGGCCGGGGCCCGGGGGACACAGGCAGGACAGGGGCCTCCTTCCCTCCAGAGCTCACCAGCGGCCGTGTCTGAGACGAGACAGCGGCCTCGGTTCTAAATGGTGTTTTTAAAGAGCCTCAGGGGAAGAGGAAGGAAGACAAAACCTTTCTTTATCTTCCACCCAGAAATCGAAATACATAAATAATAGAAGGGTTGGCCGAGGAGGAAATCGCGGGCTCGTTGAAGGACTTTTTGCTTAATAACTGATTAGGCTGCTCTTCAGAAGAGTCGGCTGTTATTCACTTCTCATTTCGAAAAATATATACGAATTCATATAAGACAACATCTAGGAGCCAAGGTCATACTGTGCACCCTCTGGCCCCCTGGGCGGGGCCGCGTGTCGTGTGTTTGCAGCCCGACCAGAGCGTCAGTTCCGGGGTCCCCAAGTGTAGTCGCGACCAAAACAAATCCGGTGCCCGTCGCATCCTTCCACCCTCCCCACGTGGTGCGCTCCACAGAAGAGCGGGAGGTGTGAGCGAAAACCCTTCAATAGAGACAGGAGCGCTGTACGGGGAGGAAAGGGACAAAGGGTGGGCGTGGATGTGCGCACATGTGTGTGACTGTATGCGTATGTGTGTGCACGTGTATGAGGATGTATGTGCATGCGAGTATGTGTATAAAAGTATGCGTGCATGTGTGTGTGCTTAAGAGTGTGTGTGCACATATGTGTATACCTATGTGTGCACATGCATGTGTGAATGCCTGTGGGTAACAATGTGCGTGCGTGCAAGTATGTGTATAAGAGTGCATGTGTATGCATGTGTGTATATATGTGCATACATGTGTGTGAAAGCGTGCACACATGTGTATGTGCATGCGTGCATGTGCATAAGAAAGCACGTGCATGCAATTATGTGTGTGTATGCATGTGTGTGAGAATGTGTGCAAATGTGTGTGTGCATATATGTGTATAAGAATGTGTGTAGGCAAGTATGTGTATAAAAGTGTGCATTCATGTGTGTATGTGTGTGCATGAGTGTGTGCACACATGTATGCACATATGTGTATTGTGTGCATGCATGTATATATATGAGTGTGCGCACATGTGTGCACATGTGTATCGTGTGCATGTATGTATAAGAGTGTGCACACGTGTGTGTTGTGTGCATGCATGTGTGAGTGTGTGCACATATATGTATTGTGTGCATGCAGGTATATATGTACGAGAGCGTGCATGTGTGTGTACACAGTGCGTCCGAGTGTGTGTGCATGTGTGGGTGCATGCATGTGCAGGAGAGAGCGTGCCGTGTGCTTGCTGAGGTCAAAGCACAGAAGAGCCCCCTGCCCACCTCCACGATCTCTGGTCGTTCCCGCCACGGCTCCCGTGTGACTGTGACCCCGCTGCCGTTGGATCTGGAGCCCTTGATGCCCTGAACCTCGTCCGTCCCAAGCTTGTGACGAGCAGCTAGAGTGACGGCGGGGTCTCCTCTCCTTTGCCTTTGCTCATCTGGATAATGACTTTATACAGCTCATGGAAATGAGCCCATCCGCCTATAGGATTCGCACTCTTTTGGAGATCAAAAAACATGCTTAGTGGGCTGGACGAGAGGGCAGGGTAAGTGGGATGAAAGTCCCGGGGAAGGACTGAGGCAAAGGCAGACGCGATCCCGGTGCAGTGAGCTGGTGGCCAAGGGCAGTGTCGCTGGCATTGCACCTGCTGGGGGAAAATGCCCGCACTCGCCGAAGACACGTGCGGCCACTGCTCTTTAGGGAAAGTCGAACGACGTGCCGCTGGTAAGAAACGAGGGGGCTGGCAAGCTGAAAATGCGGACGGTCTCATCTCCACGCGGGTCCCCTCTCAGGGGGAGGCGCCTCATCCTTCTGCCTGAAGGGCGTCCCCCGGGGCTGTGCACGGCCATCCCGAGGGCTTGTGGCCACCACGCCCAGCTTCCTCAGCCCTCTGAGCCACGCGAATAAAAAAGCAAAAACAGGTATTTGGGACCTTCGGATTCCAGGATTTGGAAGACACAAGGAATAACAAAAATGCAGTCCCCGGTCCGGTGACGAGTGGACCACTCGGCACGCACACAGACGGGCCCCAGGCCGGGCACGCTGCACACACACACACACCAGGCCAGGAGCCCCGGCAAGGGCGCGCCAGAAGTGCCCCCACACACGGCAGATGCCTTCTCTGCGGACGGAGCCGGGTAAGCCCTCCGGGCCACCCTGAGTCGCGCGCGCTTTCTGCCATTGAAGTGACCCAGGCAAATCCGGGTGGCGCGTCAGGGGCTCCGATCGAGGTGGCAGTGGAAGAACAAAGCTCGCGGAATCACAAGCTGGGGCCCGCGTGGGATGGAGACCTCCTTCCTGCAATAAACAAGTTGCTGCCCCCCCCCCACTCCCCCTCCGCCACGCACACACCCACTCCCCTCCGCCGGGGGCTGCTTAGATGTTCTGTAATAAAAATACCGCGCGCATGCTATGTATTCCGTAAGACTGGTACAGCCGTATTCAAAATGAGTTGAGTACCAGGGGAAAAATGTTCCCCATTGTCAAAAAGAAATGGTTGGTAGGCCTTTCATTTTTTTTTTTTTTTTCCTTTAAAAAAAGCAGTCGCTACTTTCAAAGTCAGGAAAGGCAATTTTTTTTTTTTTAACACAAAGAAAGAGATAGCAACAGCAGGGTGTTGCCTTACTCTGCCTGTGCCCTTTAAAATTCCAGCTTCAGGATACACTATTAATTTTCCCCTTTCTCTTCCTGCATGAGGTTCTGAAAACGACCCATCATGCTGCAAATCTGCAGGCAAATTAGCTGAAGATCGCTTGCCTGGTGGGATGTGGGGTGGGTAGGAGTTCCTTCTCCGACTGCCCCCTGCCCCACGTGCTCTGACTCCGTTTCTCCCCGGGAGCGACTGGTGACCGCATGGCCCGAGTCCTGCCGACGTCCCGCCCGGGCTCACGGAGACCGATGAGGCCTGTGTCTCTGCCCTGCCGCACAAGCCAGAGATGCGCCGCCGCGGTGACCCCGGGGCCCGCGGTTATTGTCAGCAGGTCAAAGCGCTGAATATCAATAGAGTCCGTCCTGCGCCCCGCAACCCACCCTCTGCCGGGAACGTAAACTTCTGTAACACACGTCTCACCTCTGCCCCCGCCATCTTCACGGCTCTGTGCTTCAAAGGACGCCCCTCACGTGGAAAGCGCTTCATGGAGGAAAAATGGCCATCGCCGCACAATTATTTCAGAAACTCTGCATTGTATTTTAACGGAGGGCAGACGCCCTGGCTGAAGTCTGGAGTGCTTTTAAGATGAAGATCTGAATCCTGAGGTTTAGAAACGGGCGCGTCAGAAGTACAATCGTGCCTGCACACGAGTCGGGTCTTTGCTCCTTGAAATAGATTAAATTAAAGAATGAGTCTCGGCTTGACAACTCGCCACACCATTTTCAAATAAAAATGACAAAATCCCAGTCCTAATAAAGCCACTTTCTTTTCTGCAAGTTGGATGACACTGCTGATTATTTGATAGCTCTTTGAACCTTCAAACAACGCTGACTTTGAAACGCTGGCTGTGCCGGGCGAGGAGTCCGCTGCCCTCTCCGAATGGGATTTCTCTTCCGATTCCACATCACAAGCGCTTCCTCGGCCAAGTACAATGCGAAGACGGTCCGCGTCGGCCTCGCAAGGAGGGACGCGGGAGCCGGAGCGCGGGCGGGGCGGCGGGAAGGGGGTGGGCGGGCGAGCTCCCGGGGGGGCCTCCCGGCTCAAACGCGTCCTTCGGGGAAATGTTAATACAACAGGCGGGTTGCGATCAACGCAGCAGCTCGACACACGGAAAGTGGGATCCCGCGACCCAGCCCGCTTGTCAGCTCCCGGAAAACAGCCGAGGGTGGCATCCGGGAAGACGTTTTCCTGTGTCCTCTGGCGCGATACCCGTTTCTGCGAGAAAGTTTCTGATGGCGAGGGGGGCCCCCCGGGGACGCACCTCTGCTTGGCACTAACCTTTTCGTGTCGCCGCGCAAATACTCGCGGGTCAATCAGATGGTTTATAGGCAGGTGCTTGATGTCCCCCTTTTAGAATTTCCGTGTATGGGGCCGGAGGACGGTAAAAGGTGACTTTTGTCACCTTCATAGAGGTGTCTGATCTTTGGGGGAACGGTCCTCACACACATATCCCCACAGAAAAACCGTAGCAAATGTCCCCGTGGCGATCACGTGGGTCCCCCTTCGTGGGTTTTGATGGGATGCGCGTTCTCGTGAGGAGAAAAAGCACAATGAGTTTGCGGTCAGAACGCAGACAGCTCAGGACATGCCAACCGGCCGCGAGTCCGCTCCCCACCTCGGCCCCCCCCCCCCCACCCCGCTCACGTCTACGCGCCCTCGCCGGTCGGAGCACTGTGACCGATCGTTCTGTGTGCTGGGCTCCCTGCCTCCCTGAAAGATGGAAACTGCCCGGCTCACGGAAATCCCCCCAGTGTAGAAAACGCCCGCTGCACGAGGCTCTTCCCCACTGCTGTCCGATGGCCGGTCCTGGCCTGGGTGCCAAGGCCTGCTCCAAGCAGCGGTGGGCAGGGCGTTCGGACAGGTGATGTCTGACAGTTTTAGAAGCTTGTCTTGGCCCTGCGTGCCCTCCCGGGTCCCAGCCGGGGCTCCCAGTGCTTGTGTGCGAGCAGGCAGCAGGGTGCGGGGTGCCCGTGGGGAGCTGTGCGAAGACAGGGCTACCCGCCGACCCTTCCGGGAAAATCCCCCCCCGAAAGCCAGACCCTGGCTCCCAACAGGCTGCTGCCCCACCAAAACGGTCATCGTGTGAGAAGCTCGGGACATCTCGTATTTCCGAAAACACGGGACGCTGTCTCTTTCCAGGTGAGTTGTGGGAACAGGGCATTCGAGCTGGTCTCCAGCCTCCCTGTCCAGACTCACCCGTCCGTCCTCCACAGGACAACCGGAGCGAGCCTCTGTTGTTGTAAAAGCCATGTGCACTCCTGGTTTGAAATAAATCCAAATTATTGTGTATCCATGAGGAGGGCTGCTATGTAAACAAACAGAAAATAACAAGTGTTGGTGAGGAAGTGGAAATGGGGAGAGATGTGGAGAACTGGGGACCCGTGGACAGGAAAACACCAGGAGGACGCACCCACAAGCCAGAAGAAAACGTGGAGCTTTTAAAATAAAACGACAGGAGGGGCGCCTGAGTGGCTCAGTCAGTTGGGTCCGACTTCGGCTCAGGTCATGATCTCGCGGTTCGTGAGTCAAGCTCTGAGTCAGGTTCTGTGCCGACAGCTCAGAGCCTGGAGCTGCTTCAGATTCCGTGTCTCCCTCTCTCTCTCTGCCCTTCCCCCACTCATGCGTGTCTCTCTCTCTCTCTCTCTCTCCCTCACAAAAGTAAATGAAAAGAAAACATTAAAAAATAAATAAAGAAACATAAAATGATACGAGATTAACTAAAAAGAGAACAATATAACTTGAAACCAGAAACCTCAGAAGGGTTTTATACCCAGCCCTGCTGGTCATCGAGACTGTCACCCACCTAATGTGTAAGGACTGAGCCAGGATGCATGTGTGGATCTTTCTGGAGAACCTTGTAAGTGTATAGCTTCATACAACCAACAAGAGTGGAGACACGTCAACACAGCTGGCGTGAGCTGTGAATGTGTCCATCTGTTGGTGAGACCCGTTGAATGGTGTGAGAAGGTAAGGAGGGTGTGAAGGCACTCTCCGTCCTGACCACGTCAGCAGAGGACAGCGGTCATAAGCAGAAAGTGGTGGGAAAACAAATGTGAACGTTTTTGCTATTTTCAAAGGAGGTGGCATTGGTTTTGCTACTTTGAGACTGTCATGAGTGTGACACGGGATAAGGCACCGTTTTAACCAGTGTCCTATCACACTGACGTCCTTGAGAACGAGGCCACTGTGGTGGCAGCCAAATGACACATGTAAAGTAGGAGACATGACATTAAGCACCCTGTAGTCCTGGGGCCCCTGGGTGGCTCAGTCGGTTAAGCATCCAACTCTTTTTTTTTTATTTTGTTTTTTAATGTTTATTTATTTTTGAGAGAGAGAGTGGGAGAGGGAGAGCCAGCGCGGGAGGGGCAGAAAGAGAGAGAGACAGGGAGACACAGAATCCGAAGCAGGTTTCAGGCTCTGAGCTGTGAACACAGACCCCGATGCGGGGCTCAACCCCGCGAGCTGTGAGATCATGACCTGAGCCGAAGTCGGACGCTCAGCTGAGCCCCCCAGGCGCCCCAGCATCCAACTCTTGATTTCAGCTCAGGTCATGATCATGATCTCATGGCTCACGGGATGGTGCCCCGAGTCAGGCTCTGCACTGACAGTGCGGAACCTGTTTGAGATTCTCTCTCTCTCTCTCTCTCTCTCTCTCCCCCCTCCATTTGTGCACCCTCTCCCTCCCAAAATAAACAAATGAACATAAAAAAAAATTGAACCGGAATCTGATCAAGCCTAGATAGCCAACTATCAGTTTACAGGAAATACAAAGAACAGAGGAACACGGTGGGGACTGGTCTATAGTGATGCTTTCGGGAAAACCCCAACCGTGGGAATACACCACGGCCAACAACCTGGTTTCTTCACCAAACAAATTACACAGAAAACAGAAAAGGGGTAAGGGAGGAGTCTATAGATTAAAAAAGACTTAAGAGACATATTAAAACAGACGAAACCAAACACGGCGTTGAGAGATCACACCTGAGTGATAAAACTGTGGGAAAAGGCCAGGAAGTAAGTATCAGGAGACCAGGGTGGTGGTGATTTCCGGAGCAGGGGAGAGGGTTGGCGCCCAGGGGCCCCAGGCCTCGGAAGCGGGCTGACGGGATTCTGTCCTGTGACCCGCATGGTACCTACAAGGGTTTCGGTCATCATATTAAGTGGGCTATGCGTTTTCTTTACGTAATTTTCTGTATCTGTTCCATACTGCATATTATATATGCATGATAAAAGCTAAAAGCGTCTATAACAAAGAAAAAAATGCACATAGCATGCAAACACATTCAAATGTATTCCACACACTTTAAAGCTGCATTAAAAAAAAAAAAAGAAGAAGCCCTGTGATTCTCTATCGTGTATCATTAGACGGGGCCCTTGAAATGCGTTTAAAAACAGACAATTCTGTAAGCAACGATGAGCAAAAAAGGAAATCTGAGTTATGTAGAATGAATAAAGCTGTAAGTTTTGAAGGGCTGAAAGGTAAGGAGTGTGTGTGTGTGTGTGTGTGTGTGTGTGTGCGCGCGTGTGTGTGCATCCTGCTGGAAACCCCAGTAGGAGAGAACAATTAACTACCGTGATGCATGTATTTCTAGTCTCAAGACGATTTATTTATTTAAGGTGTTTTGTCTCGATCAGAAGTGTTATCACATGTGCACGTTTGATGAGGCTGGTTTCCTGATGTACAGGGCAGGCGCTGTGAGCATCAAGTGCGAATGAGAAATGTGAGTGCGTTCATTTGCTAAAGGAAGAACTTTTATTTAAATCAATATATAAACAGCTTTGGGAATACGGGGATAAGTAGACACACAATCTGTGAGTGTAAATAAATAAATACCGTGCTTATTAATTGGGGCATTACCAGCGCTGGCAGTGGGACCTTTCCCAAGTTCCTTCCCTCCTGTGCCTGAAAAATGGGAGTGCCAACCTTGGAAGTTTCGTCTGAACAAAAATGAGGGCACATTTGCAAGTGCTTGGTGAATGTTCCTTGAACAAGCTGCCCGGTGATGCTGATGCACATTCCTGGGACAAAAAATGAGCTGGAAGGAAAAGAAATTATGACCTGGGACAGAGATTAAGGGCTGTGAGAGCAGTCCAGGCAGGAGAATGATCCAGATCCAAGGGGCAGAAGAGATAAGATGTGACGTCCGATTGGGGAAGGTTGGGACGCCATCGATGTAGGGAATGAGCCCGGAGGAGTTGGGCTCGGGCCGTGGGATAGTGAATTTAATTACAGACTTGTTACACTTGAGTCTATGGTCTATTTAGAAGGTCACGTTCAAGAAGCTCTCAGGAAATGGTCCATCGGCTCAAGGGAAGGTTTGAGGCGGAACAACAGAGTTGGCTCTCAGTGTGTGGCAGAAACCAGGGCAGGGAGTGTGACCCTTAGGAGTGCTCTGCAGACGTGGCCAGGGTGACCAACCACGAGACTCATAGCCACAGAGTCCGGAGACAGAAGAAACAGAAAAGGGGTAGCCAGATGGGCAGAAGGGCCATCTAGAAATCGAAGAAAGGGTGCATTTCAACGGGCACCTGGTCCGCAGAGTGGAAAGTTCCTAGATGAAGTTAAACATGGCGTTTAGTCTTTGGAAGGTGAACAGGGCCTTCAAACATGGGTTTCTATAGAGAACACGGGGGCTGGGAGCCAGGCTGGTCCTGGCGGCCGAGCCAGGCGCTCCGGCTGCCCTTGGGCTGCCCCAGCGCGAGGGAAGCAGCTGGAAGGAGAGCGGAGAGAGGGAGGACAGCTGAGCTCGGGGGCAGGTGGAGGCGAGTTTGGTGCCTGAAGGGAGGCACGAGCTGCGACAACGGGGGGGGGGGGGGGAGCATACAGGCCACGAGCTCCCATGGGGGGATAACGTGTGGAAGGAAAAAGAGCTGTGTTTTCCCCCAAAGAAGAGATGGGGACCATTGTAGGTTTGTTTCTAAGCAGGGGAGGGGACATCAGGGGGCATTGTGGCTCGGTGACCTCTACTTTCCCTGGGACGGAGACAGAAGAAACAACGGATCCTGTACAAATGGGAATTTGTACACACTGGGAGCAGACACCTGGAAACATTCGGAGGCACGTGGCCTTACGATTCCAGCCTCAGGATGAGCGCCCTTGCCCGGAGTTGGCCAAGCACAGCCCGACGGCTCGGGTCTGTTTTCACCCCCAGGGTCCGGGGACTGACTTTTATGAACTCTTGGAAGAAAATGAGATGAAACACAACGGGCTGGGGGTTGCGGGGTGGGGGTGGGGGGTGGGGTGGCCGAGAGCCCTGGGGCATCAGGCGCCTTACAGACCGAAGGAAAACTCTACTCATGAAAACACACCAGCACTAAAGTCAAGACAGAGAACCAGCATTTGTGGGCAGATTTGATCATCAGACACTTTAATTTGGAAAACATTTTGAAGTAGGGATTTCCTTTCAGGTCCCCTAAGAGGTAACGGAGGGGGCTCTGAGACACGGTCCCCCATGTTCTGGAACAAGGCGGAAACGCTTTCATCGTTAATTGGATTGTAGTTGGGTTAACAAAGAATGCGTTTCAGTCTCTCCCTCCCTCCCTCCCTCCCTCTCTCCCTCTCTCTCTAGAAAAGGCATTTGGCCCAACTTTATTGTTCAGTAGACATTATGCTCCACCCACCCATTTACTTTGCTCCTGAAATGTTTCTAAGATTCTAAAATGAGAGAGACCCATGCATTCCCTATGTCCTCCCTCTTTTCTACGTCCAGTTCTGGGATCACAGCTCCCTTTTGGTTTTGTTCTGGTCGGATGCCTTCCTTCTTTTATTTTTAAATTTTCTTTCTTTCTTTCTTTCTTTCTTTCTTTCTTTCTTTCTTTTCGCCTGCCTTCTTTTAACACTGTGCATCTTCGCGGCCGCCGTGTTGCGAAGACGGTAAAGCGGCCCAAGGCGAGTTCCACCTAATGGAAACGTGCCGTCCAGACAGGAAGCAGGGACCTGTTAAGGCTTCTCATGAACTGGGATCTTGGCTTTTGCAAAATACACAGAGGCTAAGAAAATGCCACCACATTTGCTTTGCACTTCTCCTGTTTAAATTTTTTTTTATGTTTATTATTTATTTTTGAGACAGAGAGAGACAGAGCGTGAGTAGGGAAGGGGCAGAGAGAGAGGGAGACACAGAATCCGAAGCAGACTCCGGGCTCCGAGCTGTCAGCGCAGAGCCCGACGTGGGGCTCGAACCCACGAACCGTGAGATCATGACCTGAGCCAAAGTCGGATGTGTAACTGACTGAGCCACCCAGGCGCCCCTGAACTTCTTCCATGTTAAAGACTTTCCGTCACGTCCAATGTTCCTGTTTTACCTGTGTGGTTTGGGAAGGATTCACGCCACGGTCTGTGCAGAAGACCTGGGTAGAGACAAGTGGGAACTGAACGCTTAAGGGTCGTGTTGCTGGGTATAGAGTCCAGGAGAAAAAGAAAGTAGCACATTATTTTAAATTAGGAAGTGGTACCTGCGTATCAGCCACACGCTCTGCTGCCCTCACCCGAGCTTGACCGGGCCGTTCCCCGCCTTACGCCCCGGATTCTGGGTCCCCCCTCCTTCCCCCGAGTGCTTCCCACCAGCCTGCAGGTGTGCTCTTAGCCGGTCTTAAACGAACAAACCTCCCTGGACCCCTGTCCCCTCCAGCCCCTGCCCCGTTTCTCTCTTCCCCTCTCCACAAAGCTCCTGGAAGCTCCTGTCGGCCCCGGCTGTCTCCGTTCCCTGCTCTTGTCTGCTCTTGACCGCTCACGCCTGGTGTCCATTGGGCAGCCGTGGGGGGACGTCAAGGAGCCGGCTGGATATGCGGGCCTGGGGTTTGAGCCAGAGGCCGACGGTGGCGACTCGGGGGTCATGATGGTGGAGGCCGTGGCTCGAGCCTTGGGGCCGGGGGACTGCCCGGCAGGCAATGGTGGGGAGACGCGAGGCCGCGCCTGGGCTCTGGGGGGCCCCCCGGTTAGCTGGTCCGGGGGGAGAGGTGCGGGCTGGGTGCTGGGGGGCTTCCCCAGCGGTGGGCAGAGAGCAGGGTGTGGTCTCCGGGAGCCGAGGGAAGCAGGGTCTGGGGAGAAGTGAGCTCTGGCCTGCGTCCCGCCGACAGATCGGGAAGAGGGAAGAGTGGAAGGGCCCAGGGGAAGCCGGTGGAGTCCTCGGGGGGCTTGATGGGAGCGGCCCGGCGGGGGAGCCCAGCGAACCCCACCTCAGCCTTCAGGCCCCAGAACTGAGAGGGGATATTTTCACCGCCACTGAGTTCGGGCGGCTTGTCCCAGGAGCCTCGGGAAACGAATCCAGTGCCCGATGCTGCCAAAGAGCCGTGAGTGAAGATCACGGCCAACCGGACTCTGCGGCGGGAAAGAACGAACACGTACAGCTGTTGCTCTCCGTGCAGACGGAGACACAGACACAACGAGGAAAACGACTTTGTAGCAGCTGCAGGGGACCCAGCCCCTCTCTCACCGGATCCGTGCAGAAACTGAGCGGAGAGACCGAGAGATGCTCAGACCCGTGTGTGTCCGTCTCCCTCCACCTGCTGAAGAACAGAGCCCCACACGGCCCACCCGCCGCCCACACGCCCTCTGCCTCTCACCTGAGTGATTCCTGCCTGGTTTCACGGCCTCTGCTCTCACCGCCTCAGCCCCAGAGCGACTGCCTAAAACTCGGTCGGTGCCTGTCGCGCCTCTGCTCCGACCCTCCTCGTACCGGCCCACCTCTCCCGGAGAGAAGCCGACGTCCTTACTGGGTCTCCGTGCCTTTCGGTCTCACCTCTCCTCCCTCCCAGGCCTCAGCTGTCACTTTCCTGTCTGCTTTTTCTGCTCAGTTCCGCAACAGGCCACACCGGCCCTACCGCAGGACCTTGGCACTTCCTGTGCGCTCAGCCCGGAGTGCTCTTCCCTCTGATTTCCACCTGGCTCGTTCCCCTTTCTCCCTAAACTCTATGCTCACCTGTCCCCTTCCCAACGAAGCCCCTTCTGGAACGCTGTCCAAAATTGCAGCCTGGCTTTCTTCACCGCTTCGCACTTTCCTCAGTCCGTACCGCCACCTGACAGATGTTCTAGATGTTAACTGTTGACCTTGTGTGCTGCCTGTATCCGCACACTAGCTCACGAAGGCAGCAATTTCTGCCGTGTCCTGTTCGCTGCTGTGTCCCCGGTGTCTGGGACAGCGCCTGACACGTAGTAGGTGCCCAGTAAATACTTACTGAAAAAATGAATGAGTGAAATTATACATCGGGTTCGTGAACACTGGATGGTCATGATGGTGGGCCAGAAGTTTCCTTTTTTAGCACAAGAGAAGGAAGCACTGGGGCATTTGGCCGGTTTTGTGAGGTCAGCACCACAGTGCCCTCGTCTTCGGCAAGTATCGCCAAGAATAGTGTTATTGGGGGAAGCCGGAAAATTCAAACCCTCGGATCATGATCCATCCGTTGATTTTTCAAGAGCGACTTTAGGTGGGATTTTGACTGCGTTCGATGTACCTGATTAGAAAGCAACGCCCCCCCCACCCCCCCCCGAAATTTCTGTTTTAAAAGCCCGAATCTCAGTCCCAAATCCAGGTGACAGCAGGGTCCTGCTCTCTCGGAGGTTCTGGAGAACAGTCTGGTCTGTGACACCATCCGAGCTTCTGGGGGCTTCCGGCAATGCTCGCTGTTCCTCGTTTTGTAGAGCGATCATTGGAATCTGTCTGTCTGCACGTGGCTGTCTGTTCCGGACACGAGTCGCTGGCTGAGACCTGCCTTAGTCCGCCATGACCTCACCTCCACCCTGCAGGCTAAGACCCTCTTTCCAAATAAGGTTTCCGGTAGATGTGAACTTGAAGGGGGGGCAGTACAATTACCCCCACATTATATGGAAAGGGAGCTGGAAAAAGCTGACCTTTCAGAGGCCATGTTGCCCAGTTGACAGAGAATTAAAATCAAAATATGAGGCCTTGTGATCTTCCTTTTCTTATAGACGGCAACACTCTAGGGGCCTAGCGGTCTGCTGTGCACCCCGGGAAAAGAGGATTTTATTTAGAATATACCGTAGTGGTGCTTTTGCAGCAGGCGTCCAAGGAAAGGCCTCCGTGATGAGCTGCTGGGGATCTCGTCCCTCCCTCTTCCCCACAGTCACGCGCTGTCATTTGAGTCTCTGCTTCTCCATGACCATCCCGGAGATATTTACACCCACAAACACCCTGTCCAGTAACGCACTCCGGTTCAGACACGGATAAGGTGCTCCCACACCCCGGAATCCTCAGGAGACCCCCACGTCCCAAGAAAATCCGGCGTGTGACCCAAACCCTAATTCCACAGAAAACCTCCGGAGGACTGATCTCTAGCAGAGCTCTTGTCTTTAGGGGAGAAACAGACAGGAAGCCACTGACGGGGCTCGCAGGTGTTTGCCATGAGGAGCTGGGAGCACAGCCCCTCGGTGTTCCCCGTGCCACGTAAACCCTTTCCGAAATCCCTTTGCCGGTGTGAACGACTTGGCTGCTCATGTCAAGGCACTATCACAAAATCTGCTTTCTAACTGCACAGAATCTGCCAAGATTGAGTTCTGTAGTGAAGATCCCATGGGTGTCGAGCAATATGAGGGACGTGCTATAATAGTAATAGCTAACCTTGATGGAATATTTGCTGCTGATCACACTCTGTTCTCAGAGTTTTGCACATCCTCCTTAATTCATCTTTAAAGAGCCCTTGTGAGTTAATTGCTACTATTACTCCCGCCCTACTGAAAAGATAAAGTTCAGAGGGTACCAGTGACCTGCCCAAGGTCACGTAGCTAACAAGAGGCACGGGGACTGCAGCGGGGTTTTGTTTTAATGCGTGGTTGTATTGAAAAGAAACTGGCAAAATGAGGTAAAAACACAGAGGGAGGCAAACCCTAAGAGACTCTTAAATGCAGAGAACAGACCGAGGGTTGCTGGAGGGGAGGGGGGTGGGGCATGGGCCAGATGGGGGATGGGCCTCAGGGGGGCGCTTGTTGGGATGAGCGCCGGTCATCGTGTGTAAGAGGAGAATCACTGGGTTTTGCTCCTGAAGCCAAGACCACAAGGTACGTTAACTAACGTGAATTAAAATTCTAAAAATAAAATAAAAGATCCTGGGAAAAACCACCATTGGACACACGGTACGATAATAATCATTTTATTTTTTTATTTTTTTTTTCAACGTTTATTTATTTTTGGGACAGAGAGAGACAGAGCATGAACGGGGGAGGGGCAGAGAGAGAGGGAGGCACAGAATCGGAAACAGGCTCCAGGCTCTGAGCCATCAGCCCAGAGCCCGACGCGGGGCTCGAACTCACGGACCGCGAGATCGTGACCTGGCTGAAGTCGGACGCTTAACCAACTGCGCCACCCAGGCGCCCCGATAATAATCATTTAAGACAAGAATCATCCTTGGATGCTAAAACCAGTGGTGAAAGTTTGATGAGAAAGCAGCTATTTGCAGAGTCCCAAAGTATCTCCTCGGAAGACACTAATTCCTTACAAAGGGAAAGACGGCAGCTTTGCGGTAGAGAGATCTGGTCGACCCCCCTCTATCCCCGAATAGAGTTCCATCATATGCCCCGTCAGCATCTAACACCTGCCTCGGAGGTCACAAAGCTGAAGAAAGCATCATTCTCGTCTCAAAATAGTTGAGAGCAACAATCAATCATCTCTGCATTTCTTCGGGTGTAGAGGATGTTTGAGGTCAAGCCAACTTTAATTACTTGTTGAAAAGATTAAAAGGGGAGTAGGTGTGAAGGGTGGGGGCCGGGGTGGAGGGTGAGGTTGCATAAGAAACGTGTTGTGATCTCACTCCCACCGGTACAAGTCACAACCTGGAGAGAAAATCTGGCCAAGTCGTGTCGCTGCCGAGCCCTCTCCCCTGAAGAGTTGAGCACACAGCTTCCCCATCGAGCCGAGAACGATCCCTCCAAGGACTTACACATCCATCAAGGGTTCCACCCTCTCCCCGCTCACACAGCATGAAGATTGATAACAGGCACCCCGTTCCATTTATCTCCGTGTCTTGAAACCACTTGGAAGTTGGTACACTGCGGGCTCAGTGAATATTCCTGAACAAGCCAATTCATCAAGTCCTTGGGGCTACCTCAGTTTGAATCTCAGCAGCTGTCAGGCAGCGTTTAGGAGAAGAAAATGATGCAGAAAAGTCAAGTCCAGGCAACAGATTTTCATTTTTAAAAATGCAGAAAAAGCCTTCGTTATTCAGTATAGTTGAAGCAGAGCGAGGTGTCTTTAAACTGTGTTCTGTGAAACCGAAAGATGCTTTCGGAGAATATTAAATCACCCCTTCAGGGTGCTTCCTATCTTCAGCTGCTGGGAAAGTCCGGTTTGTGGTTCTTACCTTCTGGCTTCAAGCCCCTTTCCCCTTCTGTATCCCAGCGCACCGTGCAGTGGTCATCTGTGGGATTTACTGAGCGCTCATTTAAGTGTCCGGCAAATAGTCACCGATCGCCCAGCAGGACCTGGCGGGACTGTGGATGAAGACAAACCTGCTGGGGGGGGGGG
>NW_024412422.1:18530682-18554054 GCF_014898765.1 Herpailurus yagouaroundi
GGGGAAGGGAGGGGAGGGGGAGGGGGGAAGAGGAGAGGGGAGGGGAGGAGGAAGTGGGGGAGGGGGTGTGTGGGGGGAGGGGGGAAGGGGACAGGAGGAGGTGGGGGAGGGAGGGAGGGGGAAGGGAGGGGAGGGGGAGGGGGGACGGAGGGAGGGGAGGGGGAGGGGGAAGGAAGGGACAGAAAGAGGATGAGCTTCAGTACCAGACTGGCCTGCTTTCCAGTGCTGGCTTTTCTCTCTTACAAGACGGTTGTCCTTCCATCAATCAGCTAATGTCTCTGGGACCTTGACTTGCTCATCTTCCAACTAAGGGTCACCACACCTATGTTTCGAGGCTCCGGATAAGAAATAACCAGGTGGATCCATTATTTAAATCTGTAGAAACTGGAAACACGCATTCAAAAAGGACGTTTGATCCAAATGCCCGTTAACACCTCCTTCCCCTTCCCCTCCTTCCCCTTACGTTTCAAATCTAAGATCCGTGGAAAACAAGAACGGTGCCATGAGCGAAGGGGAAATTCCAGAAATACGTGGAAATGGGAACCAGGTTGGGCGGGCGGGATCGGTGGTGGGTCAGTGTCCCACAGGCCACCAGGAGACGCACTGGCTGTGAGGCGAGACCCGTCTTGTGACAACCCCAGAAAGCTGGGGGGGGGGACAGGAGCTGGGAACACGGAACTGGGGCTCTTGTTGCGTTTGGCGGGTGAAGCCATTGATTAATATTGGCTGTATCGATCCAACTAGAAAGCTGGATATGGTGATTACGTTTTTCAGTGACCTCTGAAGGTAGAACCAGGTTGCGTAGTTGCCACCAGAGCTGCGAAAGAGGCGGTTTCTGGAATGAATAAGCCTTGCTTGGCTTAATTTGAAAAAGAAAAAGTCACCAAAAAAAAGAAACAACGTAAGCAGAAATAAGCTGTGCGTGAAATCACGAGGTAACCCGTGCTATTCGGGCAATTCTGCCAAAAAAAAAAAATCAATCGATGAACCAAAGTTGCACCCACTTGGGGGAAATACAGAAAGTGGGCAACATGCTGTCCGCAAGAGGTGCGTTGATGATACAAAGGTTTGAGAGAGAAGGCGACGTTAATCCTTGACAAATAAACTCACAGTGAGAGGCTGGAGAAGGTGTCAGAAGTAAGGCGGTTAAGAAAACATCCCAAGCACAGAGTGCCCCCGCACGCCGATTCTTCTGTACAGATAAAGCGGATGTCGTCGGCCGCCAAGACCCTAGATCACCGCGAAATGCGGTCAAATCATCAGGAAGCGACCAACTGCGGGTTGGTCGCCTTTACTTTGTGCGTTACTTAATTGCAAATATGTAGAAGTTAATGTTGAATGATGGCTGGGTTCGACCACCGGCTCACAAAACCCCTGAAATGTAACGGCCGGTGGTCAGAAGCTGGTAGGAGCTGACCCCGACGCACCACCGCCTGGTGCTGAGAAGGACC
Source organism: Herpailurus yagouaroundi (assembly GCF_014898765.1). Lineage (NCBI taxonomy): Eukaryota > Metazoa > Chordata > Mammalia > Carnivora > Felidae > Herpailurus > Herpailurus yagouaroundi. The sequence goes on from NW_024412422.1 coordinate 18,532,134, forward strand.
CCGGGTGCAAGTGGGTTGAAGGAACGGCCGGGTAGCCGCTTCCCCTAAACCACAGTCTCGGGGCGCCTGGGTGGGTCAGTCGGTAGGGCGGCCGACTGCGACCCAGGTCATGATCTCAGGGTCTGTGAGTTCGAGCCCCGCGTCGGGCTCTGTGCTGACAGCTGGGAGCCTGGCACCTGCTTGGGATTCTGTGCCCCCTTCTCTCTCTGCCCCTTCCCTGCTTGGTCTCTGTGTCTCTGTCTCTCTCTGTCAAACATAATCAACATTAAAAAAAATTTCTTTTAACCACAGTCTCTTCACTTGCTGGCACACAAGGGCCAAAGCCGTGTTCCGGCGCAGACGAGGGCGTGACCGTGTTCGTTGATTGACTAATGGTTCTCCGCGGCAAACCTCCCTTTCTGAGCCGATCTCGGAGTGTGAGATAAGTGAGCTCAGCTCTCCAGAATCTCAGCTAATTCAGCTAATAGGAATGCAAACATTGATCTAAACTGAGGCCGGGAGACCGGTCTCTTACATCTCCCTCACCCCAGGGGGATGCATGAGAAAAGATTACTCGTGGATTATAATTGCTTAAAATAGGTTGTGATGTAAAACTCTAATACCCTCTCCCCTTCAATAGTAAAGTTCTACAGACAGAGAAATTATGCTGAATGCCAGTGTCTTGAAGGTAAAAAGAAAATTCTGTTCTCCCTTTGGGGGAGAAGAAAGGACATCTTTTTAGAGCTGTCAGAATTCACAAGCCATAATAAATTATTCTTTTTCATTACTGATTTATTAAGCAGGCTGCTTGGTGTAATGGCAGAAAATTTCTGTTTAATTTTCATAGGACTAGACGACTCTGATTCCTGATCTGAAATCAAGTTGTTATTAAAAGAAGGGAACGTATTTAACGTCATGCATCAGGGTCTGTCTTTACTAAATTCTTCTAAGTGTGGAGTTTAAGTATTTATGTGATGCGGCCATTGTTTGGGTACAAATGAGACACCAGCCTGTTTGGGGGACGGGTCCCTGTCGGGTGCACAACCCGGGGCTCCGGTCTTGGAGGGACTGGTAGGGGAGGTCAGCTCTGGAGCGCTAGAAATGGTTCTGCGGGGCGCCTGGGTGGCGCAGTCGGTTAAGCGTCCGACTTCAGCCAGGTCACGATCTCGCGGTCCGTGAGTTCGAGCCCCGCGTCGGGCTCTGGGCTGATGGCTCGGAGCCTGGAGCCTGTTTCCGATTCTGCGTCTCCCTCTCTCTCTGCCCCTCCCCCGTTCATGCTCTGTCTCTCTCTGTCCCAAAAATAAATAAACGTTGAAAAAAAAAAAGAAAAAAAGAAATGGTTCTGCAAATCCCAAGCCGACAGGTCAGAGGATGCAAAGAATTCTCATTTCCCCTGGAAGTAGAATTTCTTAAATGGCAAACGACGGACCACAAGGTAAGCATCGTTGATGTAGCCACAGCTGGGGTAAATGTGGAACATGGCAAGAAACTCGCCATGATCTACATAAAGTTGTAATTCTGTGAGCCGCGTCCGCACCCCTGGGAGGAAGGAAAGGCACCGGGTTACCTTTGCACGTGGTCTCAGCTGGGTTCCGGGGTTGCGGTCTCGGGTTCACGCATCTCGTGTTAAACAAGCGTCCACCACAGTCTCTCTCTGGGGTGATGCGGCCCTGGAGGACGTTTTGAAATATTCTGGGAAGACGGTGAGCGAGAGAAGGTCTGGATGAACTACGAGATGTTCCAGGCAGGTGTGGGAGAGTGTGGGGGCAGCGCCAGTGGCTGATCCCTGCCTGGATGGGTCTGGGGGGAGGGGGGCCTCGCTGACCGGGGACCCTGAAGCCGAGGCTCTATGGCTTGTACGGAATTGACCTGAAATCGAGATCGCCGAGATCGCCTGTAAATACAGCGGCTTCCTGCCATCAGTAATGAGAGAAAACTCTATTTTACCGAATGAGCACAGCCACTGAGTGGATAGGTGCTACCCGGCTCCAGATCATCTCATTTCTGGATTATTCTACCGGAGCTGATTTTTAAAATCAACCTCTAAACTTGCAGAAACTAGTCAGGTATGAATTAAATGCATGCTGACACATCCGAGTGAGCGAACTTGGGACTTTTGCCCACAGTGCAGATTTCTTGGTTGGGAATCCACCCTTCCCGGGCTCAGCCAGCCGAGGGGCTGAGACCATCTGTGGCAGCCTTTACGGGGCTCAGACACGGAGGCGTCCTTTACACGCGGTGCCCTTCGTGCGAGGTGTGTGGTGTGTAGGTGAGGCCCGCCTTGACGCTCGGCTGAGGCCCGAATGACCAGTCGGGGAGACAGGGGGACACCCAGGGAGGTGTGGGGGCCCGGAGCAGCGGGCCCTGGACACGGCCAGGTCGGGCAGCACCCCCCCCCCCTCCGCCAGAAGGAACTTGCCTTTTCTTTCAAGAGTGTCTAGGAGCCCTGAGGGTTTTAAGCAAGAAGAAGCATGATCTTCGTTTTAGAACGATCTTGCTCGCTGCAGAGCAAGAAAGGCCAGGGGGCAGGAGGGAAGCAGGGGTTCCTGAGGCTCTGATTGTCCTGCAGACAAGAGAGAGCTGGCTTGAACGCAGCCGGCGCCGATGTGAACAGAGCGGACGGGCTGGGCAGCAGGTGGGGGTTGGAACAGCGGTCCTGCCGAATGAGCAGGTGGGGGCCAGGGGCTGGGGACGCGTTCCTGTCAACAAGGGCACATACAACACGGTCCTGGGGTAGCAGGAGGAAGGTGGGAGGGGAGCGACGATGGGGAAGGGGTGGGGGAAGGGGAGAAGGAAAAGTGCCTTCCCGGGTTTACACTTTTCTGCCTCCGAGCGGACGGTTGTGACCCGCTGGCCCGTGGCGGGTGGCCCCCTCCCGGTCACCCCCGTGGCGGGCCTCCAGAGGCGGTGCCAGAACCCACAATGCCGAACCTTCGGGAAGAAAACAATCCACGGCCGAGGGATCGCAGCCCATTCACGAGGAGGGGAGGGCGGCCTGCGTGAGGCCCGCCTCCCCCGGCCGCTCCCCCCCCCCCCCCGCCGCGCGGTCACCCCGAGCTCCTCCTCCGCGGACGCCTGGATGCTGTGCACTTGGACGGGTGGCCCAGTTTGCAGATGGCGGCCAAGGCGCGGGCGTGTATCCGCCAACCCCAACGATGCCGAAGACCGTCGTAGGGCAGGATTTTCTCTTTCACTGGGGCCGGGGTGGGGGGTGGGGTGGGCAGGAATTAAAGGGGAGAGAAAAGGAGCAGAAACAAAAATAACAAGGCCATTAATCTTTCATTACGTTAAAGGGATGAAAAGGAATCACTTACAGGATCGTTCTTTCCTTGCGCCACAAGTGTGCTGCCCCCCGCTGACTTCAAAGGCGCCGAGGAGAAGTTGGTTAATGTTGTTGGCACAGTATCAGGCTGTGGTTTACTTTTGCTTAAGTGTGATCTTTTTTCCCTTCTCAACAAAGAAAGCGTGAGGGTCGGGCACTGGCGGATGGCAGGAGGCACATCCCACGACCTAGAAGGTGCCTTTGTGTCGTGAGCAGAGGCCTGGGGGCCGGGCTCTGCCCACACGGGGGGTCTGCAGACTGTTGTCGTAGAGGCGAGCGGCCGCCACGCACACGCACACGCACACGCACACGCCTGCCGTAGGGCCATCGCCCTTCTCTACGCTCTGCCCCCCGCCTCTGAGGAGTCAGGTCCAGTCATCCGGGCTCCTGGTGGCCTCATCAAGAGGCAATTTGCAAGAAAGCAAGAAAGCCCCACAGATGGTGGACCCCAAGCGTCTGTCTCCTGCCGGGGTGGGGGGGGCCGCGCGCCGAGGGGAGGGATAAATCACCTGGCTCTTTGGAAGGCCGTGCTTTCCTCCAAGGCTGTGCTGTTTACGCTGGTGGCCAGCGTGTTAGGCCCTGGCTCTGTGCTGGCGGCTACAGAATAATGAAGGCAGGCTGTCCCACCTGGCAAGTGCAAATGGCCTGGGGCAGAGGCACAGGAAAGGGGGCTGTTTGGGAAGGTCTGGGGGCAGGTTTTGAGGGGGGCTTAGTGGGAAGCCCCCCGGAGGACTCCTGCCATACTGCAGGATTGTTCCAATGCCTGTTTTTGGTTTGTTTTCATGAGAGAAGGCAAGGAGTGGGAGGCAAAATGTGACCCCCTCCAGGTAACGGAGGCCTTGCTCCTGGGCACCACGACAGGTAGGGGTTGAGGGAATCTTTGGGGCCCAGGGGTCATGACCTGTGGTCCCAGCTTTCCCTGGACTGTCCTGGGGTCTCTGCAGTCCTTGACTTCTGCTTTTCCAAGCACCGTGAGCCCCGCCATCGATGTTTTGGGGTCAGATCAAACCAGGTGGAGTCCTGGCTCTGCCGTAATGCCGAACGGCCGTACCTCCCGGGGTCACTTAGCGTGACGACTCACAGAAACACGGGCCCTTACACGGGGTTCGACACAGGCTGGCTGGCTACTGTCATTGTCACAAACGTCTACTGCATCTATCGATTGCGGGAAATGTGGGCTTTTCCAAAAAATATTTACTGTAGAGAAAGGGAGGGGATGTTACGGTTTCTTTTTCAGAAACACCAGGCGTGTGGGCTTAAATAAATTCTCCTAACAGCTTACCTCCACACTGAGGACTGAGCGGGGCACCTCGGAGAAGCGGGGGACATCAGGAGGGACGAGAGGGGTGGATCCCACCACGGGGCCAAGGATACAGCTTTGGCTTCCTCACTGCTTGGAAACCACGTGACAAGAGAGTGACGCGGGGCAGGTTCCTCACAGGGCTTTTGCGACCGTGTAATTGGAGCACGGGGGCCGCACATCGTCACCTTGGTTAGGAGTTAGCTGTTCGTACAATTGCCGCGTTTAATAAAAGAGCCTCTGACCCGACTCAGGCCGTTTGGAGCAGAGAGGTCTTAATCTGGAGTGACCTGGGTGGCCCGGGTTGTAAACAGCTGCACCAGGGGTCCTAACGTCGTAGGTGCCTTGGCACACGGTTTTCTCTGGAATCCCCGACCTACGTATGCCACACGCATACGGCTCTGCCGTTCTGGTTTTTGAGAATCAGAAGCTGGACGGGGTCTCACTGCCGCCGTGAATTCTCACCTGAGGCTGACTTTCTGCACAGAGTGAGCCCCAGTTTGCCTTCATGGGCATTCTGATGGCCACAGCCAGCCATTCGGAATCTCATAAATGTGTCGAACAGAAGATGCAAAACCCAAACCTCTGGCCTTTCTCCCAGACACACCCCTTCTACCCCATCCCCCGGCTCACTTGTCCCCAGACACCCGCCTTCTACCCCGTCCCTGGATCACTTGTCCCCAGACACCTCCCTTCTACCCTGTCCCCTGATCACTTGTTCCCCAGACACCCCACTTCTACCTCATCCCCCGGCTCACTTGTCCCCAGATACCCCCCTTCTACCCTGTCCCTGGATCACTTGTCCCCATACGCCCCCTTTCTACCCCGTCCCTGGATCACTTGTCCCCAGACACCCCCCTTCTACCCTGTCCCCTGATCACTTGTCCCCAGACACCCCCCTTCTACCCTGTCCCCTGATCACTTGTCCCCAGACACCCCCCTTCTACCTCACCCCCCAGCTCACTTGTCCCCAGACACCCGCCTTCTACCCCGTCCCTGGATCACTTGTCCCCAGACACCTCCCTTCTACCCTGTCCCCTGATCACTTGTTCCCCAGACACCCCACTTCTACCTCATCCCCCGGCTCACTTGTCCCCAGATACCCCCCTTCTACCCTGTCCCTGGATCACTTGTCCCCATACGCCCCCTTTCTACCCCGTCCCTGGATCACTTGTCCCCAGACACCCCCCTTCTACCCTGTCCCTGGATCACTTGCAAGTGAATCTGTCCTTCCAGTTAGTTGCTTAGACCGAAACACTTGAGTTATCTTGGACCACCCTTTTCTCTGAAACCTGCATCTAAACGGTCACAAGTCCCACAAACTCCCTCCCCAAAACACCCGGAATCTGACCTTCCCCTGCTGCTTCCCTGATCTGGGCCACCAGACCTCTCTCCCGGATGACAAGGTCCAACCAAGCTCTCTGTTTCCACCCTGGCAGCTTCTGTCTAATGCTCAGCGTGGCAATGAGGTGATCCTTTTCAAAGCTGAGTCACGTCACATCACTGCCGTGCTCAAACCCCCCGAAGTCTTCCCAGGAGCCCAGAGCGGAGCCTTTTGCGTATGTGATGGCCTCCGAGCCCTCCACACCCTGGCCCTGCTGCCCATACTGGCCCATCTGCAGCCTCGCGCCTCCCGGAACCCCCGGACGCCGTCCACCGCGGGCTCCACGGCCCCCACGTCCTCTGCCGGGGTTGCCCCCCTCAGCTCTCTGTGTTCTCACCTAGTCGGGGGGCTCAGGTGGACAGACGAACACGCACATGACCACACATCTGGAGTCCCTCCCCGCAGCTCCGTGCGGCCAAAGGGTAAATGCAGGTCCCCGAATGTGGGGGGGGGGGGGGGACGAGGTGCAGGCGATTTCCGGGTCTCTGCCTTCCAAACAAGGCCGGTAAACCAAGACTAGTGCGGCCAGCCTGGCCCAGGGAGAGAAGGCACGTGCCCCCGATGGCAGAGCACCCCGTGGCCCCGCACCGCCTCTCTGGAGGGAGAAATCTGCCTTGTCCTCCAGCCTCGTGGGAGCCGGTCTGTCCTGTGGCCCCCATGTTTCGGCAGCTCCCCCTGTGGCCTTGGATGTCTCCACAGATTTTCAGGTCAGAAAACTGACCGAAAGTCCTGTGTGTCTGGCCACTGTATTCTGGAGTATGACCGAGGACGCGGTCCTTTGAAAGCGTCTCCGAGGAGAGTGGACTCCCGGGAGGAAGCGTGCCCGCACCCGCCTGGCTGCGGAAGGCACCAGCGATGGCTGAGGGTTCCTTGAGGATCCCGGAATCAAGGGGAAATGATCCGGTATTTCAAACAGAATCGTGTCTCCTACGTGTCTGCTCCATTACAATGGGGTAAGTTCGATCTGGTCTTACCGGGCCCTGCTATCTTAGATGTGGGACTCTCTCTCGGCGCTTAAAACGTCTTCTCTTTTATTACATACACGAAGGAGCTCTTTACTACAGCTACTGTCCGTGACACGGAAGTCACGTCTCCGTTTTCTGTTTCGACGGAGACCCCTCGAGACGAGCAGGCAGTCCCACCACTGAAGAATGTATCTCACGGGTGTTCGGCACAGGGGAACGGGCCACGGGCATCGTCGTTTCTTTGAAGGACACTGTTCGTTGACCAGATTACCAAAACAGTTCACCTGTCTCCAGTAAGTTACACATTTTTGTGATTTTTGGTACCTGCGAAATATTTTTTGGTCAAAATGTAAAGCTACGAAGTGAGTGTTTTCTCTATAATTAAAGGGTAAGTCTTTGGTAATTATACATCCCCCCCCCGCCCCCGCCCTTGTTAACTGTTGAAAGAATCCGATTGATGAAGGGTTTTGAAAAGTAACCTTTCTGGGACGTGATTCCGGGTTAATAGTTGATCCACGAACGCACCATCGTAAAATCTCATTTGCTCCGTAAAAGCAAATCTAAAATGCAGAGTTAACGAACCAGAAGAATTTTGCAAATCTAACACCGAGATTTTTGGCCCCACGGAAAATTTATCCTTATAAGTGCCTAGTTTTGGGCCCAAGCTCCCAAGACCGTGGCTTCTGTGGTCCTCTCACGTGTGAAGCGAGGTGTGACGGCTAATGGTCAGTGCAGCCGAGTGGTTGAACAGACGAGGGGACGACTTTTGATGTTTTCCTGTTTCAGCACGTGCTTCTTGAGAATCTAGGGTGTGCAGGTGACGAAAACTGTCCCTGTCCTCACGAAGGCAATCAAGCGGGAATACAAATGAACATACGGGCACGTGAGGCACCCCTTAACACGTGCAAAACCATGCTGGCATTTTTCCCAGGTTCCTATCTTTCCTTTTTCTTTTCTTTTTTTTCTTAACGTGGCACTGATGAAGTTTCTGAGTATGATGCCTCGACCCCTTGCGTCTCACAAGCGGCGTGAATCGTATTCTGGGACTTTGCACAGCACGGTGAGTTTTAGGCACGCATGTGTCCCATTACGGCAGAACTGATTACAATGATCTCTGCTAAGTTTTCTCGACTCTCAAAATATTTTGACCCTGATTCTGTCGCTCATAAGAATTGATGTTTCTAATCTTCACGTTAGGCACGAATTGCATGAGAACATTAAATGCCTGTAAATCACCAAGAAGATGGAAGCCTGTATTCGGGACTACAGCCTGTGGAATAAGGTGTTTTCAGGGTAACGATGAGGTTTAAATAATGTTATTGATTTAATAAGCTCTTTTCTGTGTTTGCTTCAGGAGGAAAAGACATTTCCCCTGGCTACTGAAATCCTTAAGAACCATGGGGCTGTGGACTTTGGGCAGTGTGTAAGGATTTGCCTAGCACGATTTCCTCACTCAAGACGCGGGCCAGCGTGGCTCTGGGGACGCCGGGGACGGAGCCAACCTTCCAGGCTCCCAGTTCACGGCCGTTCTTACAACACCGGGCTGAGCCCCGCGGTCACAAGTCGTGCAACGTCACGTCCTTGTAATGACAACACTACGGCTTGTCCCAAACCGGACCTCCCTGTTCCCGCGGGATGGTCCCGTGTTGCAGCAGTTAATCAGGTTGGGGAAGATCCAGGAGAAGCTTCCCAAAGTGCCAGACGCCAAGATGCAACCGGCCGGGCAGCCGGGACCTTCCAGTCGGCCACCCACCCACCGGAGAGGCGTTTGTGCAGGCAGGTGGATGCCCGCCTTCTACACTCACACCTGTGATGGGAAGACAGACACGGCTCCTTCCCAGGAAGCCTCTCTGGCAAACGGGGGCAAGTGACTTTCTAGAGCTTTCAAAGTCCACAAGACCCTTCATTTGCCAGCGGCATAAAACGCACACGCACGTGCTCTATTGGTATTGTTTACGATGACAAAATCAGGCCGGAAGCACCGGCCACAGTCTGGATAAGCTCAGTCTCTTGGCTTTCCTAGAATAATTCTGATTACTCCTGTGTTTATGCCATCAGAGCGACTTATTTAATTATTTAGCTTACAAATGTCGAACTGGTGAGGAGCCTCCGCATAATATCTTCACATATCCATTCATGTACGTGTTTATTTATTAATTAACTCACTTCTCCACTTATTTATCTCCGTGGAAGCTCCTGGCTTGGAGCATTCCTTCCTCCGTTGGCTCGTCTGCTGCCTGAGAAGAGGTACGGCATCCACGGGGCACACGGGCTCAAAGTCGGCACGACACAGGGGGGGCAGGGGGGTTCCGTTAGCTGAGCGTCCGGCTCTTGATCTCGGCTCAGGTCCTGATCTCACGGTCCGTGGGTTCGAGCCCCGCGTCGGGCTCTGCGCTGACAGCTCAGAGCCTGGACCCTGCTTCGGATTCTGTGTCTCCCTCTCTGTCTGCCCCTCCCCTGCTTTCTCTCTCGCTCTCTCTCAAAATAGATAAGCATAAAAAAAGAAAAGGGTATACAGCAAAAATAGATCTCCTTCTCTCCCCCGCTCTCACCTCACCTGGGAGAGAAAACCACGTTTTGACAAATAAGAAATGCGTCTCCCTTTCCCGGGTGGCCCACGCATCCACAACCGTGTGTGTGGTAACCACGAACCCGTTGTTCTGGTGCTTCTCACCAGGAGGGGATTTGCCTCCCGGTGATGGCGGGCGGTGTCTGGGGATGGTTGGGGTCGTCATGACCAGAGGTGGGCTGCTACGGGCATCTGGGGCATCTGATGGGTAGACACCAGGGACGCCGCTCAATGCCTCACGGCACGTCCCGGGATCCAGCTGGAGCGTCAACAGCGCAGAGGCTAAGAATAACTAGATTTTACTGTTACCGTTTCACTTCTTTTTTAATTTTTATCTTTTTATGTAGAGAGAGTGTGCATGAGTGGGGGAGAAGGGCAGAGAGAGAGAGAGAGAATCCCAAGCAGGCTCTAAGCCCGGTGTGGAGCCCAACATGGGGCTCGATCCCGCAACTCCGGGATCACGACGTGTGCGGAAATCAAGAGTTGGACACTCAAATGACTGAGCCTCCCCGGCACCCCTGTTTTTGTTTTACGTCTCAAGCTACCCTGTTCTTCAAACGGTTTAGCCAAGCTCTCCTCAGAGCACAGAGGGGAGAAAGTTGTACGTGTGGTACAGAACAGGATCTCCGGTCTGTTTTTTTGGATCCCAGCAAGTGGCAGAGACACAGAGAGCACGGCTCTCAGCAAGTAGCGGTATGCTTTTAATGCATAAATTATGAATTAATCGTGGATGGGAGACGTCCGAGATGAATAAAACAAAACGGGACGTGCCGTAAGCTCGCCCATCCTTCAAATCCGAATTTCCCACCGTTCCCACCGTTCTGCCGCACGGCTCGGCCCGCGACTCAGGAGCCACCAAGGAGGCAGAGCGCACAATTCTTTGGACCCACGGGAGACACCACGGCTCCGAAGAGACTTTCCTGGCTTGGAGACAGGCGCTGGAGAAGTTAGCCGCCCAGAAAAGGTCCCGGGTCCTTCAGCTGTCCTCATTTACAAAGACAAGTTATTAAAATAAACAGGAAGCCTGCCTGGTTTTTTCAACGGAGAGGCAGCCGCCCTCCATAAAAGGCGTTAGAACCCACATCAGTGAGAAGGGTAGAAGGTGTTTCAAGTTCATCAAAAAGCATGAGAAGGAGGACGTCCTTTGTATCTGTGCTTTCAGGAAGTTTCAGGATTGGTGTTTATTTTACATCAGAGCCGCGCACATAGCAAGCCCCCCTTTACGACACGCGTGGCGTGTGGCGATCCCAGCGACGACCTCTACCCTCCATGGCTGGACCGAGATATCATTTTTATGGGAAAAATGGGTCTCTTTAATCAGCTTTAAAAAAAACATCGTGACCAGTCGTTTCTCTTATTTAAAAGTTTGACTTTACTTTCATCAATTTATAATCAGAGTACCCCCGGTATGTTTGATTCCTGACAAACAAGGATAAAAGTCTTGTGCCCCCCATTGCTAATGAGATGATAAGACAGCAGGGATCAAGTTTTTAATTACTACAGGCGAGGCACTGGAGAGGTACCGATGATATTTTCTATTGCATGTCTAAGTTGTAACTTCAGGCTCATGACAGTCCTGCTGAGTTGCACTGTCTTTGATGATCACTCATTTTTTCTCTCCTGAGAACACACAAAAATTTCTGAGCTGGGATCCTGGGGGGCTGGCAATTATTGGCATAACCTGGTGCCGGTTCCCTCTCTAACCATTATGCTCAGTAAGGACCCCGTCTCTTAATGCCTGCCATTATCCCAAAAGGGAAATTGGACCCTGGAAATGTCTGTGAACTCTCCCACTCAAACGACACCCATTCTCCCTCTACCAGCGTGGGCTTTCCATTAATAATAAAATGCTTAATTGAATTGGGACATTTTTAATATAGACTTTTTCAAAGTCAGGCTTGAAGTTTTTTCAAAAACCTTATTTTTATACACTTTTGCAGACGTGTATTATACTTCGCACGCCAAGCTTTTTAAACATTTCTGACAATATTCTTTTTGTTACCGTGGACAGTCGGTAACTGGAATTTTTAAAGGTGCCATTTTGGGTCAAGTGTGTGAAATGTAGAGGTTGCATTCTCCTTGCCCTGATTGAAATGGAAGCTGGGAGTGGTTTTCATTAATTCTTGTGTTCACAAGCCACATGGACACACACACACACACACACACACACACACGCACTTCGCTGGATGGCCACAGTACTCGACAAATGCACCCTGACCCAAAATCTGTTTTTAGCCCTAAAGACCAGAGCACGGAATTAATCCGACGTACGGACCATCACCAACCAAATGTGAATCTAACCAACAAGCTTATCTACCATCCACCCAACTCATCAAACAACTAATCTCTGATCCCTCAAGTCATTTCTAAATTAGGAAGAAATGACTGAGTGTCAGAATCACAAGCGTAGACTGAGTCTAATCCTACATTTCTACGATTCGGGGTCATAAACAGAAAAAGGCATCCTCACACACTACATTGGGAAGAGCCCACTCACGAAGAGAGCTTCACAAATAATAAAGGTAAATGGACCTCTTTCGTGTCCACCACCTCTCAGAGCCTAAACGTGCAACACCACTAGGACTTTTCTAGGGCGATCGGTATAATTTTAGGGCTTTTAAAAAGATGCCGTGTCTGTGACACTTGAAGGCCAGATACTTGTGCTTTTTTTTTCTTCTTGGCGAGGGGAGGTTAAACATGTTTTCATTGCTTAATTTACGTATAACACAGCATTGGTGTTGTCTGTATCAGTCAGGCTAAACCAACTGCTGTAACAAACAGTACAGAACCTCAGTGGCCGAACACGGCAGGTGTTTGGTCTTGTTCGTGGAAGCCCACGTGGCTGGCCCTGGTTGGGCAGTGCTCCCGTGCGGTGCCCCGTGGAAAAGGCCAGCTCCTCGCACCCAACAGCCCCCTCCCCCCCGTCTTTCTTTATAGCCGCTATCAATAATGCTTTATGGTTGTTGAGAGCTTTGCTGATACCAAATCATTTCGTCTTCAGAGTCTTGGGAATTAGAGGTTATTACTATTCACAGATGAGCAAGCCAGAGTTCAAAAATATTCATTCCCTTATGAGAGTTCAGGCAGCTACTAAGAGCTAGAACCAAATTCTGGTTTCCTTACCTCTCTCTTCCTTTGATGTCTGCTGTGCCACAGGCTTGCCTAGATTTATGAAGTCCATTGTCCTTTAGAAGTAGTTATTAGAAGGCCATTTACGCTGCAGATAAACAATGTCACAAGACGTGTAATCTTCTGCGTAACTTGAAATGAAGTTCACAGTAAAATGCCAGTAATCCAAGCAGCAGAAATCTTCTCATTTTTAATGCTTTACTCACTCACATAATCCCCAGTCTACAAACTTCGGCAAAAATGTACCCACAGACGGAATAAGTACCCCAACTATCAGAGTGATAGGTCTTGAAGTTTGTTTGCAGATCTTATCGTCGGGGAGACCCTGACAATTTTCATCGTAGTGTGGCTCACATTTTCGTGATTCCAGTGACTGTGGTGTAGGTAAACCCTATATTCTTCTCCTCGCAAACCAGAGCACAAGGGATAGATATTTATAACAATGGCCGAACATAATTATCGGGACATATTCATACAAATGCACAACAAAACCGTAAAAACGCGAGTGAAGGCTGTTTAAAAAAAAAAAATGTTTCCTTCAGAAACACATAGATCTGAACCCTGTAACTTGGTCAAACGGCTCAACTGTGAGAATTTTTTGAGCACAACCACTGATGCAGCAGGTTAGATTTGGGGCAGGTAGGTAGGTAAGAGCAGACATCGCCGGGGTAGCTGGCGGGTGAAGGGTTGCAGCCGTGAGTGGACCAGAGTGTAAGGGTTTGTGTCCAGTGACACCAAAAATTGCAGAGACGGACGGATTCCTGCAGGATGCCAACCACTGTGCCCAGAATCCCACGTATGTTATCTTAAATCCACACAGCGAAAATGCAAGGTGGTGGTATTACTTTCCTGCTAACCAAAGACACACGGAGAAAAAAATGGGGGGCGGAGCCTCCTTCAAAGTGGGATCCGGCTGATTCTGAAGCCTGCGTTGGGTTGATTGCAGTTGACAACACAGCCCTGCACAGGAGAGACGGGCCACCAGAGCTGCCCTGTGAGCCCGCGAGTGTGGACAGTGGTTCCAGGCCGCTGGATTCTCCCACCGCTTGGCCACGTTACTTAACCTCTTACCCCGTGTGTCCTTGGCCTGTTTGTAAAGTGGGGGTGATAATGGCACCCAGGTCCCCGTGTGGGTAACGGGGGGAGGATGCACCCTTCCGGCACGCGCTGACGTGCTGGCTGTTACTAGCACCCCTGTCGGCTCCCCGAGCTCATCAGTAGATCAAGAGGCACATGTTCAGGGGCTCCTGGGTGGCTCAGTCGGTTGGGCGTCCGACTTCGGCTCGGGTCGTGATCTCGCAGTCTGTGGGTTCAAGCCCCGCGTCGGGCTCTGTGCTGACAGTTCAGAGCCTGGAGCCTGTTTCAGATTCTGTGTGTGTCTCTCTCTCTCTCTCTCTCTCTCTCTCTCTGCCCGTCCCCTGCTCATGCTCTGTCTCAAAAATAAATAAAAATATTAAGAAAATTCTTTTCAAAAATAAAAAAAAGAGGCACACGTCCAAAGCACCAACTACCATGCCGGTCCTCAGAAAGCTGAGGACATAAATGTGCATTGTCTACACCCCCTGCTGACTCCCATCCCGGCAGAAGGGAGCGTCCTCAGCCTCCCTCTAAATAAAAATCGACCCCGCCATGCAGAAGCATCCCGTTCCTTCAGAGAGTTGGTGATAACCGAAGTCAACCCGTGACTTCAGGCAGAAAACAAGCCACACACGGTCTTCCTCGGGAGGAAGTTACGCGCAGTTAGCTGAGCAAGTCCTCCAGAGAGCTGTGTGCCCGACTCGGCCCCAGCCCGGGCCCAGAGGTCAGGAAGACGCCACATTTCCTGACCGACGCCCAGGAGAGCCGTGGGAAGGAGTTGCACACCAACTGGCTTTTTCTGCGAGGTGAAGACAGAAGGCAGGGAGGCAGCGTCTGCCTCCCGCTCGTGGGTTTGGCCAGAGGCTCTCCTCACACACACTCAGCGCCGGGACACCCGCCGCGGGCCCCTCTGGCCCTTGTGCACTTGACCCACACAGGAGTGGTTCACACAGGAGTGCGTGGGGGCAGTGCTTCTGAACTTGGACAATTTGGCGCGCGGGTGAGAATCGTGTCCTCGCCGCTGTCCCCTCTCCCCAGACCCAACCTCGTAAGGGTCGCTGACTTGCCCCGGGGTCTGCAAAGTCACATCCTCTATGACACGTCTCCGTCCTCGGCACCCAGAGACGGATGAGACTCTGACACGGGACTCGTGCATGAACCGGCTCTGAGCCAGGATGCCATCAGTTTTTAAATGTTAAAAATGTGTAGATCTTCATGAAACGTGAGCCATGAAGTTGAATGTACCCGTGAGCCCCTCAGTATATCAAAACGTCCGCACCTGGCTACTTTTTAAATTCCTTCTACGATCTCTAAGGCAGTAAGGATAACAGGGAAATGCCATATTTGTTCCGTTTCTTTTTGTAACACAGAGTTGGTTAAATGAGAGCTTCCAACAGTCAAATTTGCCATTAGGACTTACATTCGAGAGAAAAGGGTTTAAAGTTTTTGAATTTTCATCTATGGTGTGATGGCTAAGGGATCACTCGACTAAGGGATGCTCACACGGCTATGGCGTGTCTATGAGGGTGTTTCTGGAAGACATTTGCATGTCACTGGGGAGGTGGGTAAAGACAATGACCCTCATCAATGTGGGCAGGCTCCATCCAATCCTTTGGGGATGTCTGTGGAAGGGGGGATTTTTTGCTCTCTCTTCCTGAGCCAGGATGTCCATTTTCTGCCCTAGGACACCAGAGCTCCCGGTTCTTGGGTGTTTGAATTCCAGGACTACACCACTGTGCCGGGTTCAAGGCCTTCAGCCTCAGACGGGAAGGTACACCCCTGGCTCCTGTGGTTCCCAGGCCTTGGCCTCAGACTGAATTACACCCCCAGC
The DNA here is from genome assembly GCF_014898765.1 of Herpailurus yagouaroundi. Taxonomy (NCBI): domain Eukaryota; kingdom Metazoa; phylum Chordata; class Mammalia; order Carnivora; family Felidae; genus Herpailurus; species Herpailurus yagouaroundi. The sequence goes on from NW_024412422.1 coordinate 18,547,690, forward strand.
CTTCCCGGGTCTCCAGCTGCCAAGGGGCAGATCATGGGACTTCCCAGCCTCCGTAACCACATGAGCCAATCCCTCTAATAAACCTAGCGTCGGTAAATAAATAAATACCCTATGAGCTCTGTTTCTCCGGAAAATTCTAACATGTACGGTTTACGAACCACCCAGACCTAATGTCCGTTAGTTGGTCAGAGCTTTGTTATGACCCCCATCATTGCCCTTTCTTTCATTAAAAGAAAATAGTAACATTTATGTTTATGATTGCATTGATATAAAGACTAATGTAATACGGGCCAGATTATACGCGTATTTTTTCTTCTGTCAGTCCACTCTGTGTCTGGCCCTTAAATATTACATAATGAAAATTGACAGCAAAAGTAGTGACCTTCCAGAATTAGGATGTTTAGCCATCGAATACCTAAGTCACTCATTAATCGCATATAATAAAATAATGCTTTGTTTTCCTAGAGCTCGGTATGGGTAGGGCATTGTTTTAACTACTTTTATATTTGCAAACTCTTTCAATGCCCGGAGCTACTTCATTAGGTGGCCTCCGCCATCATCATCACCATCATTTTCATTTTTAGCACCATCATCATCATTCTCCATTTTATAGACAAGTCGAGTGACTTTCCCCGTGTCACACACCAGTAAGTGGCAGCGGGGGGATTCAAGTGCAGGCAACATGATCTCAGAGTTCACATTTTGAACCTGCACGCCCCACCACCTCTTACATGCCCCGCACTTATTTGAGGCAGCCAACGCAGACTTGCTATTAAAATCTTCCTGGGGCGCCTGGGTGGCGCAGTCGGTTCAGCGTCCGACTTCAGCCAGGTCACGATCTCGCGGTCCGTGAGTTCGAGCCCCGCGTCGGGCTCTGGGCTGACGGCTCAGGGCCTGGAGCCTGTTTCCGATTCTGTGTCTCCCTCTCTCTCTGCCCCTCCCCCGTTCATGCTCTGTCTCTCTCTGTCCCAAAAATAAATAAACGTTGAAAAAAAAATTTTTTAATAAAAAAAAATAAATAAAATAAAATCTTCCTACCACGAAGGATGTTAAGATTTAACAGAAAAGCATTGGACTTAAAAAGAGACGAGGGGAACGCTTTATTCCTTTGATTCCGATCCGGATTTTTTTCACTTCAGTGAGAATTTTAAAATATAATTATACACAGATTATTTTGTAGAAAATACTATTTTAACAAATCCAACTTTATGTAAGTTTTCTTTATGAACCTATCCTGTTAGAGTTATGGCAATACAGACATAAATTTATCTTGCTTTTTTCACCTTAATGTTATTCTTATATCATGTTCCCCTGTGTTAATGGAGCTACTGTGCTTGGTAATCTGAATACTGACATCATATTCAATTATACTGATAAGTCACGGTTTTCCAGAGCATTCCCAGTTCCTGGGCATAGAATTCTTTCCAATTTCTCACCATTATATATATATATATAAAACCAAGCTTTAAATACTCTGGATAAGATATTTTTAGATGGGTGGTTTTCTGGGTTTTATTCCACAAGGTGCAATTAGGCTATGGATAATTTTATAGCTGTCTTCACATAGATCCTTATGAATAAACTATCTTAAAGCCTATGGAATATACAATTTATGATAACTTCTACAATCTAGTTATATCAGTTAGGTTGCCCTGAGATACAAGTAACAGAAGACTATTCAAGATGACCTAACAAGAGGTTTGGAGGAAACATGGTTTCAGATATCTGTTGGGACCCCATGTTTTTCCACCCGGGGCCCAACATGGCTGCTCGCATTCCAAAGGGAGAAGAAGGAGGGAGGAAGCAGGCCACGGCGACAATTAGGTGAAAGATCGTGGTGCTCAGGGCAGGTGGTAGCAGCGAAGACGTGTTCAGATTCTAGAAATATTCTCAAACTCACGCTGGGAGAATTTTCTGATGGCTGGACGTGGGTTGTGCGGGAGACACATTGAACATGACCGCAAGACGGACCTAGATCTGCCTGTACCCCCAAGAAAAGATCCTTAGGACGGAGGAGGGAACAAACATCATGGACGTTATCTCTATACGGACGTGTACACACATATCTAGGTGAATCGACAGAAAAAGGCTGAGACAGGCTACAGAGCTTTAACAGCCGCCATTTTGGGAACGAAAACTCAGAGCGTAGGAGGAGGAAACAGCAGATACGGGGGGACTTCAAGTTTTTACGCCATATATTTCGTTCTCATCTCTCACTATGAGCAGTAACTCCTTTACTACCTCTGTGACACTTTTAAATGCTTGAAACAAGTTCTAAAAATTAAATTTTCAGGGTGTAGCGGAATAAAAAATATGGGGCAATTAGCACGATGCTATTGGAGAAATATTTAAAAGCATACATATGGAGACAGACCGATAGATCTTCTTACACGGACAAAGATGTCTCTGGAAAGACACACAAGAAAATGGTAAGAATGGAAGTCTGTGGGCAGAGCACGCAGGAGGTAACTGGCTGGGGAGTGGGGGAGGGGATTGTGACTTCCTTTCCATTTGGTACCTTTTGAGTTTGCTACCTTGTACACGCATTACCTACTTAAAGTGAGTTACTTAAATGTTAAAATAAAGGATAGAAAGACAACAAGGTAGATGCCCAAGAAATAAATTAGTGCAAATGAAACAAAAATCACCCAGTCCTATTAAAGTCCCTTGGGTCACTACCATTGCTTTAGAGTGGTTCTAGGTGAAGTCTGGATGGGGATGAACAGGACAGGTGATTTGGAGAAAGTTCCCCAGACCCTAAAAGATCCTATAATTTCTCACGATCCGGCACAGGAGGAATTGATCTGGGTAGCTCAATTTCTGAATTAAAAGAGGAAACGGAGTAATTCTAGAAGCATCTAATCATCCCAAGTCAGTAGGTATTTGTTGAACCATGTCATGGAGCTAGGTGCTTGCGTGCTTGCTGAGGACAATATAAAACACAAAGTTATTTTTGTGGAAAATATAAATACTTAAAATAACAATAACAACAACAACGAAAACCCCACAGTGATCTCCCTAACTTGAGAAAAACGATTTGAGTCTTTCAGGACCCGGTGCTGAGATAGGATAACAGAGGGTAGAGATTGCCATTCCTAGTGGACTTGTTTCTTTTTTTTTTTAATAACACTTTTTAAACATTTAAAAAAAAATTTTTTAATGTTCTTATTTATTTTTGAGACAGAGAGAGACAGAGCACCAGCAGGGGAGGGGCAGAGAGAGAGGGAGACACAGAACCCGAAGCAGGCTCCAAGCTCTGAGCTGTCGGCACAGAGCCCGACGCGGGGCTCGAACTCACGGACCGTGACATTGTGACCTGAGCCGAAGTCGGATGCTCAACCAACTGAGCCACCCAGGCGCCCCTAAAAAATTTTTTTAACATTTATTTATTTTTGAGAGAGAGAAAGAGACAGCAGAAGCAGAGGAGGGGCAGAAAGAGAGGGAGACACAGAATCCGAAGCAAGCTCCAGGCTCTGAGCTGTCAGCACAGAGCCAGACGTGGGGCCTGAACTCATGAACCTCGAGATCATGACCTGAGCCAAAGCCGGACGCTGAACCGACTGAGCCACCCAGGCGCCCCTGGAGTTGTTGTTTCTAAATATTGTTTAAATGTTTGTCTCTGATAGTAGTTAGTCTCATTGCCTTTCGTTCCTCCACTTACAACATCGGAGAAATCACTTCCCTTCCCCTCTTGTATTTCAAGGGGTGCCACATAGGAAAGGAGCAGAGATAAAGAGGGGCTTGGTAAGAGCGGACGCAAAGCCACCACCACTCTGGAGAACGAACGACGGCTCAAGCCTAGTGACCAACAAGCACCCTTTAAAAGTGAACGTGTCTTGCGTCAACCGTTGACCGAAAGTGTGAAAACGTCCCTCTCGTGATGAGCAGAGGGACAGGGGTAAGTTGTTGACAACCTCTTGGCTTTCCTTCCAGATAAGGTCAGTGGCTTGAATGACGTCAACACATTCTGAACGGCAGATTATTTAACGATGTCAAAAAAATTAAATTATCCAGTTAGCCAAAGGTCTGGCACACAGACACAGGTCATCCAGCCCAGGGCCGGGAGATAAAAGGCTTTTCCTAGCCGTTGGTGGCCGAGTTACACATTACTACTATCTCCCCGAACCCGCCATGTTCACACACAGGGATCCTCGGGAGACAAACGCACAGCCATGTGATTGTCCCCTGCTATGTTAAAAATGCATTTCTATTTTTTCAAGCGTGCTTCGATTAAAGAGGGCACATCTGTTTTAAGTCCTCTTTTATGAAAATTACTGAGCTTCCTCAGTGTGCTTATCTTTTAATTTCGGAATTCTTTGTAGCAATAACTTGAGATAATAACGAACCATATTTCTGGCCCCTTTAAAAAATAAAGGGGGGGAGGAGAAAAGAAAGCATGAATGAGCCATTTTAGAGCTTTGAACTCTGTCTCTAATCCTCCCCTTTGGGCCCCGGTGGAAAGGGCCCCCTCATTTGCGTTTAGAACGGCTGAGCCCCGCCTTGATCGCAGTGCTGGGTCTGGTGGCCCGCGGAGAGCCAGGCTCAGCTTGAGGCTCCAGGATTATTCATCAAGTCCCCGGCAGGGGGGAGCCGCCTCTCACTTCCAAGGCGCGGCCCCAAGTGTTCCCCTTCCCTTTCTAAGCCGTCCTCGTCCTCGTTGGCCTCCTCAGACCCTTTCACAAAGTTTCCCCCCCCTCCTTCCCTGCAGAGGGGTTTGCCTGAATGTCTAGGAGGCTCCATCGCTTTTTAATCCCTACGGGGGGGGGGGGGCCCAGCATTTCTGTTTTGAATAGCACATAATAGGCAGGGGTTGATTTGCCGTGTGCCTTTCCACTTTTCAACTGTTGTCCGAGGCTCGGACCCTTCCCCGACGGAGTCTGGGACCGAGCAGACCCGAGTCGGAGAACCCGACATGCGCCCTCTGGACTGCCACCGTCCCTCTCTTGCTTCCCCCGAGCGCCAAGTGCCAGGCTCCGGGGCGAGTTGGGAAACAGGACGGCTCCATTTGTCCGGGGACTTGGGAACAGGGGGCACGTCCCGAGGCTTCCGTCTGTGGCTCGTGCACTGGTCTCGGTTTGAGGACCTTCAGCAGGAGACCCGGTTGAAGTTTTGGTCTTCCCTCCCGCCCGGTGAGGCCAATGACATTTCCCAGAGTGTTGATCATCATCCAGGGGAAGGGGCTCCCGCACGGCCAAATAGGTTTTAGCGCGTGCTGTGCTGACAGGTGAAGGGGAAAACAAGCGGGAACGTGAGGTTCCTGGCTCCTTCTCGTTCACCGCGTAGGAAGCCCACATATTTCCATCCCGGAAGTAACCACTGCCATACCCACATCTGCAATAGCGACTTGGGCATTTCCTGAGCAAATGACCGCGGAAGGCAGGAGATGATCATCCAACTCAGAGAAATTCGAGGACATCTGCCTTCCTCCTGCCCCCGCATGATGGCAGGGTCTTTCTGTCTTGGTGGACAGTGACGGAAATAGAAGCAAAGTCTAGAATTACCCAGTCCTGTTAGGTGAGCAGCTCTGATCATCAGTATTTCTGTGGATCCGGGAGTCACAGCACCTTCTCTGCCTCTCCCTAGGACATCGGACGTTGAATTTACGTATGACTTAGAGATGAACTGAATCAAAAAACCTTGCTCACCATCCACAGGTTACATGTATTGTACACCTGCTATACACAAGAAGCGTCCAGGCTAGGCATTCAGGACAAATGCAAATTATCAGAGGGATGGGGCTTTAAGATTTCAGACCTGATCGGAGAGAGGACGTCTATGAAAAGAAAAGGGGCATGTTTGGGGCGCCTGGGGGCCTCAGTCCGTTAAGCATCCAACTTTGGCTCAGGTTCTCAAAGTTCGTGAGTTCGAGCCCCGCGTCGGGCTCCGTGCTGACAGCTCGGAGCCTGGAGCCTGCTTTGGATTCTGTCTCCCTCTCTCTCTGCCCCTCCCCCATTCATGCTGTCTCTGTGTCTCTCAAAAATGAATAAAGGTTTAAAAAAGAAAAAGAAAAAGGGCACGCTTCATTCAGGATGTCATTCGAAAAGTGTCCACAACAGTTGCAGGAGTATTATTCAGAAACGAGTGAACAATGTTATTCTTGGTTCCGGGATCATAATAATAAGGAGACATGCAAAGATTCTGCTGCTGTGGAGGGTACATACAAGCTTGCAAGGAGAGTGAGGCAGAAAATAGACATGCAAACACAGAAAAAATGGAATTCCAGATAGGGATACAAGGGAGGAAGGAAACGGGGTGATGAGCCGGGGTGTGGGTGATATTGTAACCATCTCTGGGAAGGTGACCTTGAAGCTAGGGCCGGCCAGGTGAGGGGTGGGGCCGGCCAGGCAGGGGGTGGAGTGGGCCAG
>NW_024412422.1:18554064-18583688 GCF_014898765.1 Herpailurus yagouaroundi
GGGCCGGCCAGGCAGGGGGTGGAGTGGGCCAGGGGAGGGGTGGGGCCGGCCAGGTGAGGGGGTGGGGCTGACCAGGTGAGAGCCTGGGGCCGGCCAGGTGAGCGTAGGGGAGAGAAGGGCTGCATCATCTAGGGTGGAGTTTCGTGGGCTTTGATGTGCATGGATTCCCACCCGGCCTCACAGATGCTGGGGCCGACCCCAAGGGACCGGCATGCGCAGCCAGCACCGAGAGTCTCAGCCTCCCTTGTCTGGGTGGGGTTGGAGTGTCTCCACCACCAGAAGCAGCGGGCAGGAGGCTCGGCCTGGCCTACAGAGAACGGATCTGCGATTCTCTCTGTGGGACGGGTGTGCTCACAAGGACGGGCCGAGGGGGCCTTCCGGGCGCTGGAAGGGTTTGCCCTGGGGAGCAGGGTGGCGGCTGTGAGAATGCCTAGGGACGTCGAGACGGGTAGAGGTGAACACCTGAGTCGCGCGCTTGCCTGAAGTTCCGTGTGCACAGAAGGCCCCCTTTCCGTGAAGCTTCGAGCTCCTAAAGCTATTTCCGAGCCTGACCCAGGGAATGCTTGGCTGATTTGCGTCTGGATGATGAGATCTGTGTCGAATTATTGTCAGCTGGGCACAGAGCTGGGTGGAGGAGGTTTGTGATGGAAAAGTCAGCGTCCAGCCCGGGAGGGGTGGGTGCTGCGGGCGCGTCAAATTCTCTCTTCCAGCCGCCGGGATGTCTTGCCCCTTCGTGCTGTTTAAATGGGCCAGAAAGAGAGTGGCTGGCAGTTCGGATCAGGCCCCTGCCATCAAAACCCGAAGATGGGATGATGGATAAGCGAACGGACGGACAGACGGATGGTAAGGCAGCTCCAGCAGAGGGTCCGCGTTAGCGTCCAGGAGTGGGCGTCCTCCCGGCAGGTCTTTGTGTTTTTCTATATGTTTGAAACATTGCATAAAATCTGGGGTGGGGGAGTTGGGCCCCTTGTCTCTCTGTTTCCGCGGAGCCAAAACACCGTGAGAGCTTGTATATAATGGAGCAAATCTCATTTTAAAGCTCTAGCTGCTGGGGCGCCTGGGGGGCTCCGTCGGTCAAGCATCTGACTTCGGCTCAGGTCATGATCTCGTGGTTTGTGGGTTCGAGCCCCATGTGGGGCTCTGTACTGTCAGCTCGGAGCCTGGAGCCTGCTTCCGATTCTGTGTCTCCCTCTCTCTCTGCCCCTCCCCTGCTCATGCTCTCTCTCTCTCTCTCTCTCTCTCTCTCAAAAATAAATAAACATTAAAAAGAAATTTTAAATAGTCCTACGCACACGTGCAAAATCCAACACGGGGCTTGAACCCATGAACTGCAAGACAATGACTTGAGCCGAGGTTTGAGGCTTAACTGACTGAGCCACCCAGGCACCCCTATAATTACATTTAAATTATACGCATGATATATGTAGCCTATGTAATATAGATTATATGTAGTATAGGTGATATTAACCTGTATTCCACATAAAAATAAACATAGAAAGAAAGAAATGTGGTGTCTCTAAAATTTGACTATATTCCAAAGGATTCCAAAGTAACACTAAAGATTATTATTCGGGACATCACTCATATTATCAAGCCGAGAAACGAGCTAAAATTTTCAGACTTAAAATCTCTGATTACCAATGTTTACAGACGCCAATTTAAGGCATTTTGTTTTGCAACAAGACGATCTAAAATATTTACTTTGGGCAAAACAAAATAATAATCCTCCAGCGATAAACTTTTTTGCGTAAACATCAACCTATAGGGCTGTTGTAACTCGGTGATGAGTGCTCCTTGGAACGCCACGGCCCACATGGCTGCCTGATTCCCTAGGATCGTTGCAGCTGAAGCTTATAAGACCCAGGGCCTTAAACTTCAACCCAGTAGCAGAGGCGTCCTCCCCCAGCATGCCCCAGGCGCCCTGGATCAGAGTAGTTTGGATGAGACAGAGAACACAAGGCCGTGGAGGACAAGCCAGAGTGGACGCACGCACGCGTGTGTGTGTGAGTGTGTGTGTGTGTGTGTGTGAGTGTGTGTGTGTTTAAATCTATCTAGGTCTACGTGCTCTCTGTATTTCTGGATTTTCGCACGAGTCAACTATAGCAGCATTGACATAGCATTCGCTGTGTGTGGAGGGCTGTGCTTGGATGGTTCCCCGACTCCTTACCCCAACTCCTTAGATGTGTTTTGAAACTGGGGTAACCTCTGTAACAGCAATATCCAACTCCACGCGGTAATATTCCATAAAACTACAAGTAGCCTCGTTACTTACTGTCAAATGTAGGGTCTCGGAGCTATTTGGATTACACAAAAGGACTTAGGTCACTTTGTTAACTCTCAGAACAACCCTATGACATCGCTAATATGATTATTATTCCCACCGTGTGGATGGGGACACGGAGGCACCATGAGATTAAGCCATTTGCCCACATCTCGTGGCTGATGCGTGGGAGATGGGGGTTTGAGCCCCGGGGCTGGTTCCGGGATTCAAGGTCTTGACCCCTACACCTTGCTGCCTCCAGTTACTTCCATGAGCTCTGCGTTACACCGTTCTGCTCTGGTTCTGTTCTGTCCGGCCGCCGCATTCACCCAGGCACCTATGAATGTAGACATCATGTAATGGGAAAATCTCTCGGAGAAAAGTCTGGTGAGATGAAACTCTCACCTCAATGTGTGCGGACATCCGTCAACTTGTGCTTTAAATTCCAAAGCACGTCCGCGACGGTGTTGTTGCGGATGGGTCCGGGTACCCCCGAGAGACCCCCATGTCTGTGCACCCAAAAGTACGCACACCCGCGCACACTTGTGTGCACACACTCTATTTTGCAGGTTCCTGAAAGAGACAGCCTGGGTCAAAATTCTGCTCGACAATGAACCCGTGATCCTCGAGCTGGCTGTACGATATCTCCGAGCTGGGGTTTCCGTATCTGTCCCACGTGAGGAGTGCGTGTGTCGAGGGTGCTGTTACAGTAATTGGCACTGAGCTGTCTCGTCCGTGGCCTTCAGGGCTGCACGTCAGCCACCGTTAGAGGATGGGCTGCAGAGATGTGGCTTTGTGGGATTCCGTCTTCATCCGACCCTGAAAGCAGAGGATGGTGGGACCTGAAAGAAAGATCTCCCGTCCAGGTGCACGCTGCCTGTCTCCCCAGGTTCGCGTGGCCGGACCGGCAGGTGACAACATCGGGCAAGAGTGTGGTGATGGCCACCGTGCCCCCGTCTGCAGGCGGAGGAACTTGGGTCGTCCGAGAAAGTCTCTTTCCTGTCGGATAGACGTTTTAGAATCATCTCCCATCTTAACCGGTCCGTGGCATGCGACACATCCCCAGGGCGGTGCGGTCCTCACCACCGCCCACCCCCGGACCCCTTTGCACCCTGCAGAACTCTGCGCCCATTAAGCACTCACCACCCACTTCCCGTCGTCCCTCCAGCCCCCGGCAGCCACCGTCCCAACTTCCGGCTCTGCGGGTTTGCCGACGTCCTTGGGGTAAATCCCTTTCCTGCTGAAATTCGCCAGAGTAGCGTGCGGCTGCTTCCAGGGAGGAACGTGGCTGGCGTTGACGCCGTGTTTGTGTTCCCGAAGCCCCGGAATCCTCGCCGCCTCGTAGGAAACTGCTGGATGGTTGCAGTGGCTAAGACACCATTTCCGGGGAGGCTGCTCAGATACCCAGCAATGCACTTCGGTAGGCGACGCCCATCTTTCCGTTCTGCCTGTAGGGTTAGCCAGAAAAATCCTCTTATGTCAAGAAAGGCAAAGTGAGCAATTGCCAAGGATTCAGTTTTCTGAAGGCACGATGCACACAACCGGAGAGCGTGTGCCCTCGTGATGTGGCGATGCTTTTAAGGGACTTCAGAATAAATCTCCTTCTGCAGGACGGTCAGGAATGTGGGTGTGAACAGCTGGTGGGTTGCCTCAGTCCAACTATTGCTGGCACATTCCACACCAGCTTCATAACTAATTGAATCTGCAGGGAAAATGTCATTTGATCTGAGATGCATTCTTTTTTAAAGAGGTTGAGGCACCCAGTAGACTCGGTCCAGCAGCTACAGAAGAAAATGTGAAGGAAAACCAAATACGCCACTCAACAGAAATCCCGTAATCAAAGGGCGGGGGAGAGAGAATCTGCTGTGGATTGAAGGGTGTCCCCCAGAATGCATGCGTTGAAGCCCTGCCCCCCCCCGACGTGATGATATTTAGAGATGAGGGCCTTGGGGGGGAGGTCATGAGGGTGGGGCCCTGGTGGTGGGATTAGTGCCCTTAGAAGGAGGGATTCCCCAGAAGGTGCTCTCTCTCTCTCTCTCTCTCTCTCTCTCATCAGCACGTGAAAACACAGCCAGAAGCCAGCTGTCGGCAAGCCAGGAAGGGAGCTGTCACCAGAACCCAGCCGTGCAGGCACCCTGGTCTCAGACTCCCAGCTTCCAGAACCGTGAGAGTAGCTGTCTGTGGTCCGTGCCGCCCAGTTGACGGCATTTTGTTACAGCAGCTGAGCTAATTATTTTTTTTTTTCTGATAGTGAGTAAGAAACATTCCCCGGGGGCGTGCACGACGCTGAGGGGAGCCCCGGCTTGGTCTGCCGACACCTGGGGCGGTACCGCTGGTGGCCATGGGCGAGCCAGTGCCTTCACCGTGTGCTTCCGGGCTCCTACAATGTGCCAAGGGGTGCACCGGGGGCTGGGGGTGGAGCAGGATTTGAGTGAGGGAAGGCTCCCCCCGCCGCCCCGGAGCTTGCACACGCGCACAGGGGGAGGGGCGCGGGGAGGGTTGTGCAAAAGTGAAGCCGAGAGGGGGCAGGACGACGGGAGGCATCATCTCAGAAGGGGCAGGTGCCAGCCCAGTGCGGTCGAGGCAGAGGCCGCGACGGGCGTTTCAGCAGGCGGACGCAGCCCCGGGAACGGGTCACACGGGGGGCGGAGGGCTGATAAGAGCCAGACGGAGCAGGGGGGTGACCCAGGGGTGGTAACCGCACGAGCCACGGCCATGCTAGGGCCGGGGGAGCGGGGACAAAGTTGGGGCTACTCCGGAGAGGGGGTGCTGTCCCCTCGGTGCAGGCAGCTCAGGAGCTCACCGGAAGGGCCTGCTGCTGGGACAGCCGGGCTACTTTGGGGGGAGGGGGGCGGCTGGAACCGCCTGCTGCATTGGGGGTGGAGACCGTGCAGGTGTCTGGTGACTCGGACAGGGCCAGCCAGCGAGCAGGGAGGAGCGGGCTCCCCCTTCTCCCCGCGGCCTCTCTCCCGCACCGGAGCCGTCCCGTCATGGGTTGAGGCAAAGGAGAAACAGGCCGGGCAGAGTCCCGACCCCGGCATCCAGGCGGGACGTGGAGGGCCGGGTGTGCCGCTGACTGGGGGTAGCTCAAGAGCGAGCAGGCAGAGGTCGAGTCAAGTAGAGATCGGTGCGTGCCGGCCCCTGGGGGCGGAATATTTCAGGCGCGAGGGAACCGGCGATGAGGGTCCGCTCATGCAACACGGGCCACGGCCAGCGTGCAGTGACCAGAGGCCGCTCCTGTGTATGATGCCCGTGTTTGCCCGCCAGCAATACAAAGAGCCCGATTGCTGTGTTCCCCGAGTAAGCAGAGCCCCGCTGTTGTCTGATACTCTGAACAGTTCCTTGCAGCCCGTCGTGAAACCCTTTCCAGTCAACTACCTGTTACGCCCCTCCTAAACACTAAGCACTCTTTAAAAAATTTTTTCCCCAAAGGCCCTAGAGGCCAATAAGAGACGGTTTAGAGACCGTCTAAAAGCTCAGTTTTAACGTTAACCCTCGTCCGGAGCTTCCTTCTCCTTTCTGCCCGGAACGCAGGCGAGTCTGGGGCAGCGGCAGCTGTCTTGCAACCGTGAGGTAGCCGTGGAGGTCAAAGTCACTCCCCCCACGGATGGTGGAGCAGGAAGACGGAAGAAAGCTCGGGTGGCGGTCAACCCCAGAAGTCGCCACACCAGTCTGGCTGGCCTGTCTCTTGACTTTCCATTATCACGAAAAATTAACGGTTGTCCGTATTTTAACCGAGTGAAGTTCGAGATTGGTTTGTCAGACACTAGCTAAGAAAGAAAAGTCCCTGCCTGTTAAAGTATGCCACAATATCTTAATGATAATCTCACGGACACATGAACGGTCGTATCATGCCTTCTCGGCTGTGAGATTTCTCCCATCTCTCCGGAGACACTTGACTGACCCTGCTGTCCCTAGTCGTGTTGCTTGGCCCGTGCTGGCCAATCCAGCTTCTCTCTTAGCCTCTTTCGTTGGCGGGTGTTGGCGGGTGTTTTCTTCTCTTGGATTCCCGGAAGCACTTTAATGTCTCCTTGGAAGGAAAGTGTGGAACCCGACTCACTTCTCTCAAGACAAACGTGTGCCTTTGTTCATAAGCCCGCTTTCCAGAAGCACACGGGTGCGTAGCTTTGGGCTCACATCTCCACCACCGCTAAACCCAACACACAAGCGCTGACGTTGTACAGAAGTTGAAGGAAGTCGCGAAAGATGAACAGCTGTGGCCAAGCTTGAGCCCGGGCAGGAAGCTCTGGCAGCTGTCACACCTGCCTCCCGGCCCCAGCGACTCTGGGACACCACCGAGGACAAAGCCGACGCTATCTGCACAGATGAGAAATACGTCTTCCAATCCACGGGGCGCTGAGTGCTTCACAAAGGTTGTCATTGTCATTGTCATTGCAGTTGTGAACTTTACCACTGTTAAGAACAGTTGTGTGACTGTCCCACCATTGAATTTGAGATGTACTTGGAAACCCACCAAGTTTCTAAACTCCAAACATGAGCTTCATCTATGAGACGAATCGGTGCTTAATTTGCATCTGTACCCCCAAAAACATTGGGGAGGGGAGTGTCCGTGTAGGTTAAATAATCTCACCCCGAGTAGACTTTTCACTGAAATAACCCAACGGGTGTGGTACACGTTTCAGCTGCCTGCATGGACGCTGGACAAGCGGGGTCCCACCTACAGTCCGCTTCAGGAGCAAGGGATTCAAAAGTATCAAAGTCAAGGCCCCCCAGTGTGAGACATTGCCAGTTAGTCACGTGACCCGTATATCGGAGTGCCAGATAAAATCCGATGTCAAGCCCCTTAGAAATATATGACATTTTTTAGCCTCAAGCCACCCACGGATATTTTCACATTTAAATACCCTTGTAAACAAAACTCCATTGTGAAATGCAGCTTTAAAAATTCTAGCCTTGAAGAAAAAAAATCCTATCGTGGAGATTTCTTTCCACTCATAAACGAGTCATGCATTGACGGAGCACGGAGAGTTTTTATTTTTAATTTATATTCCTTTGATAAATAGCTATCTGTGGTGACAAATATTCTATCCTTTACTTCAGAGCCCCAGAGATCAAATCCTTATTATATGATACGGTGTTATAGATCATATTACACTGCTTGATTAATTCTAAACCAGGGGTATTAAAAGAGATTTAGAGTATGTGAGGAGCATAAAATGTTTTTAAAAAAGAGCCTTTGATGTTTACAAACAAAAATACTTTATTTCATTGCCGAGAAGGGATTTTTTTTTTTTTAACTTGAGATGCTAGAACATATTTAAATGGGACAGAAAACACCAGAGAGGCAGGACCACTCACTCTGAAGGAATTTGCTAAGTTTCTACCGATGTAATGTGAAGAAATTTGAGCACAGGGCCGCAAAAGAGACCCGTTCCCTCCTGCTGAGGACGCCCCACCAGAAAATAAACACAAGTGACCCGACTCAGAAGAATATAAATTGCACGGTAGAGTGACAGTAATATGGGTTGATTGCCACGGGAAATTTCAAGACCTCCGAACAGCTTTATTAAAATACACATTCTTTGCAGAGATCTTGGCAAGGCCACAAGAAAATACATTTTTCCCCCCCAAGGGTCTGGAGTTTTTTTTTAAGAAGTCGCGGAACGACCATGCACGTGCAATAAAACTGACCCTTTGCAAGCCTACAACTCGGGGGGGTTTGCACATGGTTGTGCAGCCGTCCCTGCTAATTTTAGGACATTTTCATCAGCACGGAAAGAATGTGAGTACCCGCTGGCAGCCACCGGCCCCGCGTCTCCCCCACGCCAAGCGTTCGTTAGCCTACCTCCTGTCTCTGTGGCTTTGCCTGCTCGAGACGGTTCACGTAAGGGGAATCCCACAACACGTGGCCTCTGGAGCCCGGCTTCTTGCGCTGAGGGCAACGTTTTGAAGGCTCGTCCATGTTGAAACGTGGCCAGCGTGGTGTTCCTGCCTCTTTAGGGCTGAATAATAATCCATTTCAGGGATAGGCCACATTTTGTGTTTTCGTCGGCCTGTTAACGAACTTTTGTGTTCCTTCCGCTTTTTGGCTCTTTGGTGCAAGTTTTTCAGGGGATCCACAAGTTCGGTTTTCTGAGTGTGTTCTCTCACAGCTCCGGAGGCCAGACGTCTGAAATGAAGGTGTGGGCAGGGCCACGCTACCTCTGGAGATTCTGGAGAGGGGTTTGCCAGTGGTCTCCCCGGGCTTGTGGCCACACCAGTCCAGTCTCTGCCTCTGTCCTCACGCGGCCTTCTCCTCTGGGTGCCACTCCGTGGCTTCCTTGCTTCTTATAAGGACGCCGGCCTTATAAGCCCCCCGCCCCCCGTCCCTGATGATTCTGTCTCGAGATCCTTAACTGATTGTACCTGCAAAGACGCTTCCAAGTAAGGTCACGTTCTGAGATTGTGTGTGTGGACGTGGGTTTGAGGGGGCGTCTGGCGATCGGTCAGGCAGCCTCGCCCAGGGCCCCCTTGCCGGCTGCCTTTGGGCTGGCTACAGTCAACAGGAGCACCAGCAGCAGCCAGAGGGCGGGAGGAGAGACAGGTGGATTTCTTCCCACCCCTGCGCCCCTGCCCGCCTGCAGGTTCCAGGCGTCTGTGGGCTCTGCCATTCAGAACCCGGGCGGGACACCCCCTGTTCCTGCTTGCCTGGGGCCCCCACCTCTAGTGCTGCCTCCCTTAGCCCTGCCCACCCTCCCAGGGAGCCCCTTGTTTCCACATCCTTTAGCGAACCACCTGCGCAAATTCTTTTTCCTGCTGAGACCCTGATTGATACAAAGGTCGTCCCTTACTTGTTTTTCTCCGTGCTAACCACAGACAACCCTTCCTGGGGTGAGAGACTTTTCTCACTTTACGTAAAATAACAAAACGTGGACGTGCCGGGCTCACCTCAGCACTCTAGAAAACACGTCTAGACTAAGAGCAGCCCTAAAACACAGGAGTCCTCGGGGAGAGGTGCTTCATGAAGCCAGGGCACATTTCATTCTTTTGCTTGGTTTGATTTTTTTTTTTAACCTTTATTCATTTCTTTGAGACACAGAGAGAAAGCGAGCAGGGGAGGGGCAGAGAGAGAGGGACACACAGAATCCGAAGCAGGCCCCAGGCTCCGAGCTGTCAGCGCGGAGCCCCACGCGGAGCTCGAACCCGCCAACCGCGAGATCGTGACCTGAGCCCAAGTCAGACGCTTAACCGACTGAGCCACCCAGGCGCCCCTTCCTGAATATTTTTTAAGGGGTCTGCCTTTTCTGTCTGTGGAAAAAGATCCTTTAGCACGGAAACATAAACATATGCACGTAAAATCGGGTTCTAGTGTTTCCTTGGTTTCATTTTTTTTTTACATTTGAATATTTAAACCACCTAAAACGTATTTGGAGAAAGTTATAAATTATGGGTTTGAATTAATTAATTTGGTTCTGAGTGGTTATGTAATTGACCCCAGACACGTTATTAAGTAATCCACCTTTGCCCCTGGTTCGAAATACCTCATCCTTCTTCTTTGGCCCCATCCTAAAGTTCGTACCCGTGCTGATGATCTGCCCGCTCCTGGCCCTGCCAGGCCCCCTCTGTCTTTACTGTTATAAATATGTATTTAACGAGAAGATGAAGCCTCTGCAATATTCGGGATTCTGGACCGGGAGTGTAGCTTCCTGTCTATTCATTGTCGCGGCCGTCCGCAAAGTGTCAGGCTCTCTTCTTACACATGGTCCGTCTCAGTACCTTCCTTTCACTGTTCATACCTCTTCTCTCTATTTCTTGCTTTCTTGCATCAGCTAAAACATTATCAAACACAAGTCACGGGTTTTTAAATCTTTGATTCTGGTTCTCACACGAACACGCCCGTTTCTCGTGTCGGGGAGGTTGCTTGGCTAGTTCAGGGTGGCGCTCACCCCACCACGTCCGGCTGTGCCTCTGTCTTCCCGGTTTCTTTTGTGTTCAATCAAAAGTCTCCCTGGCATTTATCAGCCTGGTTCAGTGGCTTTCCTTCTTTATCCATTTCACGTGATGAATTATATCATTAAGTTTCTAAGTAACCAGCTACCCTTGCATTATCAAAATAAACCTTAATTGGCCATGGCGCATTATCTTACAGCATAGTACTGAATTTGATTTTCTAGTATTTGGTTTAGGATTGAGAGATCTTTAATTATAGAGGAAATAATCTCTATTTTCTTTTTTCAACTGTTGGGTTTGGGGAACAAGGATTAGACTGGTTTGTAAAACAAACGGGGAAAGATTCCATCTTTTCCTCTGCGTGTAAACTAAGGAATTTTCAAGTTTTGGGAGTTTGAACCCCACATAGTTTCTTCCATCTGTCTTTCCCATTCCTTCTTTTTTTTTTTTTATTTTTTAATGTTTATTTCTTTGTTTTGAGAGAGAGAGAGAACAGGGAAGGGCAGAGAGAGGGGGAGAGAGGGAATCCCAAGCAGGCTCCGTGCTGTCAGCATAGAGCCCCACGTGGGGCTTGAACCCACGAACCACGAGATTGCAACCTGAGCTGAAACCAAGAGTCGGACGCTTAACCGACTGAGCCTCCCAGGCACCCCAGTCGTTCCCAATCCTTCTGCCGGTGCTTGCTTCTGGCCCCTGTCATTACAGATTCCCAGCCGGTGTCTCAGCCTCCAGTCTCCGCCCCTGGAAAATTCAAGGTAGATGTTATGATTCAAAAGCAGGCCCCAGACCCCATGCTCTGAGCCACCCTCCTACACTAGCGTCCGTAGGGTTCAACACTGAATTCCAACTGCCTGAGCACAGATCCAGGCCCCACCCATTGCTGTGTGACCAAAATCAAGTGACATAACCTCTCTGTGCCTGTTTCCTGGTTTGTCCACGAGCATAATAATAATTCCCTCGTGGGAGTTTCCTGGGGCCGTCATAACGAAGCACCCACCCAGAGCATACTGGAGACGAGTGAGTACGGAAATTAGGAGTCAGCACCACTACAATTGTTTAAACTTTATTTATTTAAATTCAAGTTAGTTAGCATACAGTGCAGTGCTGGTTTCGGGACAGATATTGGCACGGAAGCAGAGAGAGGGCACTAGTCCAATCCGATGGTGCTGTTTGTCAACGCTGATTTTAAAATTGAGCTTGAGGGGCGCCTGGGTGGCGCAGTCGGTTAAGCGTCCGACTTCAGCCAGGTCACGATCTCGCGGTCCGTGAGTTCGAGCCCCGCGTCGGGCTCTGGGCTGACGGCTCAGAGCCTGGAGCCTGTTTCCGATTCTGTGTCTCCCTCTCTCTGCCCCTCCCCCGTTCATGCTCTGTCTCTCTCTGTCCCAAAAATAAATAAACGTTGAAAAAAAAAAAATTTAAAATTGAGCTTGTATTTTGTACGTCCTTGTTTTCTCTTCCTCTCACTTTTCCGGACACTCGTTTTTGTCCTATTTTACGAGAGTAGCGGTGCGTGGCACGCGGGGCATCAACCGCAGCAACCCAACAGTCTTCGCCTGCCGATGGTGCGGGAGCCCCGTCCCAAACAGCCTTCGCGCTTCGTCTCTGCAGCAACTCGGGAGTCCTGCAGATCGCGCCTGAGACACGCAGGACCAGCGGGGCTGTGCTCACACCAGGCGCGTGTCATGTGTCCGTCAAGCTCTTGGTGTAGAAAGGATTGTTTCAGGTTTCCAAGATTCCCCACAACCGGCGGAGGCTTCCAAAGTCGAGCAGACCATACGAGGGCTCCGATCTGGGAAGCAGCAAAGACAGAATCCAGCGGTGCTCCCTGAGAGCTGAAGCCCACGTTCCTGTGGCCGGTGAACTTGGGGGGTGGCGTGGGGGGAGGTCTGCGTCCATCACTGACAAGCACAATGAGATAGGTTCCCAGTCCAGTCGTGGTGAACTCACAGGTGCCTTTTAAAAAGAGAGAGCAAAAAACCCAGGCGCTGTCTCAAATATTAAGAAGCAGAAGGAATCGAGCCATTCCAACAGCCCATAACCGAAGCACGGTAGCTAGAAAAAGCAACCTTTCAAACCTTATCCTAGGATACTAGTCGCTTTTTTTTTTCTTTTTGAAAAAAAAAAAAAATGACAAAACGTAGCTCCAAGATCCAGCATTTCAGATGGTCCGATTGATCCAAAGAAGCAGGACAATATTTTCTCAAACGGCAAGCCTGTCTGCGGATTAAAGGCAAGCATTTGAAAAATTACTCTGTAGCTTAAGAAAACATACTTCAACAATTACTGTTTCCTTTTCCGTGTAACCAAATTCACTGTACATTACAACTTTAAAGCTGAGATCTAAGGTTTAGATCAGCCCTTTAATCCTGCCTGTGGCTTTCGGTCCTTCCTGCTCTTTATGAGAAGGGCTCCAGGCCAGCAGCTGCCTCTGAACAAAAAAAAAAAAAAAAAAAAAAAAAAAAAGGAAAAGAAAGAGAAGAACATAGCTGACTGGGACAAAGTTCCACAGCATTATCAAGGTTAAGCCACGGCATTCACAAACCTGACACTTGAAGGGTACGTAACTTTAATGACACAGCTCGGCCCTTGTGCCGGGGGTCAGATACAATCACTTAGGACCAAGTGGCATTGAATCTCCTTCTTGTCAAGCATTTAACTTGAAAACTGTATTCCAGACCAGGAACACCTAACTTTGGTCTTTCAAAGTCGAATGCACTTTTGCCTTAATTTGGTGCGCACCTTTCCAGATTTACCTCCTTTTTTTATTCATTGGTCTTCTTCTACGTCAGCTTAGTTTCACCGGGTGTTACGATGGTGTTGTCATGGGGGAAAGCCCAACATGGGCTACTCACTGATCCCGCATGCCGGGACTCCATGCCAGCTGTTCATAAAACGTGGGCCCATGCGTGGCTCATGACTCACCACTGCGTGGCCTCGGGCCGGTTGGGTACAGCTTTGGGCTCTACCCAGGAATCTCCACCTGCCAGGGTTCTTCTGGGAATGAAACGAGATGGGAAAGTCGTGTGTCTCGTGACAACACCTGGCCCTCCGGTGTTGCTTCTCACGTCGTATTGTGCAGACATCACTCCCTACGTCCCCTACCACGGCTAACTGCACTGTCACCAGGCCAACGGCCACCGAGGAGCTCTGTGGAGGACAGAGAGACAGATACTGTCACACCCTCTCAGAAAACAGAAAATGCTTTGTTTTCTTGGCTCCGCCTCCCTGAGCGAGTTATACCCCGTGTCAGGGAGAACGAAGGTTTCCGCCTCAGTCGCGTCCGCCGAAATGAGAAACAGGAAGTTCAGGTCCACAACTGTCACGAGAAGTCTTCCCTCCCATCTCCTTCTGCTTGATTTCAGCAGAAACGTTTGTTTCTTGCTCAGAATGTTCTAGAACATATTCAACACAACACCGGAGACCCCGCAGTGTCTCTGAAAATCAAATGAGTGATGGGATTACGGATTTTGCACATGTAACTACTGACACCCTAATGCAGTATACGTTCCAGGTCTCCTTAAATGGGACCAGCCTGTGTCAAAACACGCTCGATCCAGCAGCAGGCGAAGACGCGGGAAACCCCAAGTTCCCAGCAACCCGCCCCCCCCCGGGCGGTGTGGGGGACCGCCGACGGCTGCAGCCGGCCTTAGCACCCTTCACACCCTGACGGTCATGCAGAGGGCAAGTGTTCAGGCTCTCTCCAAGGTGCACCCCTGTATCTGGGAGCTGACTCTCAGGAAGTCAGGTACGGGCTCCATTCTGCCCGTGTAAAGGGGACTTAAAATAGCAGGAGAGAACGTGGGGTCTTTCTCGAGCCCTCTCCTTTCCTGTATTTTCTTCCTTTGCAAATTCACCGCCGACATGCGTTAACAGCCGTCTGCTGAGCGATTCCGGTCTCCTCAGGCATCTCTTTCCTGTTTACACTTGTACATCAAATGTGCCTCTGGAAAGTTCCCTGGTTTCTTTTGTCCTGTTTTCTTTGTTCTGTTTCCATTTAGACATGACATGGAAGGGAAGTGGCTTTACTGCAGCAACTGGGGATGGTGGGAGAGGATGCAGACTGTGCAAAAGAGAGCACACACGCACACGCCACATGGGCACACATATCGTACTCACACATATGCCATGTTGACACGCACACACACACACACCATATGCACACACATACACACACGCACACCATATACATACACATATACACACACCATATGCACACACATATACACACACATACACACGCCATATGCACACACGTGCACATACATATACACACATACACACACTATATGCACACACAGGCTCACACACATATACACGCATACACACACGTGCACACACGTATACACACACCATACGCGCACACATATACACACATACACTATATGCACACACCATATGCACATGCACATACACACACGTACACCATATACACACACATACACACACACCATATGCACACATACACACACCATATGCACACACATGTGTACATACATATACACACATACACACACCATATGCACACACAGGTCACACACATACACACACTATATGCACACACCACACACCATGCACACACAGCACACGCATACATAAATCACACACCACGCATGCACGCACACACCACCCACCCCACATGCACACATCCACACACGAACCATGAGAAGGCAAATCTCAAAGCCATGCTTCCCAAATAACCACTGACCGCTACCCCTCACACACAATCGGGCACATCGAGACGTGAACGTCTTTGGGGGAAATTTTGTACAAAATGGCATGTCATGAGCTTTTCTGGAACTTTCAGCTTCACAGCTACTTTGTTTCTGATCATCAGCAAGTGTGCCCCAATTCCAAGCTGCTCAGTTCCTCCCAAAGCCCCCTCAACCCAGCGATTCCAGTCTCTTTGGAACCGGCCACATCCCGCAGGTGATGGGGATTAGCCTTCCTCAAAGTCACCACGAGGGAGCATAACACTGAAGGGAGAACGGCTTGCTGGCTATCCAGGGGGGCCGCCCCGGTCCCCACAGAGGCATGGGGTCCCGCACCCGCCTCGAGGAAGCCTTGGAGGGGTCACCGTTGGCCCCGGCACCATGACCAATGAAATACCCTCAGAAAAACAATACTCACAGGCATATATTGTAATTGACAGCACTTTACAGACCAGGGAGGGACCAGGGAAGACCATCTCGAACGGTTCCAGACTAAAACCAATCCAGATCTGTAAATGTAGCCTCGGGAAGCGGGATGCGCGCTCTTTCGTGAAAGCGACACTGGTATTTACAGGTTTGGTTTTGCTTAGACTCCGCTGCCCTCCCTCCTCCCCCCACCCCCACGGCAGGGCATTTAACTAATATCGTGAAAAGGCTTTGATAATCCTTCTGTTTATCTTCCCAACAAAGCTGAGCTCAGATGATTCTCAAATCATGTTTCTGTGGCTTTAACCCCTGACCCGCAGGAGAGCTCAGCTGGTTACTGCAGAATAAAACTCCCCACTGCGGGCAAAGCGCCCAGGGCAAGTTCAGTGCTAATCAGGAGAGAGCACGCCTTGCATAACTGTGCTCTGTTTTGATGAAATATTCATCTATATTGATATCGAAGCAATAAAAATTATGGTTGAGAAGTTCCATAACCTCTTCGTGAGCTCAGTCCTGACACGATAAATGTCATCCTTTCAAAGGGTCACCGACGTTTTGATTGGGTGATATGGGTTCCTGGCCTTTTCGATGAAAACCAAAACACAATGGAAACCTTTGATCCACTAAGACTATTAGTCAATCGCATACATTGCCTGGTTTTTTTTTTTTAATGGAAATAATTCCATTGTTTTTGTCTATTAAAAAGAGTATGTCCACACAGAACTCATATGATTAGAAAAAGACGCATAAAGGACAACTAAGAATGATGAATTTACCTCTCTCCATTGTATCTATCCTTCCAGATTCCCCCAGACTCACACATGATACACACACACACACACACACACACACACGTGCAACATATGCACATCCACACAGAGGATATGGTTCCAAATTTGTGGAAAGAGACGGAGATACAGGCAGGGAAAGGGGCAGGGGAGGAGCAGGGAAGAGGCAGAACCTGGGAGGAGAGGGACAACGAAGAGGGGCCGTGTGCCATGGGCTTGTTTGTAACCGGCTTTCGCCCATTAACAGTGAATGCTGTGCCTTTTGACATCAATAAACATAGACCGACGCATAATTTTTCAACGACTCTGTAGATTACTACCATCCACACCATAATTTATTCAGACACTCTCCTACTAGTGGGTGCTTGTTGTATCCATGTAGCCTCCGTTCTAATACCATATGTCCTTTATGATGTTTAGAGGCTGACCCACCCTCTAAGCCTCAGTTATCCTCGGGGTGAGTGAATACAAGTCAGATCGGAACAGAATCGTTCCCAGTTCTCAACCGTTATCAACTGGGCGTTTATGAATTCACTTCCGTGATTTCAAATCCCCTGGAGGAACAAAAATGATTGGCCTGGGGAAGAAGTGAACTGGATCCAAGAGGGGAGAATAAGGAGGGGGGTGAATGAGGCCGGATTTGGGAAATACTGTCAGATCCTAATGGGGGCGGAATACATCAGTTTGGTGAATACCAAACATACGTCTGCAAAATTACCATATTTTACATACGTTTGTAACTTCAATTTTCTAAATTTTTTTTCAACATTTATTTATTTTTGGGACAGAGAGAGACAGAGCATGAACGGGGGAGGGGCAGAGAGAGAGGGAGACACAGAACCGGAAACAGGCTCCAGGCTCCGAGCCATCAGCCCAGAGCCCGACGCGGGGCTCGAACTCACGGACCGCGAGATCGTGACCTGGCTGAAGTCGGACGCTTAACCGACTGCGCCACCCAGGCGCCCCAAGTAACTTCAATTTTCAACCAGCGATGTGGCTTCTTCATCATGGTATCGCACACATCAGAAGCGTATTTTTAAACTGTGCCAAACCCCAAATGCAGCCATTTGTGTCGGGAGGGCGGGGAGCACATAGGCACATCATATGAATCTGCAAATGTCACTTCCTTGTACTAATAAATTCACGCAGAATATAATGTCCATTGGCCATGCGTTGAGAATTCTGTCAACGTCGTTGTGAGGTCCTCACTTGTGCATTGAACGGCTCAGGGCGACCCCGACCCACAAGCTCCGATTCTTGACCTGCCCGGCCTCCATTTCTCCATCTGTAAACCAGGGCTAACTACAGAGCTTCCCTCGGGAGTGTGGCGAGGCCTGAATGAACGGCGGCCTTAAACCACCCACCAGAGCGCCCGATGCACGGAGCTTGCACACGACGTCACGCAGCGTTTGTGTGTGACGATGGGGCGGTCACGAAAACGACGGTGTCTCTCAAGCCGAAGCTGAGACGCCGCTTACAGCCGACCGAGTGCAGGATGTACAGGTGAGCGGTGGCATGGCCAAAGCACGTGTCCGCGCCACGTGAGCTGAAGAAAAAGTCGTGTTGGGGTGGGCTGCCGCACTTTCGGATGGAAAGATGAAACTTTATACAGATGACAGTTTGTCCCAAGTTAGCACGGAGTTTCCTCACACGGCCAGTCCCGCTGGGACTTGTGCCGGAGCTCACGAGGGGTGGTGGCGTCACTGAGTCAAGACTGTCCTCCGGTGAGAGTTTAAGGTGCACCAGCCTATTTCTTTACATTCGCCTCCATAACGGCTCTCTTGGGGTCTCGTACAATTCGTCCATTCAGAGCGTGCAGTTCGGTGGTTTTTAGCGCATTCACAGGGTTGTGCAATCCTCAGCGCTATTTGAGAACGTTCTCACCAACCCCTCCAAAGGAAGCCTGCACACAGCAGCGTCACTCCCACCACCCCTCAGCCACGCCGGCCCCGGCAATCGCGAGCCTAATTTCTGTCTCTATACACTTGCCTCTTCTGGACCTTTCACGGAAATGGAGTCATAGAGCACGCGGGGTCCCTTGGGTCTGGCTTCTTTCATCTGGCATCACGTTTTCGAGACGCTTCCACGGAGGAGCAGGTAGGACTGTCTAGCTTTCCGTGCTGGTGTTAAAGCGTCCGGTCTGATTTTGATTAGCAGCCTTTGACTTGTGGCCTCTTTCTGCCCCTTGGGTATCTTTCTTTTAATCCCTGAAATTCGTGTCTTTTGCATTCTACTACTTGAGAGGCTTAGCATTTTATGGCCATTCTGTAATGCTCCCTTCTGGAACACGTACTCACCTACTCACATCATATCCTTGCTGCTCTGCTAGATTACGGGCATTTTTCATACAGTATAGACGGGACCCCTTATCTGTCGTCTGCATTGCGGCTAGCTGCTCCGAAAGGTTCTTTGTTCACGTGCTCTATTTATGGGACCCTGTGGCACACCAAACTTTTTACATCCTTAAATATTTTCATCTCTCTATGATAGCTTTGGGTTTTCTAAGTCACAAAGGCCTCCTCAACACCCAGGCTGCAACTTAGTCTCCCAACGGCTTCTGAACATTTGCATCATTTCCTCTGCACGTGTACATCTGGATGCCATCGGGAATTGCATTTTGTATGGTGCCCAGTTTAGGCTAGAAACGTGACGTGACTTTCCCCTAGATACCACGTTGGCTGTGGCACCCATTTATTTCAAAAAAGTCTGTGTTCTCCCCACTGATCTGAAAAATCACCTATGCTCTCTCAAATCCCCATTTATACTGGGGTCTCTTTCTTAGGATCTCCCTGTTGATCTATCACGATGTCAACACCACATTGTTTTCATGCTTGATAAGGAAGACTAGTGTCTTGTCACTTCCCTTTCTGATGGTGGCCCTTAGAGGATGCAGTAAAACTGATATCTGGGTAGCTAGTGGCAATGGGGAGTAGCCCAATCAGGACTTTTCGAAAAGCAATTATGTAATATGCACAGGGCCCTAAAAGAGAACAGTTCCCCGGGAGATAATATCACGCTTTAGGGAATTTATCCTCAAGATATGTCTAAAAGAAAGAAAAGGCTACATATGGGGTAGCGCGTTGTTTACAATGTTGCGAATTATGAATCAACAAAAAATCCAATCAAAGAGAGACGATTTTCAATTTATGATGAATCCACGTAATAGCATAAGCCATTAGAATGGTAATTTGAGGGGTGCCTGGGTGTCTCAGTTGGTTGAGCGTCTGACCGTTGATATCGACTCAGGTCATGGTCTCTCGGTTGGTGGGACTGAGCCCCATGTTGGGCTCTGTGCTAAACACGAAGCCTGCTTAGGATCCTCTCTTCCTCTCTCTCTGCGCCCCACGCACACCCCACCTCACGCTTTCTCGCACATGCATTCTCTCTCTCTCTCAAAATCAATAAATATATTTTTTAAAGCAATTTGATTAATTTCAAATACCCGTGGCAGCAACGTAATGGTGCATTTGCAAACAGAGATAAAGGTAATGTACTATTAACAGGTCGTATGTGACACGATAAGCCAATGGTTTGAGAACGGTTTTCTCTCCTAAGTAGGTTAGACTCGTCTCTTCGATTGTGTTCGCACAATTGATTAGTATCTGGAGCCCTTCTTGAAGTACAAAGATAAACTTCAACCCAATTAAGATTGCATTATCCCTGCTTCTCATTAACAAAACTCAACATAGCAAAATTTCCCCACGCATCATCACTTACCAAATGAATACGGTTTTGTGTTCACTCGCATAAGGAAAACCAGCATAGCTATAACTTTCCCACCTGTAACTCAGGTTTACAGACCCCCCTCCCCCCAGAACTGGGTACAACAAGTGAATTTATTGTGAATCTATGACATGACGGGAATAGTTTTAGGCATTTTATGTGTATTACCTCGTCTGGTTCGCACAACGCTCCTGTGAGCTTGGAATTATTGATTCTACTGTAACCATGAGACACTGGGTGTCAGAGAGCTGTGGCTCGCACACACAGCCCTAGGTGTGTGCGCTCAGCCATTTGTGCGTTCAACAGACATTCACGGAGCCACTTTGTTCGGAGTAGAAATTAACAGGTGCTGGATGACTGTAACAAGAACGTCAGGGTCCTTGTTTACCTCAAAACAGCTCCCCAAGGTCAGGTACATATTTGTCAAAACCGGTGTCCTGGACTAAATTTGGAATTTAATTTCTGCTTCAGAACAGTCTTTGAAACAGAACTTATCAGTGCTTGTCAAAGTTTGATGTTGATGTATCGACACAGAATCAGCGGGAGAGCCTTCTAAAACCCGAGATTTCCTGCGGCATATCGTCTGAGTTCAATGCTGTGGGTTCACGGCTCAGCCTGGGAGCCGGGAATTCTCGTTCTCCGAGTTCCTGTGCAGGTGCTGCCCTACGGGAACAGCTACCTCTCTGCTCAGGTGTCTTCGGCCACAGTTACAGGCGTTCAACGGGGTTCCCTGGATTCAGCGGGGTTGAGCCGCGAGGACAGTAGTCTGGACTCACTCTGTTCTCAGCCACAGGACGGCCACAGCACTCTGGACTGCATCTACTTCAAAGTCCAGAGTCAGGAAGCACCGTCTCTTTGTGAAGCTCCCTCTCTCTCTCTTTTTTTTTTTTTTTTCATAGTTCTTTTTTTCGCTGACCCCAGCCAATGACCTCTCTTGTGTCTTTGGCCAGAATTGTGCCACATGCCACTGTCAGACATAAAGCACTCACTGGCAAAGGTTTGGGGGCCATCGCCAATAGTTCAGCCTAATGTGCAGTGAGCCCCGAGTCACCTGGGGAGGGGGTAGACACCCACCGAAACGCTGGGCCGCGACAGCAGGGAAGGTAGGAAATGGCCGTGGGGGTCTCGGGCACCAGGAAGCTGTGTTCAACTTAATTTGGGAGGAACACGGCCGGTCGCTACTGCCATTGCAGAACAGAAGTACACGACAGAAAGCAGAACACCTGCGGCTATTAGCCAAAGACAAGAAGTCCAGAGCGCAGGACACGATGATACTTGAAGGGGAAGGAGACGCCAGCACGTACATGGCGGGTGACTTTCACCCTCGCCTGGCCGCCGGGAGGCACGCGGGAGTGGGAAGGCCGGCGTGCTCACAACACAAAGGCTTATATAAAGCTGAACACGGCAGCTATGCTCATGTATTCGATGGCATTTCCTCAGTTCACACCCAGCTGAGGGAGACAGGGTCCTGTCCTCAGGGAGCTTCCCGAATAACAAAGGAACTAGGGTGGGGGAGGAGTACATACTTCCAGAGCACCCAGTGGCCAGCAGGCCACTGGGTGCTCTTAGGATGTACGCAGGTCAGGAGCTGCAGGCCCAGAGAGCAGGGCCCTCCGGGGCCCAGTGGCCCCCAACCGACCTCCAACATGCACTTGTCACAAGTTTTTGGAGCAGGTGCACCCAAGACATTTATATTCATTTATGGCAAAGCATTACACGTATTTACAAGATACAGCGCCCTATTATGCTCGTGATAAATATGCTCCAATATAAAAATCTCAAAAATTTCATCTTGCAAAGCTTTATTTTAAAGATGAAATTTTAGGGGCGGCCGGGTGGCTCTGTTGGTTAAAGGGTCTGACTTCAGCTCAGGTCATGATCTCACAGTCCATGGGTTCGAGCCCCACGTTGGGCTCTGTGCTGACAGCTCGGAGCCTGGAGCCTGCTTCAGATTCTGTGTCTCCCTCTCTCTCTGCCCCTCCCATGCTCATGCTCTGTCTCTCTCTCTCTCAAAAATAGACGTTAAAAAAATTTTTTTAATGAAATTTTACTTTTGACCTTTGTTTTATAAAATGCTTTGATAATATTTTATTACGTACATATTTTATTTATTTACATATTATTTTATATTTTGATACTTTACATATTTTATATGATGCTATATTTGTGTGTTACATATTATTATATATTCTCATATTTCTCAAGAGAGCAACGGGGCTGTTAGGCCTGCAAGATTCAGCATTTACAGCCCCACAAAAAACTGATTAGCGGAAGCATCGCTTTTAACACTTTCTTATTGTTTGGTCACGTTTGCGTTTTTCGTTGGTTTTCCACCATGTTTCGGCGGCAGGAATCTTTTGAAGCAGCTTTCTCATTTCGTGAGGCTTGGTTCAGAGTGAGTAGGATTATGTAACCTGAGCCGCAGCCTACAGACCACATGCAAACGGCAGCCCGTCCCAGTGCTCACGACAACAGGCGGGTCGCGGGACAGCTGTCAACCCCTGCCCACCCACTCACTTAGAGACCCAGGAGCCACGGGAGGGCACCAGGGACACCTACCTCTCAAATATCATTGAGGCTTCATTTCTTTCCTTATTTTTAGAAAAAAACTAGTTATGAGTAGAAGCTCTTCCCCAACTTCCCACAGCTGTCCTGGGCCTGCTTACAAGCACAGGCGTATCCTTCCAGAATATGCCAGAATGGAGGCTCAGGAGCCACCCACAGACTTCAGGGCCATTGCACTAAAGAGGCCCTCTGAAGTCATGGTGATAACCGGGCTCCCCCAAGAGTGAGCAAGGTGGTCAGCTCAACCCTTTGCGCAGGGGTTGGCTCAGGGGAGCACCTGCTACCCGGTGAATCAGAACCGACCAGCAGGCTGCTGAGATACAGATTTCTGGCCCTCGCCTTGAGTTCCTGGTTCGGCAGGCCTGGGGTGGGACCCAAGAATTCCCCGTAGGTTCTAGGTGACGCTGATGCTGCTGACCTGGGGACCACACTTTAAGAACCGCTGCAATGGACATTTAGGACATGGGCAGGAAAAGACACACCCATGAATCACACGAAGGGGGACTAGCCTGAGCCAGAGGAAGAACACCCGGGTCGTGGAAGGCAGGACAGAATATATGTAAATGGAGCATGCATCACTCGCAGTGCTACGGAGAAGACAGGTAGGTCCAAAAGGTGCACTGGACTTGGAAACAAGGATGTGATGTGGCCACAATGCCCCTCAGCACAAATGCCACCAACCCATGGCCATGGGCTGACAGTGAGCCCACAGGTCTCCAAGAGCCCTGCTTCTCTTTGAAAACATTAGACTCTTCCTTCAAATGATAAATGGATAGACAAACATGGTCTTCCCATGGTCTGTGGGGTATCATTCGGCCATAAAAAGGAACAAAGGACTGATGCATGCTACAGCGTCCAAGGACCAACCTTGAAAACATGACGCTCGGTGAGAGAAGCCAGACCCAAGGGACCACATAGCGTAGGATTCCGTTTACGTGACGTGAATAAAGTCGGTAAGTCCATAGAGACAGAACATAGATTTGTGGTGGCCAGGGGCTGGCAGGGAGGGGGCAACAGGGAACTGGCTTTACTCGGGGACACTGGAACCAGACAGAGGTGGTGGTTGTCCCGGCAGGATGCATTCAATAGTCTGGACATTCAGTTTTTTATGGTCACTCAGCTTCTAGAACACGGTCTGCCCCTTCAGTGTCATCACCTGACCCTCTTCTGCATGCACTCGTCACTCCCGCAGCACCAAATCACTGGCGGTTCTCGAAACACCCCTCCCTGCTTGCACCACAGGGCTCCCTACAAATCCCATTCACCCTTCCAGACTTCAGCACCCACGTGTGCCAAGCGACCCTCCCTCCCAGCTCCCAGGTCACTTGAAGTGCTCTGCTCACTCTCAGTGATTGATTCCCCCTTTTCTCCTGCTCTTGACCAAGCTCCCAGAAGGAGGATCTACCTCCTTTCATTTTTCAGTTTCTAGAGTGTGACGCATCGTTGTATCCAGTAACTGGCGCCACTAGGTCATGCGGTCAATGTAGAAACTTAAATTAAAAAAAAAAAAGTTTCCCCAACTTCTCTTGTAGCTCATTTTACACAAGCACTGTGGCCTTAGAAGTCCCAAGGGGTGTAGGCACATAGAGCAAATAAACTGAGGGAAAAGTGTTACTTCTACCCTGCAGGGTGCATTCCCGGCCTCTTTCTCCCCTGCATCCAGGGGAAACTGTAGACTTATTTCTTGTTTTCTTGCCCCATCTGCTGGCAAGATCACAGAACATCTTTCCCGCCAACATCTTCGATCCTTCCCAGAAAAGCTAATGCTTGCCTTTGTATTCCCAATGGTGCCTTTTACTTTTTAAAAAGTGAACAGTGAAGCTGTTTCCCCCAAAACTACTGGCGTCCTGTGCCACGGCTTTTTGGGTAAATTCCTTAAGCGTGCACGTTGTCAAGCTCACGCATCCTGCCTTCAAGGTCTCAAACTTCTCGGCATAAAAATCGCCTGGTGACTCCTTAAAAGAAAATTCCTCGCTCCCCTCCCAAACCTATTGAATCAGGATTACCTGGGAATGTGGGTTTTTACAATGCAGCAGGTGCAGAATACGCTGAAACCCAGACTGTTCCTTCTGTCCCACAGAGGAGACCATAGACTTGGGGACGTGGTTTGGGAAAACTCCCAGCCCCCTGAAGACACGCTTAAGAACAAAATAGCGTTCGCTGTGCAAAGGCAGCTTTAAGACAAGTCCGTCTAGGCAACTGTATTCCTGCTCTCCCCTACACTCCATCGTTAAGAAACTGTTGAATATTACTGGACTTAACTAGTTGCATCAGTAGTCTCATGTCCCATCCTGACAATCCTGTCCTATTGGACAATGTTGACAATAGTTTTAATTGTGTTGGGGTTGTCCAATGAGGAAACGAATTCCCACTGAAGGCATCTAACGAAGAGCCTCGGATCAACGTGGACCCAGAGCAGCGCGCCAGCATCACCGGCAGCTCGTCAAGAAATGGACCTCAGCCGGCCCCACCAACCGAATCTGCAGAATCCGAATCCCCAGGGGAGGGGGCCAGCCATCCGTGCTTTAACCGGCCCTCCAGGTGACTCTGATGCCGGTCAGTAAAGTTGAGAACAGCTGCCGTACACGTCAACACGCGTGCACTCGGCACACAATTTGCGCCCACTGACATTTGCAGGTGCACAGCCGCCTGGCATTCTGGCTCCGGAACGGCTCTGGCTCTTTCTTTGGGGCAAAAATCCAATCTCATTTCTCTCTCTGATGAGCTAAATCGCTTCTAATTTTAAGGGGCCACCCAAGGTTCAGTGCACCACTTTGCAGCGGGGCGCTCACAGCTAACCCAGGCCCAGCGCCGTGCACCACGGTGTCCCCGGAAGGGGGAGACCGCCCCGCCCAACCGCCCCGCCCAACCGCCCAACCGCCCAACAGGTGATTGCAGCCCCGGCCTCCCGCAGTCCTGAGCTGGTCTGGCCCCGCCCCCACGGCAAACGGCCATGGCGTGTCAGCCAATCAGGGCGCAGCACGCGCACGTCCTCGCCGCGCCGTTAGCCGGGTGTCACGTGCAGACGGGCTCACCGCGAGGCAGCAGTGTTCATCCGCCCAGAAAAGGAACGCCGCGCTCCTTCGGCGGGAGTCCGCGCCCCGCAACCGCCGGTGGGAGCCCCGGCTGGTGGCGACGGCGAGCGGCAGGGCTTCACGGGCCGAGGAGCGCCAGGTCACTGGGGTGGGCATCGGGGCGCGAAGTCCCGGCGCGGAGGGATCCGGCGTGCGGTGACGGTTGGCGCGGTTCGGTCGGCGGAGGTGAGGCGAAGGGCTGGGGGTCGCGGGGCCCGCACGGCGTGTCTGTTTCCCTGTACCTGCAGCCTCTGGGCCTGGTGAGGCCGGGCACCGCGGCGACGATGACGCAGGGGTTGGAGGGGGCAGGGGTTGGGGAAGGGACAGGCCCAGGGGCGGGGAGTGCGGGGGGGGGGGGAGGCGCATATCCGGACACTGCTGGGGACTGGAGGCCACTTGCAAGGTCAGGGGGGGTATTCCTGGATGCTGCCCGGGTTCGGGAGGGTAGTGTCTGGGTCAGAGGGCATTTCTGGACACTGCCCGGGTTTGGGGGGCCCTATCTGGGTCAGGAGGCATTCCTGGACACTTCCGGGATCAGGGAAGGGCATTCCTGGACACTGTCTGGGTCGGGGGGCCCTATCTGGGTCGGGGGGCATTCCTGGACACTTCCGAGGTCAGGGAAGGGCGATCTCGGGCGCTACTTGGGTTGGGGGCACCGTCTGGTTTGGGGGACATTCCCAGACACTGGGTCGGAGGGTATTCCTGAACGTTGCCTGGGTTGGGGGGGCACTTTCTGGGTTGGGAGGCATTCCTGGACACTCCCGGGTTGAGGGGGCACTGCCCCTGTCGGGAGGGCATTCCCTTTACTTCCCAGGGTGAGGAGAGTGGCACTGTCCAGGTGGGGGGAGCTCAGGGGGCCCTTCTTAGGGGGTTGGTCTGCACTGGTCTCCAGTCCACAGGGGCCGGGGCAGCTCTCGTTTGGGGGCAGGTGCTGGGATTGCATTGCCTCTGGGTGGAGCACAGTTTGACCCGGTGTGGTTTCTAGCTGGGATGATGATTAGAAGCATCGCCTCCAAGTCTTACTTGAAAGTGACTATCTAACTCGTCTCCCGTTCTGGGGCGCCCTGAGGTTGGAAGGATGTAGCCGAGAACCACAGCTGTACCGGCCAGCCCAGCACGGGGTCTGCACACCCCACCTGTGTGTGGTTACGTGGTTGTCTTGGGTGATGGTGAGAATCACCTGGAGGCCCGCTGAAACGAGCCGTGGACCCCGTGGGTCTGGGAGCGGGGAACCCCCCTGTTTAACTGGCGTTTCCAACGAGTTCTAGGTGTTGCTGAGAGAGAGTGGTCACGTTCTGAGAAGTGCGCTAGGAAAACGTTTTCTGTCAGAGGTGGCAGTTCAGCTTTTTACCAGGCTTAAAAAGAAACCCCAGACGTGCACTTGGGCCGGGCAGGTGCGCAGGACTGACTAGGACCAGCGTCCGCGTCTAGTGAGGGAGGGAATTATTGGGCTGTGCGGTAGCTGCAGTAATGCTGGTGGGACCGCAGCCGTGTGGAGGAGGTAGGGCACCCCGTGGTACAAGGTGAATGGTGGAATTTACTGGGGTGCGTGCGGGAAAGAAAAGTCTCATTCTGTACCCCTTCAGTAAGCGCCCTGAGCACATATGCCGGTAGGCCCAGGGCGGGAGTTAGGTGCGCATAGCCATTGTCCTGATACAGGCAGTATATGCGCGGTAGTTGAAGACGGCATTAAACACGGGTTCTGATACGTGGGCCCCTCGCAAATGATGTTTTGTAAGCTGCTTTGGAGATGGCTGACTTAGAATCAGATCGTGAAGGTTTCTACAGTTTGGTAAGTTTGAGGATCTGCTTCCGATCCCGTGGAACACAACGGGAAGTCAAAGAGGGGTTTCCCAGTTGGAGGATGTCATTAGGTTGGTCTTTCTAGGAAGGCCCTCGTACAGCAAGGATTTTAGAAGCTGTTCAAACTGGAAAAAAAGATGAAAATGTGATGTGAAGCAGAGTGATCTTAAATGTGTCACAGCCCGCCCCTCTGTAATTAGAACCTTCGTGGCACCCCACCCCGTTGTCTGCAGGGCCCTGTGCATTCGGATCTGTGCCTGCCTCCGAGCTCACCAGCTTTCCTTCCCGGGTACCTGGAGTCCCCGGGCGGCTCCCAGTCCTGCCGACCAGCCACACTCAGCACCTCGCCCTGCTGGGGAAGACAGGCACCGTCTCCCTTCCAGTTCTAATCTTCCAGCTCCGTGTAAGTGCTAGCTCCATTGGAGGCACACTTCAGTGTGTAAATCAGTTCCTGCTTGATTTTTGTATGAGAGCGTTGTTTATTTGCTGCGTTAAGCTTTAAAAAATTTGTAGCTCCAATTTTGCGTGCCTTTCCTACTACAGCTGATGTTGAACGTTCACTGTGTGTCAAGTGCCTCATGTGTGTTCTCACTTGAACCGCACACTGGACCTGTGTGGTAGGTTATTAACTCCCTATCACAGATCAGAGAGGAGTCAAGGTTATGTGATGTGCTCAAGGTCACTTCTGTGAAGGAGTGGGGTTCGGGCAGACTAGCTCTGAGGTCTACACCTTAACAACCCGACGATACTGCTGTCCACTCTGGTGGGGGTGAGTGGGTGGGGAAACTGGGCGTGGTAATGTCTCTGACGCCCAGCACCCGTCCTGGCCCCCAGGGCCTTGCGAACACGGTGTCGGAGAGAAGTGTTGGATCAGAAGTAGCAAGAGCAATAAAGGAGTAGTTAAACGACTCCGTCCTTTTTCCCTAGAGGCAGCGGGTGGTTGTGCTGCTCACCGAGAGAGAGATTCTGGAGCACGAGTGATGTGCTGTAACAGACACTGGTTTGGGTGCGTTCACGTGTGAACCTGTGGGGAGATCCCAGAAGCTGTGCGCACACGTGCGTGAATTCCGTGAAGGGCCTGCCCGTGCCACCAGTGCCTGGTGTCCTAGATACGTGTCCGGATGTGAAAGAGCTAGTCCCCACCCTCAGACGTTTCTTAACAGTTTTCTCCCTGCGTCTGTATAAAACAATAATTCAGGGCGCCCGGGGGACTCCGTCGGTTAAGGGTCCAGCTTTGGCTCAGGTCCTGATCCCGCGATTTGCGAGTTCGAGCCACTGCTCTGTTTTGTCAGCACAGAGCCCATGTGGGATTCTCTCTGTCCCCCTCTTTCCCTTTCTGCCTCTCCTGCATTTGCATTCCCTCTCTCTCAAAACGAGTAAACTTTTAACTATTAAAAAAAAACCAGTAGTGCAATGAAAATGAGATACTGGTTAAAACAGGTCGTCTGCTTTAGCGCCGCCCTGCCAGCGCTTGAGTTCGTTAGAGGACAGGTTAGGAAGATACGTGATAATTCAGGAGCTTCTTTTAGAATCTTGAAGTTTAAAGGTCACGTCGTAGAAACCGTCAAATTGTGCACATTGAGTATTGTGTTTGTGATTATTTTCTCTCAAGGAAGAAAAATGACCGGGCGAGCCAGAGCGAGAGCACGAGGAAGGGCTTGCGGTCAGGAGACGGTGCAGCACGTGGGGACCCCTGCTGTGAGTGCTTTGCCATTTTCTAACTGCAGAAACGACCTTTAGGAAACAAAGATCTGTTAAATCTGCTTTTTAAACTTTTCTTAATGTTGATTTTTGAGAGACAGAGGGGGGAGGGGCAGAGAGAAGGAGACACCGAACCCAGAACAGGCTCCGGGCTCTGGGCTGTCAGTACAGGGCCGGCCTGGGGCTCAAACTCACAAAACGTGAGGTCATGACGTGAACCGAAGTCAGACGCTTAACCGACTGAGCCACCCAGGCGCCCCAAATCTGTTAAATCTTTATCAACTTAGGCTGTTGAAAATAAGTTGAAAAGACTGTCCTGTGAGGGACAAGGGAGGAGAACTAAGACGATCATGTTCCCTTTCCTGAGGATCTTAAGAGTTGGTTCTTTAGTTAGTGACCGTTTTTGAAGAAACTGCTCTGTGGGAACACAGCGTTAGACTTCTAATTTAGATGACTTTTGTTTGAGTGTCTCAGTCGTGTTTAAGACGGTTTCCTCTGGGGGCGCCTGGGTGGCGCAGTCGGTTAAGCGTCCGACTTCAGCCAGGTCACGATCTCGCGTGATCTCCCGTGATCTCGCGTGAGTTCGAGCCCCGCGTCGGGCTCTGGGCTGACGGCTCGGAGCCTGGAGCCTGTTTCCGGTTCTGTGTCTCCCTCTCTCTCTGCCCCTCCCCCGTTCATGCTCTGT
>NW_024412422.1:18583788-18614471 GCF_014898765.1 Herpailurus yagouaroundi
GGCCTCAGCAGCCGGCAGCAGAGGGGGAGTTAGTTGGCCGCGGACGACAGAGAGGAGCAGGCGGAGCGCCGGCCAAGTCACAAGGTGAAAGGAGGGTCAAAAGACTTCGCGCGCGCGCGGTGGCCCTGGCACGGCAGCCGCTGTGCAGACTCCTTACGATGAAAAGCCACAGTCCTCTAAAGTATGACAGGCGCGCTCAGGCTGTGTTGGGCGCCACGGGGTTTCTCTCCTTCTTGGAAACGAAAGAGCGTGTCCTCGCCAGGCCCCCAGAGTGGCTCTCACAAAGTAGTTCTGAACCAATCCTACGTCTGCTGCTTCGCCGATTAGCCACTTAGAACGTTCTTTGGGCATCTTTAGTAATTTCAGCAAAAGCTAGACCACCTGTAACGTTTCTGACTTTGCTTTGCAGGACACGGTGTCTTATGTGTTGTGTTGGCCCCCCCCCCATTTCTCAGGCACAGAAACTGGGGGCCAAAGTTGCGACAGCTGGTGAGGTCAGAACACCAGTTCTGATTCCAGAAATTGTGCTTCTTTGTTACTTTGTTACAAACCTGGATTACTTGGGCGCTTGATGTAAGATTCTTCAGCAGTTAAGTTTGGTTTCAGTGTAGGAAAAGCTCCCCTGTACGTGCGGGACCTGATGTAATGACGCTAGTTTTCCTGCCGGGGTGGCCACGGGAGACGGGCTGTTCCGTGAACTAGCGTGGGGACAGCTGGTGACGAGGCGAAGCTTGTACCCGGCTTTGCTCCGTGGGCGACGCCCCCAAGTACTCCAGAGGTCTGGTCCTACCCAGTGAGATCCGCGAACGTCAGAGGAGCCCCTGGATGAGTCTGTGGTGTCAGAGCCACGTAAACGGTGCCGTGACAGCCGCTGTCCGTGTCAGAAGCCTGGAAACTTGGGGAAGTGATGGTGGGACTGGGTCTGTGGCCCACACAACGCTCCTATAAAACCCGTGATGCCTGACAGGCTGCAGGGAGGCGGGCAGAGGAAAGGGGAGGGCAGTGCACTGAGAACCGCAAAGACTAATGAAAACAGTAAGCCTCGTGAGAGAAAGTGAAATCAAACGAACGTTTTGTTTACCTGTCTTGTTCTGTCTTACCGCTTTGCCGACGTTGGTGGTTGTCAGGCCAGCACTGTCCTCCCTGAGGGGTTGTACGGTTGTACCGACTTTTGTAACGTGTAGCAGCCGTGACAGTGCCCTGTCGTTAGCACGTTCCCTCCTGGGAGTGCACCCGACGGACCGGGGCAGGGACGCATGACCATGTAAGGGCCGTCGTCACACACCCTGCCCCACACTGGGAATGCCTGCTCAAAGGGTCGGATAGAACTGTCGCGCTAACGGCACGGCACCTTGTTACCACGCTCAGGGGTGTAGACCCTCGCCTGGGCTACGGCAGACAGGATCGGGTGGTGAGTCAGCGTTATCTTCGAATTTTTAATGAATACGTGAGTATGTGTGTGTTTTTGTTCAGAAACGTTTGAGGGAAAATGTCAGTTAATAGTGCTACATTTGAGGGGCACCCGGGTGGCTCAGTTGTTTAAGCGTCCGACTTCGGCTCAGGTCATGGTCTTGCAGTTTGTGGGTTCAAGCCCTGCATGAGGCTCTGTGCTGACAGCTCAGAGCGTGGATCCTGCTTCAGATTCTGTGTCTCCCGCTCTCTCTGCTCCTCCCCTGCTCACGCTTTCTTTCTCTCTCTCTCTCTGTCTCAGAAAGAAATAAACATTAAAAAATTAAAAATAGTGCTACATTTGAAGAGTCAGTGAGAAGTCTGGAATGGTCTTTTGTTATGTATCCAATTACCTGTTAACTATTCTGATATGTGATGTTTTGTTTTTTAAGCTGCCTGATGAGAATTCATTTATAGGCATTAATCTCTCTAAATTTATAGGGTGTTAGGCAGTCACTTCCTCTTCTAATTTTGATGCCTTTGTTCCTTCGAAACTTAGAGTACTTGACATGGTCAGTGTGTTCGCCAACAGCTAGATTTGCTAAAGTTGTTTCAAAAACATTTCCCTACTGTTGCAGCCTTAAAATTACAATAAGATTGTGGGAAATACGTTAATTTCTTAAACATGCTCTATATCGACCGTTATTAATCATTAACCGTTGTGCATGAACTTAAATTTTGTGAAACTCAGTTTCCCATCTTTAGAAAGGTAGCATCTAACTTTAAGGACCATTGTGAGGATTAAATAGTACTTGGAATAACAAATTATGTCATTTCACTGCTTTGGGGAGGGTCGTCATTTCACTTCACTGGGAACTGCTTGCCCCAAATGTTCACGAATCTACTAGGTTTTAGAAACTGAAGTGACAAGTTAGGTTTATTGTCAATAAACCTTGTTTATTGATTTTCATTCCCAAGGACTCTGTAGTAGAAGAGTAGCGAGGTCTAACGTGTAGTTTTAGTCGTTCGAGCAGCTGCTCGGAGGGGGAGGTTCTAGGTGGACCTCAGAGATACAGCAGGCCTGGTTCCACACACTGCAATACAGCAGCTGGAACAAGGCGAGTCGTGTGAATCGTTGGGTCTGCCGGCGTGTATGGAAGAACTGTTCGCACTGCTGTAGTCTGCTGAGTGTGCAACAGCATTGTGTCCAGTGTATGTACCTAATTCGAAAATACTGCTAAAAAGTGCCAACCATCATTTGAGTTTTCAGCAAGTTGTAGTTACTGATCACAAATCACTGTAACAAATACAATAGCGAAAAAGTTTGAGACGTTGTGAGAATTACTGAAACGTGACACAGAAATGAAATGAGCAAATGTTGGAGAAATGACCCCAGCAGACTTGTTTGATGCAGGGTTGCCACAAGGCGTCAATTGTAAAAACTACCTGCAAAGCACAATAAGATGAGGTATGTTAACAATTAGCGAGGTTTACAGTTTTATTCTTTCTGAAACCTGTTCTCTTTACAGGTTGACAGTTATGCTGTTGCTAAATGTGATAGCAATACTGTGTGTAGAGAGGGAATGGACTTCATTATTTATATTCAGAAACTTATAGTTGGGTTTTTGTATCTGGAATGGAATTTTAAGACAAACTCAGATTTTTTTCAGGAGAAAAAAGCCGCTATGACCTGTCATTGTTACTAAGTTGGATTCAGTACGGTTGACCTGTGTTAGTATACAGTTAATCACCCAGTGCCGAGGATGCTCTAATTTGAAAGTTTTGGGGATAAAAAATTCACCAAAGGAGACAAAAATAGTTAAATATTTAAAGGATTTTTTATCTTTAAGAAAAAAGCGTATTCATTAGAGAGAGCACTCGTGCACATGAGAGCAGGAAAGGGACAGAGAGAGTAAGAGAATCCCAAGCAGGCTCCGCACTGTCAGCGGGGAGCCTGACACGGGGTTCAGTCCCAACTGTGAGATCATGACCTGAGCTGAAATTGAAACCTGGATGCTCCACTGACTGAGCCACCCAGGCACCCCTAAAGGACTTTGAAACAGGGCCCCTGAATATCGTGAGGTACAATAACCAACATATTTAGCAACACCCATGAGGAGTTTTATAAATCATATTCTCACTTAAAACATACGACATACCCATAAAGTTCCTCACTTTTCCACATAAAGAAGTTGAAGCTGATGTTAGAATAACTGGTTTCCAAGGTGTTTCAGGAACCCGATATTTTGCTCAAGCTGTGTCCTCTAATGAGAAGTCCAGAAGTTGGCAGTTGGGTGCTGAATTTGGAACTTGCCACCAGAAGAAAACTGGGCTCTTCAGTCACTTTGTTCTTTTGTGCCAACTTCTTGTCATTAAGACATATATTTGGTGATCACGACCAGAGTCCAGGCAAGATTGGCAGGCAGGGGCACAGAGAATGTAAACGCCAGCCACTGGCTCTCCTCCCAAGGTGCTTTCCCCGAAGTTTCTGCTTAAGTCTCCTCCGCCGTCCTTGCCTGCAGATAAGGTGGAATTCTAGTCTTTTAGGTACATTGTTCCCTAAGTGAGGTATTTTAAAAAAGAAGGCTGAGAGGTTGGGAAGGCTGAAGTCTCTAGTACATGAAGTATCATGCCGATTAACTGAAAGCTAGAATTCTAACACACGACCACAAAGCCCGTGTTCGTTCTTGGGCCCATATCATACTGTGATATGAGCTGCTTCCATATGTTGTAAAAATTGAAAGCTTTAATGATTTTGGATATTATAAGCAGTTTTTGCAACTAAGCATGAGCTGATAGTTAACCTGTCCCAAAAGGACAGGTGCATGATGGCCATGGGACAGGCACCACAAGGTTCCATCTGTTATGCTGGGTGTTCAAGGAATTAGTGAGGAAATTATGCTTTAGACCTGTATTTTCTATTTCAGGTTACACGTTGAAACCTAGAAACCACTAATTCCTGTAGCTATAATTGTATCATAAAGCTGTGAAAAATACTGATAAAAAGGTCCTTAGGTTGTTCAGAAGTTAGATTCGAGAAGAATAACTTCCTAGTCAACAAAGGTACTCCTGAGTTGTTGAATCTCCGTCCAGTTGTCTTAATCCTTTAACGGTACGTGTGTCGTATGGGGGAGCGGCAGAGCTTGGCTAGGCCACGGCGAGAAAGGCTTTATAGGAGAAGTCCTAGCTAGGATGTTGTGATGGCCAGAGATACCTAAAACCCTCTGACGGGACCCTTCTACGTGATCTTTAGCACCTCAGTAGCTTTCGGGTCTCATATGGCATCATTTGGGGTGTTGATGCTGTTGTCGTTTATTTTGTGTTTCATGTTACTGTGTGTATAATTTCTTCTTCTTTTTTTTTTTTTTTTTTTAAGACCTCCAGATATCCGCTGGATTTCAGGAGTTATCGTTAGCAGAGAGGGGAGGTCGTCGTAGAGACTTTCATGACCTTGGTGTTAACACAAGACAGAACCTAGACCACGTTAGAGAATCAAAGACAGGTAAGCGATTATGAAGAACACAGTGTTCACGAGATTACGTTTCAAGTACGTAGGACGCTGAATTGAGGCTCCGCACTTTGCACATCCATGTGTGACGCGGTCCTGGGGAGGAGAGGCGCATCTGCATCTATTCAGGGTGCCACGTGGCTGTTCCACTTCCCCCTCTCTCTCTGCTCTGACGAAATAAGTTCTAGAGGTCTTCAGCTGCATTGCAGTCTTTTATTACATGTGATGTAGATAACGTTTTTCTTTTAGAGGGTTTTGCCATAGGTTTGGTTGGTTCTGTTGTACGTTGCTTAGTCTGAGGGGGATTTACTCCTAAATGTATGCTTTTAGGAACTTCTCCGGACAGGACAGTGGTCCTCAAAGTCAGATGTCTGAGAACTCTAGTGTCCTGTACTATTCCCAGCCTTGTGTTTGCAGAACCGTGTCTGTTTGCCACAGTAGGAAGGAGTTCAGGGAAGACGAAACTTGTTTTGTTAATCAAATGCGACTTCCTTTTTTGCAGGGTCTTCAGGTGTTATAGTAAGGCTGAGCACTAACCATTTTCGACTGACGTCCCGTCCCCAGTGGGCCTTGTACCAGTATCACATTGACTATAACCCGCTGATGGAGGCCAGAAGACTCCGCTCAGCTCTTCTGTTTCAACATGAAGATTTAATTGGAAGGTGTCATGCTTTTGATGGAACA
Organism: Herpailurus yagouaroundi; assembly: GCF_014898765.1. NCBI lineage: Eukaryota > Metazoa > Chordata > Mammalia > Carnivora > Felidae > Herpailurus > Herpailurus yagouaroundi. The sequence continues at coordinate 18,589,370 of NW_024412422.1, forward strand.
ATATTATTTTTACCTAAAAGACTACAGCACAAGGTTATTTGAAAACGTCGGGTCGGGGAGAGGGTGATGAAGGATTCCCCACTTCAGAGCAGAACTGCCACAGTCTAGGGTAGCTTTTAGAGAAGCACCAGTGGCCTTCAGTCTGATGTTCCATGTAATAAACCCATGGGGGACTTGGGCAGTTTCATTTTCAGATCCACCCAGTAACTTGATTACAATTACATTCATAAATCTTTTTTTAACGTTTTTATTTTTGAGAGAGGAGGGTGAGCAGGGGAGGGTCAAAGAGAGAGGGAGACACAGAATCCGCAGCGGGCTCCAGGCTCTGAGCTGTCCGCACAGAGCCCGACGCGGGGCTCAGACCCACGGACCGTGAGATCATGACCTGAGCCGAAGTCAGATGCTTAACCGACGGAGCCCCCCAGGCGCCCCACAATTGAATTTATAACACGGGCCGCAACCACTCTTCCTCTCCTAGCATTTTTCTTTTTTTTTTTTTTTTTTTTTAATTTCAAACTGTTCTGTAGTCCTGTCGTTGCCTTATTAGCAGGAATTATGTGATTGGGTTTACTTCTTTTAATAATTACAAGTGTGGTTTTCCACTGCTCCGGCTTCAGGTTACTGAAGTATTTAGTCAGACCCGAAATGGAGAGCAAGTGAGGATAACGATCACCTTAACAAATGAGCTCCCACCTACATCACCAACTTGTTTGCAGTTCTATAACATTATCTTCAGGAGGTATGTCAGTGTTTTCTAACCCTCTACACAGAAAAATTAAAAATCAAGGGGAAAGTTGAAAAACCAGTGCGGTGAGGACCTGTGTGTTGGAGATGCTTGTCAGTATTCACATCTCTGTTCTGACTTTTGAATTTCTAGGCTCTTGAAGATCATGAATTTACAACAAATTGGACGGAATTATTATAACCCAAGTGACCCAATTGATATTCCAAATCACAGGTTTGTATAAGGCGGAAGCTTTCTATTCCTTGGGCTTAATCGTGGACTTGGAAAGGGGTGCTCCAGTTTGAGACAATCAGATTGACTACGGTGGCTGTTAGCGGTGCCCGTCCTGGTACGTGAAGTTTCAACTCGGTCCGAATAATAAAAGAGACCTCCCGGATTACTCGGCTTTAAAGACGTCACGTGCTCTCCATCTGTCACTGGGGAAGCATAAAGAGCTGTCCAGCATTTGTATTTGGTCTCGGGTAACCAAACTTACGAGCTCAGGAGATTGCTTCAGAAGTTCCTTTGTATGGCGTGTGTTCAGGTGCGGCCCACACGGGTCAGGCTTGTCATCACAGGTGCTTTTAGTTAGATCGGCAACTTTGTTAAGGCTTAGTCCAGCGTCAGCAATAGTTTAACAGAGTGTGTTCAAAATGGAACTTAAAAATTACATTATGAAAAAACATTCGTTGTTGAGATCTTAAAAAGATGGGACTCTATATGGAACCACGTGAAACCTAGAAATAACAAAATTTACTCACTTCAGGAACTTTTGTACTTTAGACCCAGGTGAGACAGGAGAAAAAGAACGTGATACGTGCAGACCATGTTTGGGCGTTAGAGGTTACTTCATATTTTCATTCTGCTTGACAGGTTGGTGATCTGGCCTGGCTTTACCACTTCCATCCTCCAGTACGAAAATAACATCATGCTTTGCACCGACGTCAGTCATAAAGTCCTCCGGAGTGAAACCGTGTTAGATTTCATGTTCAACCTGTACCATCAAATAGAAGAGCATAAATTTCAAGAACAAGTTTCCAAAGAACTGATAGGCTTAATTGTTCTTACCAAGTAAGGCTTTTTTTAAAAATGCACAGCAGTCGTTTTGCAAGTCTTAAGACCTCATGGCTTTCTGGTCCATCCTGTTAGAAAGCAGGGTCTACAGTTGACTGGTGGGAAGAGCATGAAAATGGGGAGGGGTGTGTGTCACCCTTCGCAAGACACGAGTTCTCGGGGAGTACAGTTGTCTGGAAAGGGTATCTGGTGGCTTTTATCTTTGTCAGTCTTTGTTTTCTGGTAGTGATTTAGTCCCTTCCCCACCCATCTAGCATGGTCTTTAAGAAGATTTCCCTTTTCTCCGCAGGACGTTGTATATCGCTAAGCTATTTGAAACTTTATTTTTTAGGGACTACATACTATCTCTATTTAGGTTCTTTTTAATATCTCTACATGTTCCAAGCAAATACCAGTAAATCTCAATCATTTCATAGGTATAACAATAAAACATACAGAGTAGACGATATCGACTGGGACCAGAATCCAAAGAGCACCTTCAAGAAAGCAGACGGCTCTGAAATCAGTTTCCTAGAGTACTATAGGAAGGTAAGGGGTCACCGTGGACCTGATCTTTTAACGTGTGGTATTTAGGCCTTAGAGGAAATCTGAACTGTACTCATTAGGATTTTCTAACGCTCGTACACATGGAACAAATTGCTTTGAAAACTGTAGAAATGTGTTTGTTAAGGCGGTCGGAGCATAGTTCACTTGAACTCGTTATCCAATGAGAAGTGCTTGGGCCCGTTTCCTTTTTCCCAGCCGAACACAAGATGACATTTGAATTTAAGCATGGGGAGGACAAACAGGATGATAGGTAGTGAACACCAGAAGTTCACTGTTCTGACCCATATTCTGCAGTGGACACTTTTTTAGATTCACCCAGGGATGGGGGTTAAAGATGGCTGAGTCTTCAGCATGAGCTGAATCTGCCTATGGGTTACTCTTAACTTGCATCTCCCGTATCGACAACCTCAGACCAGCTTGTATCATCCAGGCTAGGTCCTTTGACTATGGGACCTTCCGACGCTAGTTTTATACAGAGTAATCGCTGAATTGACAACAGCGGCAAGAAAGAACCGCTGGGACTAGAAGAGAACACAGTGTTTATGCAGGAGCGCGCACGAACGTTGCTGTCCCGAGAGGGGCAGATCTGGCCCCTCAGTCCTTAGAAGGTTGCATATGCTCTGTTACAAGTGCTGGAAAAGCGTTTGTGAAACGCTCTGCACTTAAAATTTTAAAACTTGGTTTTGAAGTGCTAAGATTTATCTTCTTTTTTCTACTTGCAGTACATTATTTCCTTTTCCTAAAAAGCTGGGCAGATGAGCTGTTTGTTGTGTATTTATATCTTATGTCAGAATCATACGTCAGGTTGGTGACCCTGAAGTGTCTTGTTACTTGCTGGTTATCGACTGTTGTCTGACCTTCAGCTGCTCTGCTATGAATGAAAAGATCAGATGCTCTGGAGGGAGAGGATTCTCTGTGAAGTCGCGTTAAGAGCTGTTCTCATTTTGGGCAAGATGAAAAACCGGCCAGGGGCCGTCTCAGCTTGATTTCCCTACTGCCCTTTTCAACCTCTAACTGCTTGAGGACTCCGGCCGTGTTTAACCTAGATTCCTTCCGGGCGTTCGAGGCTACCGTGAGAAATGAGTTGGCATCGTTGTGTGGTTTCGTAATCCCTGTCAGGGTTGGGAAAGGTTGGTACGTGTCAACAGCAGACACGAAGGAGTTCTCAGCGGAGAGTTTGGTTTAGACCCGAAGGAAGGTCAGAGGAAAGTCCTCCCCTCCTCTGCCTGGTAGTGAGTCTCAGGTGGCAGCTCCTTCTCCGAAAGTGGCCTTCTACACGGTGGCATACTTAGAGGCTCTGCCTCGACCCCCGACCTAACTACGTTCACAGTTCTCCGGTTTCCAGCTCCAGCCCAGACCTGTCTAAGCCTTCCGGTTCTCAGTGTTTGCAAGTCTTAAAGACTCCTTCCACGTGACCAGCGCTGAGCATGTTCTGTCCCATGACCTGGCCCCTGTGCCCCGCTCTGGGTCACTGCAGGGACTGTCACTTCCTCAAGGGCAGGGATTTTGTGGTTTATGTGCCCCTCCCCCCCCACCCCTGTGCCCGCATAGGCACTGAGGTATTTGAGTGGATGAACACATGCCTGACGGACAGTTACAACCTCCTGCCAGCGGACAGCTATGCCACCTACCACCTGCCTACTTTGCTGTGTTCCTGGTCATCTCCCTGCCGGAAATGGCTCTGTCCTCCCCCTGCTGAGGGGCTGCCCTCCCTGTGGAGGCCCCTGCTGTCTCTCATTCCGCTGGTCTCTCGGTTTTCATTTCTCCTGCTTCCTGATCCATTTTCATACTCCTACAGATGGGATGTTATTTTCTACCCACAGCACATAAGTGGTTTCCCCTGCTCCCGTGGCCTGTTGAAGTGCACTTGGTCTGTATCCAGTGAGCCCCTGAGCGATGCGGCCTTGGCCTGCTTGCCCTTCCTCACCTCTGTCACCCTGGCTGTCTCCTCTAAGCCTGGGGCTCCCCCTGCTTGGAACGCTCTCCATGCCTCATTCGTGTTCTGAGGCCTCAGTCTCCACTCAGATGATTTCCTCTGGAAGACTTCTGTCACAGCCAGGCCTCATTGGGTGTATCTGCTAGCTATACAGTTAACAACGGGGTAAGGGTGAAATGTTGGAAGGATTCCAGGCATTCTTAGGACTTCCCAGTGGAGAGGCAGTTTCAATGATAAGTGATAGCTTGGATGTTCTATAGCAAAGGTCATATTTAAGGAAGCACAGAGAGAGAAGGGCCTTTGAAAGGAAAGATCACAGTCAGTTTTTAGCTTCTGTTCGGGCCCCGAATATAGAGAGGGGGTCCCAGGGTTCTGCAATAAGGAGCAGAATATAGAGAGGAGGTCCCGGGGTTCTGCAATAAGGAGCCCTCAGTGAAGTAGGGACACACCTGCCTCCACTCCCACACCCCCCCCCCAGTGGGTGCACCCAGGTAACAGACACGGGAGGCGGAAGGGCGGGGGCGGTGAGCAGGGGTGCGGGGTGCCAGGGGGCTCAGGCAGTTAAGTGTCCGACCCTTGGTCTTGGCTCAGGTCATGATCTCGCAGCTCGTGGGTGGGTTTGAGCCCTGCATTGGGCTCTGCACGGACAGCCCAGAGCCTGCCTGAGATTCTCTGTCTTCCTCTCTCTCTCTGCCTTCCTCTCTCTCTGCCCCTCCCCCACTCGGATGTGCACTCTCTCTAAATAAATTAAAAAAGAGCGCTAAAATCGGTAGTGTAGGTGCACGGAGCACAGGTTAGATAAGAGCACTGACGTTTTCTGCCCTGAAATAGGAAAATTAGCTTTCTTCCTGAATGGTTGCTGAAGAGTTCAGTACAGGACAAAGTCAAGAACAGACTGGGATTCAAGGTCTTCATTCACGAGGGTGGGTGGCCGGGACCTTGTCATGGGATGGGAACAGGGAACAGGAAGTAGTTCTTACTGTGTTGGTAAGAGACGGGAGCCAACGGAACGGCCGTGCTGATTAAGCTCACGTCCTGTGTGCCAAGTAGAGAGGTGTGGTTCTCTTAAAAAGAGCCCGATGAATCGGGGTGTCAAAAGATGCCAGGAGAGGGTATGAGAGATGCCACCAAGAGGGTCTCTAGGAAACCAGGCCAGAAACCCTGGTGAGGTCGTGCAAAGCCAGTCCCGTGGTTCTGAGGCCGCAGGGCCGAGCTGGAGGCCCGCAGGCCAGCGCACGCCTCCATTAACCCCTGGAAGTCAGCATTTTTGTCTCTTTTTGTGTTGTAAAAACCTGGCGATTGATGTGGGGAATCTGAAGGCTACTCACTGAGGGCAAGTTCAGCTTCTACCAAGTGTCAGCATTTGGTAAAAACTATTCCTAATTAAAGATGTTCTCTGGCATGCCAACCTCTTCCTCCCCCACATTTATCGTTCTAGCAAGACTTGTTTCCCCCACGCTTCTTGCCGTAACACTAGTAGTTTTGGGGGGATTGTTGTGAGGACCCAGAGGTATACAGACTCCTGTTGGTAGACCAAGAAATCACAAAACGAAGTGAACTGTGACTAAAACTCAGAGTTTAGATAAAGTCAGGGACAGTGAGGCTCTTAAGTTCTTGGAAAGAACGATGAGCGATCACATAAATCACACCTCGTTTTGGTAGGATTAAAAACGCGCCTTGTAGGGGGCACCTGGGGGCTCAGTCGGTTAAGTGTCTGACCTCGGCTCGGGTCATGATCTCGCAGTCTGGGAGTTCGAGCCCCACGTCGGGCTCTGGGCTGACAGCTCAGAGCCTGGAGCCTGCGTCAGATTCTGTGTCTCCCTCTCTCTCTGCCCCTCCCCCGCTCATGCACATGCTCTCTCTCTCTCTCTCTGTCTCAAAAATGAAAAATAAAAACATAAAAAAAGTGCACCTTGTTAGCTTTCCTTGGAAACTGATACCAGCCTTGCTGTGGGCGTCAGTTCTCAAAACACAAAACAAAAACCCCTTGGTCCTCCGACCTGTTAGCAGAGGCATTGCCGTGAACGGTGACGGCGTCTTTTCTTGACCAGCAATACAACCAAGAGATCACGGACCTGAAGCAGCCTGTGTTGGTCAGTCAGCCCAAGAGGAGGCGAGGCCCTGGGGGCACCTTACCGGGGCCCGCGATGCTCATCCCAGAGCTCTGCTATCTCACAGGTACTGCTGCACCCCGGCTCCCCCAGCTTGCTGCCCCGTTCTCTTCGGGGAGTCCTGAAACCCTCGCCGAGACGCCTGCCCCCCCCCTCCACGGGAGCCCTTCCTGCTGCCTGTCCCGTCTCCTCACCACCCTGCACCCCAGACGTTCACAGACTAGACCCTTGTCACTAACCTGTGCCTTCCGACGTCTCGTTTAAAGGTCTAACTGATAAGATGCGCAACGATTTTAACGTGATGAAAGACTTAGCTGTCCATACCAGACTAACTCCGGAACAGAGGCAGCGTGAAGTGGGAAGACTCATTGACTACATTCATAAGTAGGTCCCCCCCACGGCTCTGGAGCGTGGCTTCCAATTTGTGGTATTTTCTTGGGTTTGGGGAGCGACAGAGCGCAGTTTTGGTTCCCTTTTGCGTTTGTGGTCTTCGGGGCGGGCTCTTGGTGTTTCTAGGCGAGGCTGCTGTCGTCAGGGCGTGTCGCATTCTGTAGCCGGCGGCCTAATGCTTCGGTTAGAAGGAGGTAGTAGAGCAGAAGGTGAACCATTTTGGACAGACGGATTTTCTGTCTTGGTGACGACATCGAGGGGGTTACTTTGAAGAGGTGGTTCGGGCATCAGAACTTCTGGTGAAAGGCCATCCATCGCGTAGGGACCCAGGGCTGCGGGGAGGGAGCAGCGACTGGCACCTTGTGTGTTTCCTGGCGCTGCGAGGCTTCCGGTCCCGGGAGACACGGGACCGCGTGCTGCAGGTCAGAGAGGGTCTGTTTGCCTGCGTCTGTTCCTGCCGTTTCCTTCTGTTGAGTGGTACGTAAATATGTTACATTTACAGAGATGATAACGTTCAGAGGGAGCTTCGAGACTGGGGTTTGAGCTTTGACTCCAACTTACTGTCCTTCTCAGGAAGAATTTTGCAAGCAGAAAAGATTCACCAAGGCGGAAAAACAGTAAGGCAGTTCCTTAAGTTGTCAATCACGTCAGATTCGGGTGTGACTCGTGATAAAGTCCCACGCCAGTCTGCTGCTGTGCCCACTCCTCCCCTCCCCTCCCCTCGCCCCTCCCCTCGCCCCTCCCCCCGCCCCTCCCCCCGCCCCACCGCCTCCCAGGAGCAAGGAGGTGGGCCTGTGGGAGCCTGGGGCTGGGTCATCGGTGAGGCTTCGCTGAAAGCCGGCTTTACTTTTCCTCGTGACACAAGTCGTTGAGCTAAGGTGTTGGGTTGGCGTGACGTCTGCCGCTGAAGTGATTTTTTATCCAGGAAACTTCCAGTCTCTTTGGCCTCGTCTTCGCCTGGATGACTTGTTTGTAGAGAAACATGTTAAGTGTTGCGATGCCTTTTATGCTTTATGCTCAGGAAAGGGGAGCAAGCATTCTGAAAACATTCTGGTGTGTCATGGAAACCCGCGAGTGCTAGACCTTGAAAAGCCCTTTTATAGAAAACGATGCCCTTCCACCTCGCAAATGTTCTGCGAATAACAGCCCGATGAAGTAGTTTTGTGTTTTACCAGCGGGTGTTTTTATTACCCCCGTGGAAATGATAAAAGCATCCACCCCCACATAAAGGTTGTCGGGAGGTGGGGAGGACGTGCAGAAAGCACTGGGTGGTTTTCCTCTAGGGGGAAAGTAGCACCAGGTCACCGAGCTTCTGGCCTGTGAGCCCTCTGTCTTGCTGTCAGACGTGGTCACCGTCACTTTTGGTACTGACACGTCAGCCGGTTGCTCCCGTCTCAGCCTTGTTTCTCTTGGGTCTTTATCACAAGGGAAGTACCTCGCGTCCTTGCGGTATCTCAGCAGAGGAAGGCGGGTACGGGAGGCGGCGGGGCGGGGAGTGCCTGGTGGGACAGGACCCCGTCGTCTGTGGATACGTCCGTGTCCCTTTCTCCTCCACCGAGGCCATTCTGTCTGTCACCACAGTTGAAAGTACAAGAAGTTCTGTAAGGTTCGGGATATGCCACGAGAAGAATTATTACAGACCTGTTGGCTTTGTCACCGAGAGCAGACCGTGGAGTTCACAGTGTCTCTGAACTTTCTTGTAGTTCGATTACAATCCACAGTTTGCAGATTGGTCAAAAGAAACCAGAGGTGCACCGTTAATTAGCGTGAAGCCACTGGATAACTGGCTGCTGATCTATACTCGAAGGAATTACGAAGCGGCCAATTCGTTGATACAGAATCTGTTTAAAGTTACACCAGCCATGGGCATACAAATGAAAAAAGCAATAATGTAAGTCTATCAAGTCATTTCTACTCTGAAAAACTGATGAGTAGTCATTTGGAGGGTGTGGGAACGCAAAAGCGATGAAAGTGTTGGAAACGTTCCAGGTGACGGGAGTTTAAAGATCTGCTCCATACAGACCGTGGATGCGGAACTGTATTTGAGTAACAAAGAAGGGGCGGGAGAGCAGGCAGTGGCTCCTCTCAAATTATCTCTGCTGTTTGTGTTAGAACGACCTTTGCCTGAATGACCACTCTCGGCGGTTTATTTCGGATCTCGTACGGAACGTGTCGTATGTTATAATCTATAGGAAACTGTTGATGTTGGCACGTTTCTCATTGCTTTTTCTGAATGTTGGATACCGGGTTTCCATTCCAGGATTGAAGTGGATGACAGAACTGAAGCTTACCTGAGAGTCCTACAGCAGAAGGTCACATCAGATACCCAGATAGTAAGTAGCACGCAGATATGTAGGTGGGTGTCCCGGAGTGACTGGTTTCAAAAACGGCATTGGTAAATCTTAGTGTTTGAGTTTGAAATGTCATAGTTAGGGTCATAAAGTAGCCACACGACAGAGGTCTCACCTTCATGAAGTGGCCCTGGTGATGCTGGCGTGACTGTGCGCAAGGAAGGGCCGGGGGAACAGAGCCATCTCGAATGTATTTGGATTCGAAGGCTTTAACTGTATGGGTCCTGCTCTGGGTTCCCTGTTCTATCCCATTGGTCTGTGTGCCTCTTCTTGTGCCAGTGCCATATTGTCTTGACGATGACAGCTTTGTAGTAGAGGCTGAAGTCTGGGATTGTGATGCCTCCCGCTTTGGTTTTCTTCTTCAGTATTACTTTGGCTCTTCGGGGTCTTTTGTGGCTCTAAGAAATTTGAGAAGAATGCTGGTGCAATTTGGATTGGGATTGCATTGGATGTGTAGATTACTTGAGGTGGTATTGGCATTTTAACAATACTTCTTTTTCCAGTCCCTGAGCATGGAATGTCTTCTTGTTTCTTTGTGTCTTCTTCAATTTCCTTTATAAGTTTTCAGCACGCAGACCTTTTACATCTTTTCGTTAGGTTTACTCCTAGGTATTTTATGGTTCTTGGATCACTGACAAAGCAGGAAAGAGCATCCAGTGGGAAAAAGACCATCTCTTCAGCAGATGGTGCTGGGAGTACTGGACAGCAACATGCAGAAAAATGACCCTGGACCACTCTCTTACACCATCCACAAAAATAAACTCAAAATGGATGAAAGACCTAAACATGTGACAGGGAGCCATCAAAATCCTTTCTACCGTTGGAGAAAGTAGGCAAAAACCTCTTCGACCTGGACCACGGCAACTTCTTACTCAGCATGTCTCCAGAGGCAAGGGAAACAAAAGCAAAAATGAACTATTGGGACCTCATCAAGACTAAAAGCTTCTGCGCTGCAGAGGAAACAGTCAACAAAACTAAAAAGGCAACCAACAGAATGGAAAAAGGTATTTGCAAATGACATACCGGATAAAGGGTTAGTCTCCAAAATTGGTAAAGAACTTAACCAAACTCAACACCCGTGAAACAAATAATCCAGTGAAGAAATGGGCAGAAGACATGAACGGACACTTTTCAAAGAAGACATCCAGATGGCCAACAGACACATGAAAAGATGCTCAGTGTTACTCATCATCAGGGAAATGCAAATCAAAACCACACTGAGATAGCAACCCACACCGGTTAGAATGGCCACAATTAACAACTCCGGAAACAACAGATGCTGGTGAGGATGTGGAGAAATGGGAACCCTCTTGCACTGCTGGTGGGAATGCAAACTGGTGCAGCTGCCCTGGAAAACAGTGTAGAGGTTCCTCAAAAAATTAAAAATATAATTACCCTATGACCCAGCAATAGCACTACTAAGAATTTATCCAAAGGATACAGGAATGCTGATTCATAGGGGCACATGTACCCCAATGTTTATAGCAGCACTTTCAACAATAGCCAAATTATGGAAAGAGCCCAAATGTCCATCAACTGATGAATGGATAAAGAAATTGTGGTTTATACACACAATGGAATCCTACTTGGCAATGAGAAAGAATGAGATCTGGCCGTTTGCAGCAACATGGGTGGAAATGGAGGGTATTGTGCTAAGTGAGATAAGTCAGTCAGAGAGAGCCCAATATCCATTCATATGTGGATCTTGAGAAACTTAACAGAAGACCATGGGGGAGGGGAGAGGAAAAAATAGTTACAAACAGAGAGGGAAGGAGGCAAACCATAAGAGACACTTAAACACCAAGAATAAACCGAGGGTGGATGGGGGTGGGGGAGGGGGGAAATGGGGGATGGGCACCGAGGAGGGCACCGGTGGGGAGGAGCACTGGCTGATGTATGGAAGCCATGAACCATGGGAATCTGCCCCCAAAACCAAGAGCACCCTGTACACACTGTATGTTAGCTAATTTGACAGTAAATTATGTTAAGAAAAAAGGCTTTAATTGTAGGAAATTTTGTGGGGAAAAGGCACAAAAGTAAAAATCAGTACTTAGTTGGTGAGCATGCGTACAGGTACGGCTAGGGTGGTGGCAGAGACCAGTGTGATGGTAAACAACATACGTATGTTGCTCCAAGCCTGAGAAGTGAATTGGCTTCAACTAATCCGTTCCCTTTTCCAGCCCTTCATCTCCTACTTAAGTGCCGCAGGCAGATTACTATTACGTTGTCGGGAATAACAGAGACACCTAGGAAAGCAAAGTGATTTGGTTGGGGACTAGAGAAAAGAGAAGAATCGGGGACTATAAATTAGGAAAACACAGTGAGTTAAAGATCTGCGTTCAATTCTAGAACACAAACTCAGATTGGGCAGGATATTGGTTTTATTTCCAGTGTTTCTAAGACACGGTGGACACAGAGCAGCATAAGTTGAAAGCATAGGGTGTACAGTGTGATTGTTGGACGCGCGTATATGTCGCAGAAACGATTATCACGACAGGGTTAAGGCATAACGTGCACAGCGTGATCACTTGATCATCCCAACAGGGCGATTTCTCTCCTCTGTCACCTCACTTACAGTTTTGTTTTTTTGAAGATCTGGTCTGTAGTACCTTTCAGGTGCATAACACAGCCTTGTCACCTGTGGTCACCTGCACCGTACACCAGATCCCCAGAACTTAATTTATAACTGCAAGTTTGTGCCCTTTGACTAACATCGTCCCATTTCTGGCCGGGACATATTTAGATTGGGCACTCCATTTTGTCCCCAGAATTGTCCATGGACTTCCTGAGAAATTTCATAGGGTGATCAGGTTCTCAGGCCAGAGCTTTAAAAGTTTCAAAGCCATGGCGCGCCTGGGTGGCTTAGTCAGTTAAATGTCCGACTTCGGCCCAGGTCATGGTCTTGCGGTTCGTGGGTCCAAGCCCCGCGTCGGGCTCTGTGCTGACAGCTCGGAGCCTGGGGCCTGCTTTGGGTTCTGTGTCTCCTCCTTTCTCTCTCTGCCCCTCCCCCGCTTGTGCTCTCTCTGTCTCTCGAAAATTTTTTGTGCACCTGTAGGTTACCACTAACTTATCTTGCCCTATTCTTTATCCCTAAAGTACTCCAGGCTGGCAATAGAGCGTGTTTAAGTAGGTTCTCAGGTTTTCTTGGCCTTCAGTTTTGACTTGTTTGCTCCACGTGGTTTCTTTCCTCTGCGAGCGTCTGTCACTGGGTTGAAGGGAATGAGCAGACCGTATCAGCTGACGTCACGCCGGTCAGCTCGTGGTGGAGACGTGGCGGGTGGGCTTGGTTCTCTCTGTTCTCTCCCCTGAACCTGATCGTCACTTTCCTAATCCTCTGTGACGAGAACGTTTTTTGGTTTTCAGGTTGTTTGTCTGTTGTCAAGTAATCGGAAAGACAAATACGATGCTATAAAAAAATACTTGTGTACAGATTGCCCTACTCCAAGTCAGTGTGTGGTAGCCCGGACCCTGGGCAAGCAGCAGACAGTCATGGCCATTGCGACCAAGATCGCCCTGCAGATGAACTGCAAGATGGGAGGGGAGCTCTGGAGGGTCGATATGCCCGTAAGTTTCATTGATATAATTGGTGCTTAAATGCTTTGTCTACCAAAAATGGACTTTTTAAATACTGCTGGTATTCCGTTTATCTGAAAGCACAGGGTTTTTGTTACAGCTGAAGCTGGCGATGATCGTTGGCATCGATTGTTATCATGACACCACAGCTGGACGGAGGTCGATTGCAGGATTTGTTGCGAGCATCAACGAAGGGATGACCCGGTCAGTGCGGTCAGGTGACGGGCGGTTGGCTGTGGACACCGCAGGAGAGGTGTGCGTGCAGGGCCGACTGCTGGGGTCTGCGAGGTTCTCTTGAACCTATTGACTTCTCTGAATTCGATAATCAAGAAAGTCAGGGAAGTAGAATAACAGCTACCTGGCCATTTTCTACTTTGTCCCCTGGCCCTTAATCTGTACTAGTCAGATCACATGTCCGGCTGTTTTATAGGTGATTTCTGTGGGGGGTGGGGAGCGGATCTCCTTAAATGCGGCCATCTCTGAAAAGGTCTCTCGTAATTTTTATCGACCTGCTGAAACGTACCTTAAAGTTTTGGTGTCGACTTTATTTTGGAAAACCCGTTTCTTCAGTTTACCCAGTCACTTGTGTTTGGATGGAGTGAGATTGCTTCTCAGTGCTTTTCTTAGAACTAAGCATTGCCAAGAATAGGAAAGGATGCAAATTGAGGGAATGTTGACGTGGGAGCTTTAGTAACGGCATATTCTAAGGTATTTTATCTTTTTAAGAGAGTGAAATCTGTAATAAATGTCTCCTGATGAGCAGAGTGAGAGGGGGGTGTGTGTGTGTGAGGGAGGGAGGAGGTGTCTCTGGGTATCCTCCTTGCGATTTCGCTTTGGCCTCAGCAGCGGAATTGTGTTGATCTGTAACGAAAGAAAGCTTGGTTTGTAGCGTTAGAAGTGGCTTGTCATTGCTGTCCAGGGTTTCCCAAAGCACCGGACGTGCCAGGGGACCTCTTTAAAGGGGCTAAAGACGAGCTGCTGGGAGGGAAGCAGTGGCCAGAAAGGAACCGCCTGCAGGCAAGGGCGTTCTCACCGCGGTCCGGTCGCGGTGTTTCTCCCAACAGCTGGTTCTCTCGCTGCGTCTTTCAAGATCGAGGACAAGAGCTGGTAGACGGTCTCAAGGTCTGCCTCCAAGGTTGGTCTCCTGTAGCCTTTTCACCCCGGTCCCTGACGTGGCCCTTCGAGAGCTGACCCCAGGGTTACGTGGCGCGGTGCTGGCTTTCCCGCAGCTGCCCTGAGGGCTTGGAACAGCTGTAACGAGTACATGCCCAGCCGGATCGTCGTGTACCGGGACGGCGTCGGCGACGGCCAGCTCAAAACCCTGGTGAACTACGAAGTGCCGCAGTTCCTGGACTGCCTCAAGTCTGTCGGGAGAGGCTACAAGTAAGCGTGCGTGTCGTAAAGCGTTTTGTGTCTGTACAGTCACGGCTTTTTATCTTCGAGGTGCGTGTGGTAGGATGAAAGGTAGGGGAGCCCTTAACCTCAGGTGTGGGGGGGGGGGCGGGTGAGATTGCGGAAGGGGCGGGAGGTGCTCGTGGAGCCTTCCCTGGGGGCGAGGCTGCAGGTGTGGAGGGTCCCTTCCTTCAGGGAGGATGCGTGAAGACACCTCTGCCAGTGGTCTGCCTTCGGCCTTCTCGCCTGGGACCGTGGCGCAGGATCTGAGTATTCGGAGACGTCTGCAGGCATCTGCGGGAGCGGTTATTAGAATAAATTCCCAACAGTCTTCGTGTACTCTTTCTCGATTGCTTTACACAGCGAATGCTTCTTTGTGAACTCGACTGGCACTGATGTCTTACTCCGTCCGGGGGGATGGCGCGCACGTGCGAGGGACACACTGGTCTTCCCCGAGCACCCCGCCTGTGCCCTTGCAGACCGTGCTGCTCTCTGCCTTCCTCCGCTCCCCCGCGGGAGTGAGACTGCGCCGTCTCCACACGGCCCTTTGGAGAAGTTACGTTTTGCTAGTCTGTCGGGTGGTGAGCAAGCTGACGTCCGTCCGGGACCGTTGTGTCAGGGGCTCACTGGTGCAGAATGACGGCCGGCGGAGTCAGTGTTGAAGGAGCCCCAGAAATTCCGAGAGGCCTGTTTGTGCATTCGGCCAGCAGTTGGTATCGTTGCAGAAAGGGGGGCGTCGGAGAGCCCTTGAGTGCACCTGGGCTCGTGGCGGCGCTGGGCACCTGTGGGCTGGGCACCCGGAGCCGCTTGCTTCGCTGGGGTGGAGGGTACTTCCGGGTCGGCCTCGGCCAGCTTCTCGGTGTTGATGGCACCCGTTTCTTAGAGTGAGTTTATTAGTAAGCTCTCAGAGCAAGTCAGGGAGGTTTTTCAGATTAAAATGCTAATAAGCGTTTTCCGGTATTTTGGAAGTGGATGTTAACGTTCTTTTCTGTCTCCTTTAAAAACCTTAATGCTTGCATTTTCTCACTAAAAGAACGGTATTTGCTTTCGGTCTTCGAAATGGAAGCCTCACTGGATGTGTTTCTCTGAGTTCAGTGCTCCGTCCGCACGGACAGAGTTGGGGGGGTGGGCGGGGGGGGCAGAGGAAGGTGCGGAGAGGTGGCTGCCTACTGGTCTCCTTTTCGGGTCCCTGCTCTACCCCTCAGCATCTTCTGGCCCCACTGCCTTTTTCTCACATTGAGGGGAAAGGAAATTTCCGGGAAGTGAGGAGGAGACGCAACGGTGCAAGTTGATCTCACAGCCTCGAGCTGCATGTCGTTTGGGATTTGGGGACATACCCTGTGGCCATGTGGGGCCTGGGGCTCTGCTGCTGGGAGTCTTTCGAGTCCTGTGGGCTTGGCTTCCAGAAGGAGCAGCAGAAGTTGCTCTCGAAGAGGAGCCCGGAGCCCGAGTGAGGGGAGTCGGTGAACCGGGTCCTGCCCGGGGCGGTGTCGTGCCCAGGGTGGCTGCCGGGGTGGGGGGGGGGGGACTTCACGCCGAGGCCGCACGAGCCCGACCAGCTGCCACAGGACTGGAGCCACGTTGTGAGTTGTGCCAGGACGTGGTGGCTGCGGGGAGAGGTGACCGAGCGCAGGGTGTCTCAGGAGCAGGGCCAGGTTCCACCCAGCTTCACCTGCTGCATCTGGGAAATGGGGAGGCGACCAGCCAGGGTCGTCAGAAGGAATAAAGGAGAGTACTTGACACGGTACCCGATACGCACTCCATACGTGGTGGAGAACTCGTGTGTGAAGTAAAGTAATACCCGAGAGTCGTTCCTCACTTTGAAGAAATGCAGTTTGGATGTAAATATTCGTAATTATTCTTAGAATCACAGTATTTGTGTTTTGATTGAAATGGTGATGCTAACTTTATAAAAATGCATAATGGATTAGCTGACTTAGAATATTTGGCAGAAGAAGAAATCAAAATGTCACCTCATCCTTACGACTTTGTTTTGTGACGTTTGCTGAATCGCTTCCTGTGATGTCAGAGGGCTGGAACCCACCTGCCTTAGGTTCCTGGGACTGGCTTTGTTCTATCCAGAGCCGCAGTAACTGGGCAGCAGGGTGGTGTCTCTAAAAGTACCTTCTGTTCATTGAAGTGACATCACCTCCCTGCCCCTGGTCTGTTTAGTTACTGCTACCAGGAAGGAGTGAAATTAGGTTTACCACGGAACAGAAGTTCCCATTTCGGGGTCTCTTTGACCATTTGTCCAGCAGTGTACTCTGGACCCCCTTCCCAAGCCAAACGTTCCAGATCCCACTGCACGTAAAGCCCGTGGCATCCCAGAGTTTGCAATCCAGTGTACTGAGGCTCTTCAGGAGCCAGTGCTCTGGTTGGGAAAAGGGCACAGGGGAAACCGAGGCATCGATAACTGTCCTGTTTATCAAACGTCCATCCCATGCCAGCAGGGTCCCGAGTGCCTTCCATGCACCAGTTCACGTATTCCGTGTTTCAAACGCTGGATTTGACGTGGGCCTTGGAGGTGGTAGAGAAAGTGTGAAAGTAGTCAAGCCGCACGTGCTGCCCTTGAAGGGCTGCCCTGCGGGGATCCAGGGCCAGGTTAGGGGCCAGCACACCTCCTCGGATGCAGAGCCGGACGCTCGGGGAGAGGGACTCAGTCCTGGTGCGGGAAAACCAAGCAGAGAGTCTCACTGGGGGAGACGCAGAGGGCACATTCTCTGCTGCCGTGGGGTGGGCTGAGGGGTGATTGGGCCCCGGGAGGGAGACGGAGACAGGGACCCCCGATTCCTCGTGAACTGGTAATGCTAGGCTGCACTCGGACACTGCTCGCACCAGCCCCCCTAGCAGGGATTTTAGACTCGAGGTCCTATTTTCCACGTAGAAGAGGCTCCGAACTGTGTGCCAAATTTAGTGTTTCATTGTGATAGGCAGATGATGTGCTTACCTGTTTATTAGACACCGGGCACATGCACGCTGTCCCCTCACACCCTGGATCGGTGCCCTGCCCTGGGGGGGGGGGTCGGGGGGGGTTCTGGTTAGAGCCACATGAGTGGGTTGTTGATTGACTGAGAGTGTGGCTAACTTGGTGTCGTTACATTCATCCGCATCTGCATCATCATCGTCGTCATGTTTTAAGCCCAAGACTAACAGTAATTGTGGTGAAAAAACGAGTGAACGCCCGATTTTTTGCTCAGTCTGGAGGAAGACTTCAAAACCCACTTCCTGGAACAGTTATTGATGTGGAAGTTACCAGACCAGAGTGGTAAGTTGTGTAGTGTTCGTTGAACATTGTTTTCTGCTTTATCCACTTTAACTCGTTTACTTTTTCTTATTTTTTTTTTTTAATTCATTTGAGAGCAGCTCACATGTGAGTGAGCAGGGGAGGGGCAGAGAGGGAGGGAGGGAGAGAATCCAAGCAGGCTCCACAGTCAGCACAGAGCCTGACACGGGGCTGGAACTCTTGAACCACAAGGTCAGGACCGGAGCCTAAATCAAGAGTCAGATGCTTAACCGACTGAGCCACCCATGTGCCTGTTACTTTTTCTTCTATTTCTTATGAATCCTAAAGTCCCCGATTACTTTGATCCAATAGTGTTACTAAAGCCTACGATTTATTTGCGTCTGAAATGGTCAACAGGTTCCTGTGCAGTTTTTCTTTGGGGGAAGAGGGTTCTTGTCTGCGGCACTAATGATCTAGAGACGTTAGAACTGCTGCTGTAGATTGCTTTTGTCTTTTCTTTCACATCTGTGTCTTCAGATTGTTTTCTCAGTAAAAATTTTTAGGTCTGTAATGCTTTTAATTACCCAGAGGTCAAAATGTTTCATCTGAAACACAAGCACAGGTAAGAAAAGTGGCTTCTGAGTAACATTTTTATGCAACCTGGGCTACACTTTGCCGTAGGAAAATAAGCTAGTAAGTAGGACCTGAGTGGCGCGTGGTAATGAGATTAGCGCACAGTGTTCCGCTGTCCAGTGCTGAAGCCCGCTGGCCCCTGGGAAAGCCCTGTGTGCGGCTGGGTGCCCGGCCCGTAGGTCCTGTGGGTAGTGGGAGGTCCTCCCTCGGCCCAGGTTAGCCCCTCCTCGGGAAAGCACGCTGTTGGGACTGTTCTGTTTCATCGTATTGGCGCTTTTTCAAAACGCAGATCTGGGGCGCCCGGGTGGCTCCATCAGTTAAGCAGTGACTCTTGGTTTCGGCTCAGGTCATGATCTCATGGTTTGTCAGTTCCAGCCCCACGTTAGGCTCTCTCTGTGCTGACCGCGTGGAGCCTGCTTGGGATTCTCCCTCTCCCCCACTCGCTCTGTCTCCCTCAAAAATAAACTTAACCAAATTTAAATTCCAAAGGTAGATTTAACCAGAATCAAGTGCAGGCCTAGGTGCAAAGCTGTTAGTGTGCTGCTCCTGTATAAACTGCGGTACAGGAGGGTTTCTTCTGCTAACTTCGTGTGGATAAACGATCATACAGGTTTCAGTTCTGTCAAGCGACCATGAATGTGTGACCTTGGATCGTGGCAGTGCTTCAGTAGGATTCTACTACTGGTGGGGCGGGGGGGTCAGCTGAGAAAAAATAGCTAAGATACTAACTTAGGTTCCTTTCCTGCAGGATCCCTTAGCCAGTCAGAATGACCCCATGGTACTTTCTAGTAAAGGTATTCCTGCTGTGGTAACCAGAGCTCAGGGGGTAACACGGACCCGAAGACAGCCGATGTAAACAAATTGGGTAAAATCCAAGTTGAGTTAAGAAGTATGAAAACATTTCATTACTTTTATTAGATGCTATTTAAAACTTAGCTGATCATGCTATTGACATACCTGGAGAAGTCCACTTTTAACAACGTTTCTGTTTATTTTGAGAGAGAGGATGGAAGGGAGGGAAGAATCCCAAGCAGGCTCTGCACCGTCAGCATAGAGCCCAACCTGGGGCTTGAGCTCACGAACTGCGAGATCACGACCTGAGCTGAAATCGAGAGTCAGATGCTCAACCGACTGAGCCCCCCAGGCGCCCCTGGAGAGGTCCACTTTTAAGGACTAGACCAGAGTCGGTGTCGGCTGCCAGCACTTTGGACGGTGACTTGCCTGTGTTGGGAACTGAGATTTTGACTCCAGCTCTGGTGTGAATTCTCTGTTGTTTGGGGCAGGTTATTTGTCACTGAAACCCTCATTCTTCTGAAACACTACAGTGTTACAGATCAGTTCCGATTTTTATAATTTCTGTAGTTTTCAGCGGACCTAGCAAGTTGCACACGTAATCCACTTCAAGTCCGGTAACAGCCTCTCTGGACTGATGTTTTGTTGTCCGTCTTGTCCCTTTATGCTGCACTCCTTGGTTTTGCTTTACCGTTTGGGTCCTGAACGAATTGTGCTTATGTCCTCGGACGCTCTAGTCTAAAATTTGTTTTTTATCCTTGACGAGTAACATTAAGTGTATTTTTGTCAAGTAGCACTGGGAACAGCAAGAGGGGGAAAGGTCCTGGGGTGAAAGCAGATTTTGGAAACCGCAGAGCCCGAAACGAGACCTCCTCCACTCACCCCCACCATCGCTGCCTCTCCGGGCCCGTGTTACGGCTCCGTCCTCCCCTGAGCTCCCGTGTTCACCGCCATGGAAGCAGCCCCGCCGGGTGCCGAAGGTCCCGAGACGTCCGTGACCGAGACCTCAGATACACGCAGTAGTGGCAGCTTGAACATCCTTCGCACATAAGCACTCCGAGATGGTCCGCGAACCGCAGTCTCTGACTTCAGGAGGCGCGCTCCGTCTTGAACGAGGAGGTCACGTCAGTGCGCGGGATCCCTTCGCCGTCCCCTTCAGCTCTCGTTCGCCTCACGTCCGTGTGGTTTTTCTGCCGTCCTTGCAGGTATGACTTTTTTATCGTGAGCCAGGCGGTGAGAAGCGGCAGCGTCTCGCCCACACACTACAATGTCATCTACGACAACAGCGGCCTGAAGCCGGACCACATACAGAGGCTGACGTACAAGCTGTGTCACGTCTATTACAACTGGCCGGTAAGTGTGTTCGTTCACTTCAGCGAGACTCGGAAGGCAGTTTGCTGGGTTTTTAAAGGCCTTTTATGGTTAACACTGACATGTGTCATGCACACCAGATTTAGAGTAACAGGCCCTGTGTTTCTTCCTCTAAAGGGCGTCATCCGGGTCCCGGCTCCTTGTCAGTACGCCCACAAACTGGCTTTCCTCGTGGGCCAGAGCATTCACAGGGAGCCCAACCTGTCACTGTCCAACCGCCTGTACTACCTCTGACCTCCACCAGAGGACGACACACAGCGGTTTCTGTGTTGGGAATGTAACGTCGGGCTTAAGCCTTTTCTTTCTTTTAGCTGTTATCTTTCTAGATGAAACTTGGGGAAGGAATTAGGTCTGGAGTCTTATTTCTAGCATTGCTACTTGACTGGCTTATAGGTAAAAATTCAAATTTTATATTTTCTCTTGTTTGTTTCCTCAGCTACAGTGTGAGGATTTTTGTTTTGGAGAAAGATATGGATAAGGTGCTTTGTATTATAAACAGACTTTTAGACTATTTGAAAAGTGGGGATTTACTCAAAAGTACTTTCAGGAGTGAGCAAGTCCTTCTTTGTAAGCCTTACGTTAATTATCTTCTTTTTGAAATATTTTCATTTAAGGAAGCTCACTAGAACTGTAAGGTGGGGTTTTATTTGGGTATCTGATCTCTTTTAGAGATGAAAGCTGCCATTAAATAACCTGTACAAGGTGTGGGAACTGTATGAGACTCTGTGGAGAAGTAGGCTAATTTTTTATTTCATTTTGGGGCTAGGTGGTATAGGGGTTAGAAGATGGTTGAAAAGTTTTAAATTTCTGTCCAAAGAAACATTTTAAGACTCTTAAGAGGTCAGTAATCTATATTAACATGATGAGTTGTTTTGCAACTGAGACGTTATTCTGCTTGTTATAGAATAAAATTGGATTGTTACCCTGTTCGGGAACAGTTTGTTTTTACTGAAAGCATCTGCATTTTCATTCATTTACTGTATTTTTTTTTAAATGGGGGAGAGTTCACTCCGTCAAAGGGCTGTGATCCATTTACAAAAGCGAAGGTCCATGAGTTGGAGCCCCGCGTCGGGCTCTGTGCTGATGGCTCAGAGCCTGGAGCCTGTTTCCGATTCTGTGTCTCCCTCTCTCTCTGCCCCGTTCATGCTCTGTCTCTCTCTCTCTCTCAAAAATAAATAAATGTTAACAAAACAAAACAAACACCGAAATCCGCATCACTTGACTTGAGGGTCTACGGCTGCCATCTGCCGAGTTTGTAACACCAGAATGGGAGCCGTAGCTCAGAAGTGCAGACCAAGAAGGGTGTTGTTGAGTTCATAATCGTAGCTGTTCACGTTTACGTACCTGTAGGAATTTCAGGAAATTCTGCAGTTAATGAACGGAATTCACTTTTAAATGGTGCTTGTAAACGTAACGGGTGTGAATGTTAGCGATCATACATAAACTCGTCTGAGCATGTTATACTTGTCTTTTCCAATAAATGCCTTATTAACATGAATGAAAACCATTTTATTTTCCTTTTAGTTGTAGCTAATAACTGTTGTTAACACTGATCTTGGCTATTAGCCCAGGTTCCTTAACCTACTTCCTTAACCCTGTGAACATGAGAGGGAAAGGAACAGGGCCTTGCGAGCGTTCAGAAAGCTGCCGGACACCAGATGCCGTTGCAGAAGTTGCTTTAGAGGCCGTCCCGGTTCAAAGGTGGGTGAGGACGGCTAACCCTGCAGCTGTGACAGATTGGTTTGGGGTATTTGTCTGTGGATTTGTAGTGCTGGCCAGTAACTGTTAAGTCATCAAAGCGTCATCCGTAGCAGCTTTTACACGATCTCTTAAAGGTTTCAGGTCTTTACCGATTCTTCAGGATTTCAATCTAGAGAAGTTTCAGTGGCCAAGAGACGCTCACCTGAGCCCGAAGATTTTGCCGCCACGGACGGAACATCTGCTCAAATTCGTTCCGGCCAAAAGGGTTCTGGCTTGGCTTGTTCACTCGTCCCGGGCAGTGGTTCCCAGATTGAACGTTAAATGTCACCCATTCGCCTGGTCTGGGTCCGCGCCGCACCTAGGCCCAGAACCTCTGCCAGGTGAACTGTCCCGTAGATACATCCCAGGGCTTCGTCTGGGGACTTGGGCCAGTGCCAGTTGAGAAGGCGTCTGGAGCCTAGTCGACAAGAGGATATGGGGGGGGGGGGCCCTCTGGTGTCTTGTCTGCTTTCTTCTGTGCTGGTGTTGATGGGCCTCCTGGGGGGACAGAGAGGGCCAGAGGGTCTAGGTTTAGGTGTCCACCTCACCCCCTTTTTCCACAGTAGTGCTGGCAAAAACCCTGGCCGTCTACACCTCTGGGAACCTAAGGGATGCACATCAGGATAGGTTGAGCCTGGCTCCCGTGCCGTGTCCAGGAGCACACGTGTGCATGATGCCGAAGGGACGGCACCCACGGGAACGGCCGGGGCTGTGCTGTGGGGTCTGTCCCCCCTCTGGTCCGCCTGGGTGGAGCGGGCCAGGTGGGGACCTCGGGCCCCTCCACTTCAACACGTGGCAGAAACACCCGTTCCGAGCATTCCCTACTTGTCTGTCCCAGGCAAGCCCACGACCCGCCTCGCTGACACACTGACCCGCGGTCAACGCTGCGTGTCCCCGGTCTGCACCCTGCCCCTCCTGGAGGGCCCGGTGCCTGCCCCCCTCCCCCCCCACCCCCGCCGGCCCTGCCGCTGCTGCCCTGCTTCTCCAGCAGCCTGGGGTCGGCCACGGCCACGTGCAGCCCCCTCCCCCATCACTGGGGTCCCCGGACTCCCTGCTGCTGCGTCTGCTGCCACACCTGCTCCCGCCCACCCGCGTGCCGGACACACCGCTCCTTCGAGGATGTGCTGTCCTCGCGCCTCCCCTTGCCCCGCATCAGCGTTTCCTCTGCCTGCCCCCCTCTCCGGGGCCGACAAAACCGGCCGTGTTTTTTCCATCCTAAAAAGGCCCCCGGGGCCCCCATGGTCCCTTTAGGTGGGGGAGGGTCGGTAAGGTGTCCTCCTACCTTCATAGCAAATGGCAAAGCCAGCCACTTACTGGGGTAACTCCCCGCGGGGGGCCCGGTGGGGAGGTCGCGGCCGGCGGGAGGACAGGAGGGGGGCGGGCGGAGGGAGGGAGTTCGTCCCGGGGACTCCACAGCCCGAGGTCGGTCACACGAGCCCACCCGGCCGTGCCGGCAGGAGTCCCTCTCGGCGCACCTAGCGGGGTCCTCGTGCGCTTCGGTGCCACGTGGGGGGCTCGCCCTGCCGCGGGCACTTCGAGGCCAGTGACGGCGGCCAGGGTCGTGCAGACCACACGGCTGTGGGCTCTGCCCTCAGCAACGCAGTGGCCGCTGGTGACGAGCCGGCCCCGCCCCAGCTTTTCTCCACTCCTCACTGGCGAGGGGACGACTGCCCCGGCCTTCCTGCCGCATAGGGGCCTGTGCACCCCGCACCCGGCCTCAGACACCCCCGTGCTCAGAGAGCCATGATTCTGGAAGCCCCAGGCACAGGCTCGGTCTCCTTGCACGTTTCATAGCAAGGGGAGGCCGGGTAACGGTGGCCTCCTCCCGGGAGGTGGCCCTGCGGGGGGGGGGGGGGGGGGTTCAAAGTCGGCGCGAAGCGTGCAAGCAGCCGGGCCAAACGCAGGCCACGGGGACACCAGAGTGGTTCTGCAGGCGAGCAGAGCACTGAACTTCCGGGGCCGGCATCCAGGGGTGCTGCCGAGGCCGTGTTCTGCCCCCCCCCACCCCCCGAGCTAGTTCACCCTCCTTTCTAGCACAGGTCGAACAGTCCAGTCCTCCCAAACTCGGCCTAATCTTCACATAAGTGCGGCAAGAACAGCGACGGGTGGTCTAGGCTCCCTTAACTCTGCTGGGGCTCCTCCTAAAGAACTTCAGTTAAAAGTTTCTGTAATGGCTTCATTTTGGGGGGCGAGTGAAAAGGGGAGGTGCAGGGAGAGACAGAGGATCTGCAGCGGACCCTGTGCTGACAGCAGAGAGCCTGGCGCGGGGCTCAAACTCACCCTGAGATCATGACCCGAGCCAAAGTCCTCCGCTTAACCGCCCGAGCCCCCCGCCCCCGGGCACGCTTCTCCTAAGGAATTTCAGATGGAGCCTTTAACAGCCGTTCAAGGCCAAGAGCCCCACCAGATGCTCACCCGCCAGCAGACTCGTCTGCGACGCCGTCTGCAGCTTGGAGTTAGTTCCCTCCCTTCCTGAGTTCCCCGAGACCTGCCGAGGTTCCTGAGCCTGTCGGGCAACGACCTCCCTCATTCACCTGGTCAGGCTCCCGGGAACCCCGGAAGCAAGGTACCAGGCCAGTGTCTTCCAAGGGCTCTGTTGGGTCTGTAAAGTCAACCCTCGCTCCCTAAAGCCGTGTGGGCGCCTCGGTCTCAACTACACTTTCCAGTCAAAGCCTTGGTGGTAACAGCCGGTGTTTCCCATGACGTCACGTCACAAGAACAGATTGTCCTCAAACTTGTGCGAATAACGAACCGATTTCCTTCTGTTGCCACAAGCCCCAGCCCCGTCCTCCTGGGCAGGAACTGACACGGAATTCACCATTCACACCCCCGGGGCCTGTACCTGTTTCACCAGCATTTTTACCCGGGAGAAAGCCTCTTGGATGGCACCCAGCCCCATCGGCTTCCGAACCAAGCCACATACAGGTCTTAACACCTGCGCTGGTCGGGGAATAAAAGGCCTCCGGGAACCTAACAAGAGCCTGGAATTCATCTTCGGGACCGGGAAGGTTCATGCTGTGTCGGCGACCGCATCCCGCATCACTTTTATCCGATGAACCGAATGACCCCGCCCTGGGCTCTTGCCGGCACCGACCTGCCATCCTCCGGACGTCACGCCGTACTGACGCGGCCGCTGCAGACCGAGGGTGACTCTCGGGGTCCGCAACCTGAGTTCACCTGCCCTGGTTAGATCCAGACCCTGCGGAATGTCTACCCCCACGTGTACGCAGGGATGGGGTAACTACG
>NW_024412422.1:18614871-18644944 GCF_014898765.1 Herpailurus yagouaroundi
AGTTCACCCTCCTTTCTAGCACAGGTCGAACAGTCCAGTCCTCCCAAACTCGGCCTAATCTTCACATAAGTGCGGCAAGAACAGCGACGGGTGGTCTAGGCTCCCTTAACTCTGCTGGGGCTCCTCCTAAAGAACTTCAGTTAAAAGTTTCTGTAATGGCTTCATTTTGGGGGGCGAGTGAAAAGGGGAGGTGCAGGGAGAGACAGAGGATCTGCAGCGGACCCTGTGCTGACAGCAGAGAGCCTGGCGCGGGGCTCAAACTCACCCTGAGATCATGACCCGAGCCAAAGTCCTCCGCTTAACCGCCCGAGCCCCCCGCCCCCGGGCACGCTTCTCCTAAGGAATTTCAGATGGAGCCTTTAACAGCCGTTCAAGGCCAAGAGCCCCACCAGATGCTCACCCGCCAGCAGACTCGCCTGCAACGCCGTCTGCAGCTTGGAGTTAGTTCCCTCCCTTCCTGAGTTCCCCGAGACCTGCCGAGGTTCCTGAGCCTGTCGGGCAACGACCTCCCTCATTCACCTGGTCAGGCTCCCGGGAACCCCAGAAGCAAGGTACCAGGCCAGTGTCTTCCAAGGGCTCTGTTGGGTCTGTAAAGTCAACCCTCGCTCCCTAAAGCCGTGTGGGCGCCTCGGTCTCAACTACACTTTCCAGTCAAAGCCTTGGTGGTAACAGCCGGTGTTTCCCATGACGTCACGTCACAAGAACAGATTGTCCTCAAACTTGTGCGAATAACGAACCGATTTCCTTCTGTTGCCACAAGCCCCAGCCCCGTCCTCCTGGGCAGGAACTGACACGGAATTCACCATTCACACCCCCGGGGCCTGTACCTGTTTCACCAGCATTTTTACCCGGGAGAAAGCCTCTTGGATGGCACCCAGCCCCATCGGCTTCCGAACCAAGCCACATACAGGTCTTAACACCTGCGCTGGTCGGGGAATAAAAGGCCTCCGGGAACCTAACAAGAGCCTGGAATTCATCTTCGGGACCGGGAAGGTTCATGCTGTGTCGGCGACCGCATCCCGCATCACTTTTATCCGATGAACCGAATGACCCCGCCCTGGGCTCTTGCCGGCACCGACCTGCCATCCTCCGGACGTCACGCCGTACTGACGCGGCCGCTGCAGACCGAGGGTGACTCTCGGGGTCCGCAACCTGAGTTCACCTGCCCTGGTTAGATCCAGACCCTGCGGAATGTCTACCCCCACGTGTACGCAGGGATGGGGTAACTACGTGCCGGGAAACGGGGGGGGGGGGGGGAGAAGCCCGCGGATCCGTAGAGACTAACGGGAGTTTGCTAATCTGTCCCCTGTAACCATCGATAAGCCTTCTCTCTCCCCCAGATTTCAAGGGTTTCTTTAGGTAGGTGTGCATCCAGCTCCAATGCCTATCGGAGCTGGTTCGGTCTGTAGCAGGACCAGCAGGACCAGCAGACGCTCGGGGCGCCCCCAGCTGCAGACCCTAGAGGGCAACGTTGTCCCTACCCTGGTCTCCACCCCGAAATTCCTCCATTACCAGACGGGCACTCGGCACACCAGTTTCTGAACCTTCTTTCAAGGAAATAAACTCCTTTCCCTGAGGTCGTCCCTTCCACACGCTAGACAAGACCGGATCGGCGTGTTCCGATTTTCTCGCGGGTGCCAGATGCGACATCTTGCCACAGCTGGGAGAGGCCTGGATGGGCTCCTTCCCATCGTCGTCGGCAGGATCCTGTGTTCCCAATTTTCCCACCCGTCCGTCTCGTCTCCCTGCTGTGGGAGTCTCGGCGAAGCCGGTCTCCACCGCGGCTGCCGGAGCAGCAGGTGCGGCCTCCATACCGGCCTCTAAGTGCCGGGCGGGCTGCACGTTCCCAGCCAATCGCATTAGCCAAGGGCCGGGGTCCTCTCGAGCAGTGACTGAGGCCACCCGTGACCCCCCAGACCCATGTAACGCACTACGGTGCCCCCGGCGTCGCAGCCGGGACGCCCAACCTGCCACCGCCTCGGCCCCTTTGCTCCACCAACGCCACGGACAAGGGGAAGGCCCCCCCCTCACCCTGGGCAGCCCCCTCGCCCATCCGCGCCTCTCTGGTCTCCGCCTCCTCAGGAGGTGGAGGAGGGTCCGTGTACCCTCCAGACCGAGAAGACCCTTCACTTCCGAAACACACGCACGCCAGCCCACCGCTCGCTGTCGTTCGGGGCGACTTACCGCAGCAGACGACCCAGGACACCCCGGCCACGCTCCGTGCAGGACGGCCCGCAGCCCGCAGCTTTTATGGAGCATGGCCGTGAGGGTCTCTGCGGGTTCTCTGCAGGGGCGCCACCTGTGTGCCTGGGGGCGGGGTCTCTGCAGGGGCGCCACCTGTATGCCTGGGGGCGGGGTCTCTGCGAGTTCTCTGCAGGGGCGCCACCTGTGTGCCTGGGGGCGGGGTCTCTGCGGGTTCTCTGCACTGGAGGGGAACCCAAGCTGGACCTAGGACGCCCGCTTAAAACAAAATTCCGTTGCCCTCAACCCTCTCATTTCCTCCGCACCCGGTGGTCTTACCGAGATTCCCGCCCCCCCCCCCCCCGCCCCGTTCCCGTGTTGCTAATCGGTGGGTTCCCAGCACTCACACCCCACACCCATGTCCCCTGCCTCGGAAGCGCTCCCTGTGTCCGGCTTCTGGGGTGCCGTGCTCCGATGTCCCCTCCGCCCCCCTCCCCGGGGCCTCCCGGCTCCACGGAGGGGTGCCTCCGGGTCTATCTGCGGAACCCCTTGGTAACTCCGTCCGTCCCCACGGCTCACTTCTGCGAAAGCGCTTCCCAGATCCACCCACTTTTATCCCGTCTCCCTCCCGAGGCTGGCTCGGGAGGGCAGTGACTTGTGTCCGCTTCACTGGCGTCTTCGCGGTGTGGTTCTCAGCCACCGAGCCGGTACCGCCACTCCTGCACTCGTGTTCCCTGGGCGTGGCCGAGTTCAGGAACCCTGTCTACTCAGCCACCTGCGGCACACGCCGCGCACCCGAGTCGCTTGTCCTGCGCGAGCATCCATCCGGGCCTGGGACCTGGACACGGGTGCACGCCGCCCTGCCAGGGCTGACGACTGGGATGCCAGCACACCAGAACAGGAGAGGCCAGCCGCCCGCGTGGGCAGCGGCCGTCAGGCCCCGAGCCCCAGCCTGTGGCCGCACCTCGGTCCTGCCACCGGCGGTTTCCTTTCTGGGCCCCGGCTGCGCAGGCGCGGCCACCCCACCCTCGTCCCCGCTGCCCAGGCCCCCGCCCCACCCCCTCCCACCCCGCTCCTGTCCGTACAAGGGTGCGATGGGGGGGGGTGGGGGGGCGCCAGGGGCAGCCCTCCAAAGGGGGCCTCCGCGGTCCCGGCTGCTGTGTGGCCAGGGCTGCTCCTGGCCCCGGGGCCACCACACCCGCCCTGTAAGTGGCCAGGACACCAGGCTTTGCTCCAGGGCCTTGGAGCTCCTACCTTAATCTGCAGTGTCTCCGCCCTTCCCGGTCCGGCCCCCAGGCCTGCAAGCCGGGGGCGGGCAGTCTGCGCACCTTCTTTCTGGACAACACGTCCCTTGTGTTCCCTCTCACCCGACCTCTGTCTTAAATCCACTCACCGAGTTCCAACCTACACCTCCGCATACCTGGCTGGACGAGCTTCGGCAAATGCCTACACTCGCTCTCTGCCATGGTCAGATTTAGAAAACGTCTATTGCCTCCCTGCTCCTTTGTGAAGAGTCCTTCCCACCTGGTCCCCAAGCAACCAACGACGTGCCTTCCACCTGCTCTGGGATTTAGGACCACGAAATCCTGCACCCCGTGCTGCTCTGGGCAGAGTGTTTCAAGGACAAACCCACGTGACTGTGTAAGTGGCGTATTTGCTAAGCTGTGTTCCGTCCCGTGCGGTTCCATGTTTATTCACCAACGCAGGGATATTTGGGGTGTTTCACGCGTGGGGCTAGTACAACTAACTGTAGAAATTTCTGAAGGCTTTACGCAAGTATCTACTTTTATTTCTCGTGGGCAGACACGCGGACATGGGCCTACTAGACCTGCGAGCTAAGAGTCTGACTGGATGGAAGCCGCCAGGCTGTCTCCCAAGTGCCAGCCGGCCGGGCCCCACTCTGCAAGACACGACTCCGGCCGCCCCGTGTCTTCACCCATATTTGATGATGTCGGTCTTTTTAATTTTCACAGAATTTTAAAATGTTTAAATTGAACCTAATATTAAATGCACCCATAGCAGTGGGCGTAGAATGTTCTCTCATTTGGGTTATTAACTGCATTTCCCTGCTGGCAAACGATACTGAGCATTTTTTTGCTTGCACACTGGCCGTTCGTGTATCTTTTATAAAATACGTGTTCAGGACACTGGGTGGCTCAGTTGGTTGAGCATCTTTTTTTTTTTTTTTTTAATGTTTATTTTTGTTTTTGAGAGAGACAGAGGCAGAGCATGAGGCAGAGAGAGAGGGAGACACAGAATCCGAAGCAGCTCCAGGCTCCGAGCTGTCAGCACAGAGCCTGATGTGGGGCTTGAACTCATGAACTGTGAGACCATGAGCTGAACCGAAGTCAGTCGCTTAACCGACTGAGCCAGCCAGGCGCCCCAATCTCCCTGTCTCTCTACGCCCTTCACCTTCTCCTGCTCTCTCAAAATAAAATTTAAAAAGTTAAAATCTTTCGCACATTTAATAAAAAATTTGGTCTTATTGAATTGGAAAATGTTTTTCTACCTTCTAGACAATTCTTTTGTCAGATACACGTGCTATGCATTATGCTGCTGTCTCCCAGTTTCCGGCTTGCTGTTTGTTCTCTTAAGTATCATTCAAAGAGAAGACATTTTTAAATCTGCTGAAGTCCTGTTACCAGGGTTTCCTTTTTTCTGGCCAAATTTCTCCGTTTTCTCCTAGCAGCTTGATAGTTTTAACTTTTTCATTTAGGGCGGTGATCTGTTTGGGATTAATTTTTGTGCACCACGTGAGAGGAGGGTCAGTTTCCCACCTCCTCCCCTGTAAGTAGCTCTTCCTGCAACATTTCTTTCTAGAAAAGACCATACTTCACATCTTCCCCTACTGAGCTGTCTCGGTACCTTTGTTGCAAATGAACGCACCACATACGTATGAGTCTACTTCCGGACTCCCCAGTTCATCCCAGTGATTTCAACGTGCGCATTTTACACAAAACCAACACTGCCTCCGTCCGTCACTGTGGCCTTACAAGTCTCAAAATCGGGCCACATGACTCTTTTTTTTAAATTTTTTTTTTTTAACGTTTTATTTATTTTTGAGACAGAGAGAGACAGAGCACAAACGGGGGAGGGGCAGAGAGAGGGGGAGACACAGAATCCGAAGCAGGCTCCAGGCTCCGAGCCATCAGCCCAGAGCCCGACGCGGGGCTCGAACTCACGGACCGCGAGATCGTGACCTGAGCTGAAGTCGGACGCTCAACCGACTGAGCCACCCAGGCGCCCCCACGTGACTCTTTTCAAACTCTGTTCAATCTTTCTCAAAATTGTCTCGGCTGTTGTAGATCATTTTGCATTTCTGTATCAGGACTTAAACCAGCTCCTCAATTTCTAGAAAAAGCTTGCTGGGATTCTGACTGGGATTTCACTAAATCAACAGATCCGCTTGGGGGAAATTGGAAATTTAACATTGCATTTTCTACACCACCAACATATCCCATTTAAGAGCTCTTTTCTTTTCTTTTTTTTTTTTATTGTTTATTTTTATTTATTTTAGGGAGAGACAGAGACAGAACATGAGAGGGGGAGGGGCAGAGAGAGACGGAGACACAGAAACGGAAACAGGCTCCAGGCTCCGAGCCATCAGCCCAGAGCCTGACGCGGGGCTCGAACTCACGGACCGCGAGATCGTGACCTGGCTGAAGTCGGACGCCTAACCGACTGCGCCACCCAGGCGCCCCAAGAGCTCTTTTATTTCTAAGTGACCTTCTTTATTTTTCAGTATACAGGTTTTGCTCACATTTTGTTAACTTTACCCTGAAGTATTTCACGGTTTTGATGCTAATATAACTAATCACATGTATTTTTATTTTATTACTGTACCGCTTCTCTTTTAATTTCGGTCCTAATTGTTCCCTGCTAGTTTGTAGAAATACCGATGATTCGTGTACGCTGACCTTGTACCTGTTCTCTTGCCCAATGCACGTGAGTTCCAACAGCATCTTGTAGCTGACTGAGCATCATATCATCTGCACATAAACACCATTTTGCTCCTTTCTTTCCAAACGGTGTGATTTTTCTTTCCCCTCCTTTCCTTCTTGTGCTGCCTGGAAGCCCAGTACGATGTTGAATACAAGTAGTCAAATGGACGCGCCTGTGTTGTTTTTGATGGAAAGAAAGAAGCGGTCAGTGTTTGCACCATTAAGTATGGGGTTGGCCGTTAATTTTATGAAGTTGGGATCAACTCCTGTCTTTGCCGAGTTTCTTGAACAGGTGTTTTAATCTGCTAATATTTTGTTTAGGGTTTTTAAAACAATTCACGGTGCTCTTGGTCTGTAGATCTCTTGTAACGTCCGTGTCTGGTTTTGGTATCAGGATACGGCTGACCTAAGGGGTCTGGGCATCTGTCTTCTCTCCAGGAGTTGTGTACGGTCGGCATCATTTATTCCTTAAACGTTCAGTAGTATTCGCCAAAGCTAAGCGCAGCTCGTACTGTCTCGGGTTTGCCAACGTATTTTGGGAAATTTGTCAATTTTTTCAAAGATGTAGACGAACAGTAGTTCTGGCTATTTTTGCTCATTTTTTTTTTTTTTTGAGAAATTGTCAACATTTTTTTTTTTACTGTGGTAAAGTATACGCAGGAAACTTCGCCATTTCAACCATCTTTAATTGTGTAGTGGCACAAAGTGCATTCACACCGTTGCGTAGACTTTAAGTTCTAAAATCAGCATTTCTTGAACTAGAATTCTTCAACTTCAGACATGCCGTTGAATCTAGCACTGTTTTTACATTAGTTCTTCAAGGTGGATTCATCTTGGGCAACTAAAGCTCTGTGCCCTCCGACCTTCCCGTGCCCCCCTCCCCCCCGGCCCCGGCACCCAGCATCCCGCTCTTGTGGGTCGGTCTTGGATCTCACACGTACACGACATTGTGCGGTGTTCTCTAGTCCCATCATTTGAAGTGTAAAGCTGCCAAGGGAAAGGTTACAAATACGGTCGGGGTTCACCCTCGAAGCCTTGGCTGTACGAGAGTGGTCCTCGCGCACAAGAGACACCCACTCAGCGCCAACTGCCTCCGTTTCCCCGAGCGGGCCGTCTGTCGCCTGTGCGCACGGGAGAAAGGAGTTCTGGGAGGCTGCTCTGATGAAAAAGCGCTTGAAACAAAGACACAGAGTAAACGGCCTTGTATAAAATAACAAATTTTATTCCTAGAAAATATTTTACACTAACTGAACACATGCACACACGCACACGATACGTAACCACACGCTGAGTAATTTCCTTTTAATAAATGGACCACATACTAATATATTACAATTTACAATAGAGGTTTTGAAGACACAATGGGGGAAAGCTTGGTCATTCGTTTATAAACCTTCCATAAATTACAAAAGAAAGGCAGTCTGAAAAGTATGTATAAAGAGTAAAAACAATTTACAAGTGGACAAGAATTACAAAATAGAAACCATCAAATACATCTGCCGGCAACTTTGCAAGTCTCTTGTTCGAGTGCCAGTGGTGGAGACTGGTGTGGAATCGATGTGAACAGACTGAGATTTCGGGGGCTGTACGTGTGGCTTGTGCATCGTGGGGGCTGCTCTACTGTGTGTTGCTCGCTGCTGGGGGCTGTGAGGGGGGGGGCGGGCACTGGACAAACACGGAAGTAACAAATGCATTTGCCACGAGAGGGGACACGGAAAGCCATGAGCCTGGTCGGCTTCCTGGCAGGTTGGAGGAGTGGGACTTGTCCGAACAAAGTCCCTCCCTCCCTCCCTCTCTCTCTCTCTCTCTCTGTTTTTGAATGATCTGAGTAAGTAAACATTTCTTTTCTGTGTTTCTGTGTTACCCGGCTGGCTTGGAAAGACGAGAAGCCGGGATTCGGAATGCACAACTCGAGTCCAGAGCAGTGTGTCTGTGGGGGTGACGAGCGCTGAATGTACAACACGTACGAAGTGCACACCGTAGATTTTATTGGACAGTACAAACCATTGTGCGTTTATAAGGCAGAACATCAAGGCGGTTAAACTAGGAGTTTCAAGACCAGAGTTAGAGTGAGTTATGCGTCATGAGGCAAGCATTCTGGAAAGGGGGTCAAGGTGGAAACCAGCAGCTCTTTGTCCTTGCGGTGGCCTTAAAGTGCGCGGTGGGGCAAAGAGCGTTTCTCTACTGGTGTCAGGGGAGAAGAGTGTTTGTTTAGGAAGGTACTTGAGTCATGAAAGCCCTAGTTTGGAATTAAGGAGAATTACGGAGGTGTGGGAGTTGTCCAGAAGCACATGGGTCATTTCACTGCACCCAGCCTTTTCAGCAGTTTCTTGCCTTTGGAAAGCAGCCCCTTTTTCTTTTTCGAGGACATTTCCCTGCCTCTCCCAGGACTACCAGTACCCATAGATGACGTAGGTGACCCCGAATGGAGATGGGCTGAGGGGGATGACGCTCTCCTTGCTGTACCTGAACCCTCGGGAGGAACCTAGTAGGTACAGTGTGACAGTTTATTGAGTGCGTGCGCGCCAACAACATCCATCCACTCGGTGACATCACACTGTCCCCGTCTCCCACCAGGCAAGACAAGGGGCGGCCCGCGGCTTCCCTCGGGGTGGAAAGGGGGCCCCGCAGCGGGCCCGAGGGGGACGGCCTGGCCACCACCGGCTGCTTTGCCGTCACTTTGTCTTCGGGGCTGGGGGGCGGCCGTTGCTTCGGCAAAACAGAGCTGGGTAGTAATTTACTTTGTAAGTCAAGACCAAATGCGGGAGCGTGGGAGGTGGGGGTGCCGCTTTGAGTGGAAGTGGCCGAGGACCCCTCGGCATCGTACGAGCGAACGCTCTGCAAGGGGGCTTCGGGGGCTCGGCTATGGAAGTGCGGACCGTGGCGGGGACGTCCCCGGGGGGCGGGCGGGGGGTGGGGGGTTGGTGGGCTACAGCAGACGGCACACCGGTTGAAAGAAAAGAAAAACTAAAATGAACCTCAATTGCAATCAAAGGAAGCGTCGAGCCCTTGTCGCCTTTCATCATTTCCAAGCGACTGGAGATGAGGTTTTGCCAACACAGCGCGCGCCGCGGTGCCCGCGGGTCCTCCGCGCGCTGGCACCCGGTGCGTCCCGTCCCCGTCCCCGCGCTCGACGCGCCGGAGACCCGGGTCCTCCGCCCCGCACCCCTCGCCTCCCCGGCCGCAACCTCTGCCTAGCACGGGTGTTCGGGAGCCAGCAGGCACACGAGAGGCGCCAAGGGCCTGACGCTTGCTTGGATTTAAAATCAAGGTCTCGTTCCAATGGAAAACACCTAGTAAAGCATCCCAAAGGACACCTGAAGATACCATCTATGCGTCTGAGGCAATCATTGGAGCTGCATGTGTCGCAAAGCTCAGTACTGCACTGGGGCCCCCGCCCGTGTGCTCGGAACACGTGTTTGTGCTTTGGCGAGGAGCCTCGGCTCGCTCGCGAGAGAGAGGTACGGTGGCCCGAGCGAAGCTCGCCTGGCACGCCAGCCGGCCCGGGGTGTGTTCGGAGCCAGTGCTAGGCAGCTGCACGCCCACTACTCATCTGCTTGATCTCGAGTTAACGTGTTTGAGAGTGAGATCTCCTAGAGTAAACAGAGTTGTGAGCTTGTGCTTTGTCCGAGGGGGGGCTAACGATGCGATATGCAGCTTCAGTTATGAGGAGACATTGGAACATTCTCTATGTAAACAAACAATTAGCCTGTTAAGAAATATGTTCCCAATGTTGGCCTTTGAAATGTTCTTAATGGAGACAGTAGGAAATGATTTTTCAAGATGATTATTCTACTACAGATTCAGTTGCTTTACAACTGAGGCCAGTAACGGCCTGAAGTTTTAGGTCCAATGAGTTTTTGAGACATATTTCTTTTTTTTTTTTTTTTTAAACCCCACAGTGAAGCCTTAAGTCTACTGCACTCGTCCGTGTAAGGTAGCTTAAGTTGGTATCTTTATAGGTATCTTCAGCTGCTCACTTACGTGAAGGGCTACAGTGCCTGATTAGGGTGTGAAATGAACACTCTTCTTCTGTTTCCAAGCAGATGAGCAAAGAAATAAAAATATATATATATAAAAATGTAATATATAAAAACTGGCAGTGATGGAAAAAAATAAAAATGAGACACTACACATGAATGTAATCTAATAGTCAGTTATGCTCGAGGAGCCCTCGGGTCTGTGGTAAGAGATCTGAAACCCTGGCGGGGCAGGCGGCCGCCAGTGCCCCCTGGACGGAAGGACTAGCCGACCCCTTCGCTCTCAACCGAACCGGAATGTGCGACTATGCTGTAGGACGGGGGCTCCCTTGGTGAGGAAAGGCGGGTTTGGAAGAATCGAGAGGGTCTGTTTTGGCGAACTAAATAAGCTTGCGTAAGAATCTCGAGGCACAACCCCCAGGGAAGGGCGGAGACAAAAAAAGATACAAAAATACCAGCACAAGGACTGTGGCAGGCCGTACGTGGCAGAGCGGGACACAAGTCAAAACTGCTGGGGGCGTGTGCTTACCCGTTTGGCCTTGGAGCGCGGCGGTGCGTCTCGGGAGTAGTGACAGGGCGCGTCAGAAAGGTAGACCTCCACGTCGTCAGGCACTTCCTCCAGGAAGTTGGAAGGGACAAGGCCTTTCTGCCCATTAAGTTCCCCCTGGAAGCACAGAAGAACGAGTTACCCTGTTTTTCCGGAACCCGACTTCCTACTCCAGCCGCGGGAGGGAAGCTTCGAGCCGCGTGGCCTGCTGGGTCTGTTCTGGTTCAACAGCGGAGGAACTTCCAAAGGGACCCCGGTGTGTCCAAACCCACCCTGCTCACGGGAACAGCCTCACGACACGCCGACCGAGCTCCCCGGGGTCTGCGTCTGGCCGGTCTGGGCTGACGCTGAGGCACCTGTGTCTCAGGCAAGGGGCCCGGGGCCACTCCTGGGCACCACGGGCTGGGATGCCCTCACGGAGCGGCCGTCGACCCCGGCTGCCCTCAGAATCCCTACGGAGCCTTGAAAAACACCATCTGTGCGGCACGCGGGTCCAGACGGACCGAACCCATCCGGGGCGATGTGACGTGAGGGCAAGACGGGGAGCTACTGATCCGTCCGCACACGTCATCTCTCTAAAAATCCAAACAACGTGTGCAAATGAAAGCACCTGCTGACCCCTCCTCGGACGATACTGCTTCCCTTCCAGAACGTTCTCTCCTTTCCATATCTACACAGGTCGCCATCCACGGGACATCTGTACCCAGCAGGTCACAGCCACCTAATGGCTTCTTCCCCACCACCCCCAACACAAACCTGCCCCCGCGGTGCCCAGAACCAAGTCCCAAACTGGTGACCCCCGGTGTGCATGGGAATCTGCGTCCCTCTTCACAAGTCTAGGAAACGGCGGCATGGGACGGGCAGCCGACTCCCTCAGAACCAGAAACCGCGCCCAAGGACACGGCCAACAGCGTGAAAAGGGAACCTACGGGATGGGAGGGTACCTGCAAGCCATTTATCTAGGAAGCAGTTAACGTCCAGGACGCATCAAGCGCTCTCAACACCACAACAAGAGACCGATTAAAAAACGCACGGGCGCCTGGGGGGCTCCGTCTGTTAAGCAACCGACTCTTGATTTCAGCTGACGTCATGATCTCACAGTGTGGGGGTTCAAGCCCCACTTCAGGCTCTGCACTGACGGCACGGAGCCTGCCCGGGATTCTCTGTCTCCCTCTCTCCCTCCTCCTCCCCTGCCTACGCTTTCTCAAAATTAATACACGTTTTTAAAAACGGACAAAGGACTTGCATAGACACTTCCCCTGAGAAAAGACACATAAATGGCCACCAAGCACATGAGAAGATGCTCAACATCGACCGACATGAACGTCTTAGAGAAACGTAAGTCAAAATCCCAGGATACCACCTGACATCCGTTAAATGGACAGGACAGAAAACAAAATCAATTAAAGAAAAAAACGACCAGAAAATAGTGTTGCCGAAAACACGGACAAGCCAGAACCCTCGTGCGTTTGCTGGTGGGGACGTGGAACGGAGTGGCTGCCGGGGGCAAAACCGTCCAGCAGCCCCAGTTGAACGCAGAAGCACCACCCGACCCAGCGATTCCACTCCTGGGCCCAGACCCCCGAGAGCTGGAAGCAGGGTCCAAGGGACGTGTCCGTGCAGCACGCTCACGACTGTGTACTTCACGGGAGCCATGTGCCCCTGACGGGGGTGAACGGGGAGCCAACCCGTGTCCCCACCGCGGAGCAGCACTCGGGGGCGGACACGTGCTACGACGCGGACGGCCCCGCGGGACTCGTGCCTGGTGAAGGCGGGCGGAACAGAATTCACGCGGTGACCGCATTTCCACGAGGCCCCGACAGCAGGCGGGTCCACGCGGACGGAGGGCAGACGGGGGGCCGGGACCAGGGGTCGGGGGGTGGGGGAGGGTAAAGGCTAACTGTGTTCAGTGGCGACAGAGTCTCGGGTTTGCGGGACAGCGACCGTGTGGCGTCTGCGTCACGCCGGGAACGTATCCACCACCACTGAATGGCACGCCTGACGACGAGGACGGCCAATTGTACGTTTTTGTGATTAAAAATAAAACTTAATTAAGCAAGAGAGGCGGCCCCAGGTACCTCCCACGTCTCCCCTGCAAGAACTCTCGCTGGGCTCGGGACACACGTGCCCGGGGGCACCTGCCCTGGCTGCGACCCTGGAGACCCCTCTCCCCTTTCTGGCGACCCCCCAATCCTCCTTCCTGAGGCCTCAGCTAACTTTCCTCAGCGTCCCTTAGACTCTCTCTAGGACACGTGCCCCCGGGCCTCTGCTCACATCGAGGGTCCCCAGTCACATCTCCACGCGGGCACTCAACCGTCTCCGCGGCCCAGACGTCTCTCAGGAAACCCGGCCCCACCAGACTCCCCGGCAGCATCAGAAAACTCGGCTCCTTCGGGTGAGGCCGCGGGCGGCTCGCATCTGGGGGACGTGGGACCATGTCCCGTGTCCCGTGGGAACGCACAGCCTCACGCTCAGCTCCCTGGTGGTGCCGTGTTCACCTCAGGCAGGCCTGCGGCTCCCCGACCCAGGACGGCCCTGTGCACGCTGGCGTCCAGGCGGACCCCTGCTCCGGGCCTCCCACAGGCCGTCTTAGGAACGCACGCGTCGGAAATGCTCACGACCCCCTCATGGTCGCCCTCTCTGCTATGTGCTGCTGCATCTGACCTTCTGGTGGCCACTAGAATCTTCCAGGATCAACGGCACGGAGGCCGCTCCGTCTTGGAGAGGGTCAGATGTCCTCCAGCTCGCTATTTGCCAAAGCACGTTTTTCTCTCCACCGTGTCCTTATGCCCGTGTTCCCAAGGGCACCCATCACCTGAGGCAGAATCTGGGGGTCCTCCCCGGATGACACTCTTACCCCAACTAATGGCCTGAGCTCTGGGTGATACAGACGCCAGCTTCTGTCCACTTTCCTCCGTCTTTTGGCCCAGCCCGCAGCCTGTGCCCTGGCCTCTGGGGCCCCCACCGCCCTTCAACCACCTGCAGGACAGGAAGCCTGGCACTGTCCCACTCACAGACCCTTTAGAGTCTCATCCAGAAGAAATGGGACAAAGCGTGAGAGGCCTCACTAATCAGGACCTGCACGAAGTGAGGACCCTTGAGTCCCACGTGCCTGAAGCCGTGAACTCGTTGGACTCAAAGAGAAACCTGCCTCACAAAGGACTTGATGGTTTCCCAACTATTCTGATAAAATAAAGGGGGTGGTGGGGAGGCTGGTGCAAGATGGGGGCCCTGTCCCCAAGCCACCACTGCACCAGGCCCCCCGCAGTCCTGCCAGCTCCGTGGGCTCGGAGGGCAGCTCTCACAGGAGGCGCCCAGCGCAGAAACACTAAGATCAGCCTGTCGGTGGGCATTCTTAATAAAGTAATCGTAATAAAACTCTTTTCCTCAGCAAATGCCAGGAGCCATACCCCCAGGAGCACCAAGGGGGGGAGGCCGGGCCCCCAAGGCTACTGGGTGGAGACCCAGAGCCCGGGCCAACGCTGCCAACAGCCATCAGCCCAGAGGACGGTCGGGGAGGAGTTCTACATTCTGTCGGTGTGAAATCATTAAGTTTGCTCACTCGTATTTCTTTCTTCTCCTGTATGAAAACACATTTGTTACCTTACAAATAATCAGAAAGTTAACTTGTTTGGTATGTGTCTGGATGGAAGAAAATCTTAAATACAAGAATGTGGGAGGGCGCCTGGGCGGCTCAGTCGGTTGAGCGTCCAACTCTTGGTTTCAGCTCAGGTCACGAGCTCACGGTTCGTGGGTTCAAGCCCCGCATCGGGCTCTGTGCTGGGAGCGCGGAGCCTGCTTGGGATTCTCTCTCTCCCTCTCTCTCTCTCTCCCTCTGCCCCTCCCCGCTGCTCTCTCTTTCTCTCTCTCAAAATAAATAAAGTTTAAAAGACAAAGACCGCGAATACATGTGTCGTGTTTACGGCTTACACACGTGGGAACTACCCCTCACAGAGGGGAAGGGGCGGTGCGGCACACAGCACGGCCTTTCTGCATCAGGCGGGACCCCGCGGAAGGGACACGGGGCAGGCGGGCCTCTCGGGGAGCCGAGCACACAGCAAGCACTAACTTCAGGGGCGAGAGTATCGATCGCGAGGCGGTGCCTCCTGGGGGCTCCGGAAACTTACGTAATAGAAGCCATCTTCATCGATTTCACCGAACACGGTAATAATGTCTCCCGTGCAAAACGTAAGCTCCGCCTGTAGAGACGAACATCAAGTTAGTGACACTGGGCCGCACAAACCAGTAGAGTTTTTGTTTTTTCTAGGTTCTTCACCATTGCCCTACTGGCTTCTTTCTTCTCGTTATTTTGGTGTGGAGCCACTCCCTCAGTCGTCGGGGAAGAAACGCAGGAGGCCGCTGAGCGCCTGTAAGCACAGCTCAACGTGAGGCCCCCCGAAACGAAAAGCGCCCCGGCGCTGGGTCTGAGGCCACAACTCAAGACCGCTGCTGGGCTCCCCCGGTCGCCGTTCTTTGAAAGTAGCCAAATAGTTAACTGGAAAAACCCTGATCTCAAGGGAGACGTTCTCTGCAGACTGGGGACCGTTACATAAATTACCGCACCCCCCCCCCCCCCCACTGAGCGCCAAAACAATCTTGACTCAGTTCTTAAATGCCACTCCGCTCAGTGCCAGGCAGTGGTGGAGGGCGTGAGAAAACAGGAGCACGTGAATGCAGTTTATCTCCGGACCTGGAAACGGGGGAGGGAGGCGCGCATCTAAGCGCCACCAGGCCTGGCGCACGAATCAATCTGCACAGAAGTGCCTGGTGAGTCAGTCGCACTCCACGTCTGCACCATGAGCTGGGGGTGGGTCCCCTTCCGAGTCCCGGTGCTTCGTGGCCACGCTGGCCCAGGCCACGTGCAGAGAGGACACCGGGCCTGTCCCTCGGCTTCTTGCATGTCGGGGCGGGGGGGGGGGGCGGCGGGAGGGGGGACGTACTGCTCTGCTTTCCCTCGGGCTTTATTTCCCTCGTCAAGACGACCCTCCGGGGCCACCCCCAGCAGACCAGGATCACAGCTGCTCTGCCCGGAGTATCCCAGATGGGGACCTCCCAGCCACAGCAGTGACCTTGGTCAGCACCTGCCGTGCTCTGTCTCCTCCCTCCTGACTCCCTAACGCCATTCACCGCTCTGGTAGCGCCCCCTGTGGACGGTTCCAGTGATGGCGGGAGGCCAGATCCCGGTTTCCCGGGGCAGCACCGCAGTGAAACCGCGCTCCGGGTACCTCGACATCGATGTTCGGTGAGCTTTCCCTGGGGTCGTAGTCATACAGGGCCACCACCCTCCGAGTCGCCCCCGGGTGCCGGCCGCCTCTTCGGCTTCTCTCTGTTTACACACAAGAAGAAAGCTGTCGTGTGGTTATTTCAAAAGGAGAGGTGCCCCCTCCCTTGCCCCAAGCAGCACAGCAGGCTGCACTTGGCCGCTGGGACCAGACCCGCACCCTCTCAAGGGGGCCAGTCGCCCTGGGCTGCATGTTCTAGTATCTCTGCTCGGGCACAGCCCTCCCACCCCCAACCCCCAACATACACACACACAGTGACAAGGACACTTTCCTTTCCCTGGTGTGTCCATCAGGCCAGGAGACCGGTGAAGCCGAGATTCTCCGGAATAATAAATCTAAACGATTTAGAACGTTACTCCTGAAGGAAGTTGGCATTTGTGCATTTCTTCCAAACACAGCCACTCTGCGCCTAGAATTGGTTTCTGGAATTCGTACAAATGAAAACCATGGAAGGCAGGTATTTTGAAAGCACCTAAAGTTGGTTCTGTGCCCTGTCAATGGTTTTTAGCTGGCACAGGGCCCGGCTGTGCAAAGGTCCAGAGATCACCCACACCTTGGCTCCTGCCCAAGAGGCACTGCTTAATTTAGAGAAAGCAGGGCACCATTGTAGGGCCTGTGCACATGCTTCCTTGAAACAGAGAGGAGAGTTATTCCAGGGATCGATTAGAGCACTCCCGGGCTTGTTAGTTTTCCAGGGCAAGTTGCAAGTATGAATTCCTGCAGGTGGCAGTAACAATGAAATTCACCCTTTCCGGCATATGCTGGGTAAGCTTTGAGGAGCTCACACGGTCCTATAACCACAGCTGGCAGCAATCAAGGTGGACAGTTCTGTCACCCCCTAAAATCGCCAGGTGCTTCTCTGATGTCACCTCCAGCCCCAGGTAACCACCCGTCTGCTTTCTGTCCCGAGACTTTTACCTTTCCAGAACGGCATTTAAGTGGAATCATCCCAGATATAGTTTTTTTAGAAAGTGGCTTCTTTCATGGGGACAATGCACCTGAGACCCACTCGTGTGACCGCGTGTATCAGCAGTCCTACTCTCCCGCGCGAGGAGCAGCCCCCGTGTGGACGCATCAGTTACCCGATCCGCCTACCAGGGGAAAGGCACCTGAGTGTCCCGCTATGGGTGGTGCCCAGGCAAGCCCCCTGTGAACACCCTGTGCAGGATTTGAGTGGGAAGTTCTATTCCTGTGGGGCGAGCACTCAGCGGGGGAGCGGGGGGACTGTGCCGGAAGTGTGTCTAGCCTCGGAAGGACCTGCACACTGACTGCAGAGATGCCCCACGCGGGTTCACCTCCGGCGGACGGTGTGCTGTCTCCACGTCCCTCCCATGCATGGTGTGCCCCCGTGGCTGTAGCCGTGGGTGAGTCCTGGCCCCATGCCATGCCTTTAATTTGCATTTCACTGATCACGTGAAGCATCTTTCCACATGCTTGTTTCCATGTGTCCTCCTTGGTGAAGGATCTCTTCAATCTTTTTTCTTTTATTTATTTATTTTGGGAGAAACCAGGACAGAGAGTGAGCAGAGGAGGGACAGAGAGAGACGGGGGGGGGGGGGGGACACAGAATCCAAAAGAGGCTCCAGGCTCTGAGCTGTCAGCTCAGAGCTCGACGCGGGGCTCAAACTCACAGACTGTGAGATCGTGACCTGAGCCGAAACCAAAAGCTGGACACTTAACCGACTGAGCCCCCCAGATCTCTTCAATTTTTTGTCCCCATTGTTATTGGTCATTTGCTTTCCCGTTGTTGAGTTTTGAAAGCTTGTTATGCGTCCTCTGAATTCAAGTCCCCCTTCAGCTGGGTCACGTGCAAACCTTTTCCCCCAGCCTGCGGCCTCTCTCTTCCTTCTCTTCACGGTGTCTTTCTCAGCCCAGAACGACTCGATTTCCATGAAGTCCAACATCAGAATCTTCCTCTTCCGTGGCATGGTTTTAGTGTCACATCAAAGACAGTGCTGCCTGACCACCACCAAGTTTTTCCATGTTTTCTTCTAGAACTTTCACGGTCTCAGTTTTTATATTTGAGACCGTGTTCAGTTTTAAATTAATTCTTCTGGTTTGGTGGGCGTATGGCCCGAGCTTCATTTCCCCACCGAATCCAGCACCTGTTATGGAAAAGACTGTCCTTCCCCATTGAACAGCCTCTTGACCGTGGATGAGAATCCGTGGACGGTGTTATGTGTTGGTCCGTTTTGTGGACTCTGTTCCGTTCCATTGATCTGTGTGCCTGTGTGTCCTCCGATTCCACCCTGTCTGGATTCGTCTCCCTGTATGGTCTTACAATCCCGTTAACGTCCGCTCTTCTTTTAAATCTGCTTGGGCAACAATAGTTCCTTTGCCTTTTCAGACACGTTTTTGGCTTAGCGTATCGATTCCAAATAAATCCCTGCCCAGACGTTGACTGGGGTTGTGTTGCATCCACAGGACAGTCTGGGGATGCGGGAGGTCTCGCCGCCCCAAGTCCGGGAACACGGCGCCTCCATGCACTTGGGGATCTTTAGCACACAGATCCCGCACCCATCTCGTTAGACTCACCCCTCCCCCTTTCGTGTCTCTGTTGCGTTACCGTAAATAGTATTACTTCTTAAATTTCCATTTCAAAATTTTCACTGCTAACATTTGGAAAGAAAACTGCTTTTGCATCCAGTGACCTTGCTAATAAACTCACTAGTTAATTCACGGGATCCTTTGAGATTTTCTAGATTTTCAGGTCACCTGTGAGTAGAAAACGTTGAACATCTTCTTTACCAGTCCGTACACCGTTCCCTCCTGTCTCCCCGCGCGTGGTGCCCGAAAGGGACTGAGAGGCAGACACCGTCGTCCAGCCTCAGCCGTGGGAGGGGCGTACTCAGTCCGTAGCAACTAGGTACTTCCTAGTGCTAGAAACGCACGTGGTATCTCAGTCTGGTTCCTTCAAAAGTCATGTTTAGGAAAACAGAATAAAATAGACATTTAATCTAACCGATCACATGGATCGAGCTGGTTTCTGGCAGAGCGCTTGTTGGCTTTCCGGTCCGCGGCATACGGAGCCCGCTCCCCCTCTGAACCGGGCACGTGTCTCCGGGGACAGAGGCGGCGTGTACTCAGACGGCTTCAGCCTCGTGGACGTGACCCGGGCAGCACATTCACAGGAGGCCTCGACTATCAGATGTGGGTTCTAACTTCAAATGGCGCGTTCGTTCCCACCAAAGAGACTGAAACGCATTTGATGTGATTTTGTGACTGTCCTTAAAAATACGCGTATTCTTTGAGTCGTTCAGTTTTGTCTCTGAAATCTCATTTCGAGCTAAGTTCACCTTATGTTTTGAAGTATTAAAACCTTAAACACGAATGGCATCAAACGGATCTGTCTCCTATTTAGAAAAAGCAAAGGCGCTTCTAATGAGTAGATTTTTCCTGCACGTGGGCAAAATCACAGATCACACACATAATGTTGCTTAGAGTCACTGAAAATAGTCTGCTGTGTGTTCACGGGTGCTCGCGGACTGGCTCGTGATAGGCGGGGCCATCGGGTCCACGTTACAGGTGCAAACCCTTGATGGCTTCTGGAGAAGCAAGGAAGAGCGTGGCAAGACCTCATCAGACTCTGGGACTTCACCACCGACGGGCTGATGTTCGAGGCACGTCACCGACGTCTCAGTCCGTCCGCGCTGCCGGGACAAAACACGGTCACGTCTCACAGCTCTGGAGGCTGGACGTCCGAGACCAAGGCGCCGGCAGATTCGGGGTCTGGTGAGGACCGGCGTCCTGGTTCACAGATGGCCTCTTCTCGCCCTGTCCTCACAGGGTGGACGAGGCAAG
This sequence comes from Herpailurus yagouaroundi, assembly GCF_014898765.1. NCBI lineage: Eukaryota > Metazoa > Chordata > Mammalia > Carnivora > Felidae > Herpailurus > Herpailurus yagouaroundi. The sequence goes on from NW_024412422.1 coordinate 18,634,604, forward strand.
GGACGTCTGCGGAGCGTCTTTCAGAGGGCAGGAATGCCCCTCCGACGGCTGCACGATCGTGACCTCAGCTCCCCCCAGATGCCATCGCCGTGGGGTTCACATCATAACTTAAAATTTTAGGGGGACACGACATCCAGTCAAAAACACCCTCAGAGCGGTAGTCTGTTTTGTAGACGGGACAGACTTTAAGTAAGGCTACGCTTCATCTTCCATTAGAAAATCTTCTGTGTCTGCAGGGATATGTCGAGCACGTACGCCCATAAAGCGTGTAGGACTGTTCCAACCTGGTTTGTAGAGTGGATTTTGCCCCAAAAACTGGATGGTTAACTTTCGGGTTCTCTTGGGACGTTCATTTGATTTTTAATGTTTATTTTCAAGAGAAAGAGAGAGAGATGAGGGTGAGCAGGGGAGGGTGGGAGAGAGAGGGAGACACAGAACCCCAAGCAGGCTCCTGACTCCGAGCTGTCAGTGCAGAGCCCGACACGGGGCCTGAACTCACGAACTGTGAGATCGTGACCTGAGCCGAAGTCGGACCCTCAACCCACTGAGCCACCCAGGCACCCCTCCCCCGTGATGTTTAAACGGCACAGACTGGACCCCGCCCACACGCCTTGGGCGCCCGAGAGCCCGTGGCACGGCTACGGACCGCCGGGGGGGGGGGGGGGCGGGGGGCGGGGGTGAGGGGAGGAACAGCCCAACCAGCAGGTGCAGGGGAACAGGGGCCGGTCTCTTACCTATTTTCTCCACAGGCGTGTTCAGAGGAAGGAACCCTTGCCTCAGAAGTTGGTCCATCATATCCTCGTCGTCGGCTTGGATCTCCGAGACCATGTTGCAGGGAATAAGGCCGAGCCGGGCACAGGTCTCCCCCCGGTAAAAGCCATCGGCGTCTTTGTCCCCATACACCTGGAGCCGGTGTGAAAGGCCAAGGCGGCAGGACTGTGGGTTCACAAGCGCCTCAGCCCTGCCAGCACGTCGTCAGAACACGCTCGAGCGAACGAGACCGCGGTCACCCACGCACGCCCTGCAAAGCCGCGCTCCTGCCCTCGGCCCCCGAGTTCCTGCCCCAGGGTTTGGACCACGTTGCTCTCCCCATCAGCTGGTGGCGGCGGGGCCACAAGTCGGGGCTCTGGCTCCACTCTGTGCGCAGCCTGCGTATCTGAACTCACACAGCGAAAGCCGCGTGCGATGACCCCACCCGCGGAGAGGACGTCTAGACCCCGCGCGGCGGTGTCTCCGCCCGCAGCAAGTGGCTTCCTCCGCCAGACGGTGTGGCGTGTCAGGATTCCAGAAGTTAGGAATCTCATCTAACCCAGAGCTGTTCATCACTCTCTGGGGTCACAGCACCACACTTTAAGGGCGTGTCTTACTGAACACGTATCATAACCACGTTCAAACGCAACTTGGCGTGCCCTCTGGGGAACCCGAACACTTAGGGCTCAAGGGCTCTCTGTTTCCCTCTGCTACTGAGCACCAGGCTTTCTCTCCAGCTCCTACTTCAGACTCACGACGTCCCTCCTCTCTGCTGCTCAGCAGGCTGGATATTGAATGCAACAGAAAAAAGCCAGCCATTGGGACGAACTAAGAAGCTAAGGTATGGTGAGACCGCTCCCCCCTTCCTCGGGTGCCCCCACCAGCCCTGCAGCCCCCAGCCGAGCCCCCACCTTGATGATCTGTCCCCCCCCTCCCCCCAAGTGCCCCACCAGCCCTGCAGCGCCCAACTTGATGATCTGTCCCCCCAGGTGCCCCACCAGTCCTGCGGCCCCCACCTTGATGATCTGTCCCCCTCAGTGCCCCCCCCAGCCCAGTGGCCCCCAGCCAAGCCCCACCTTGATGATCTGTCCCCCCACCAGGTGCCCCACCAGTCCTGCAGCCCCCAGCCGAGCCCCCACCTTGATGATCTGTCCTTCTTTAAAAGGAAGCTCTTCTTCTGCAGCATCCGGATTTGGGGACATGGTGAGGGGGTCATAGTCAAAAAGAGCCACAAAGATTCGGGCTGGGAGCTCTTCTGTACCAGGGTCTGTTTCCGACTCTTCATAGAAGTCTGGAGAAAGGTGGTCTCGCTCACTGTATTCATCTGGGAGCAGGTGGGGACAAAGACAGAATGCTAGGTGATTCCTGCCCACCATGCCCCCCCCCCCCCCCCCCCCCCATTGACTCAGAAATGTGTGCTGTTAATACGAAATATGGCTCAGGGAATAAGGATGGCTGAGACACTGGAACTCGTCTTTGAAAAGAAGTCGTGGACCGACACCAGCGGGTCTGAGTGGCAAGTCGCTGTCATCAAACACCAGTGTGAAGCCCCGCCCCGCGTGACTCCGTGACAGGTGTGTGATGCTGGGCGGCCTCACCAGCCGCAGACCCGAGCGAGGGGTCAGTGGGGACGGACAGGCCATCCGCCACCACGCAGAGCGCCACCCGTGTCCACAGCAGGCAAGGACGGCGCCTTCCTCCCGTGACCGAGACGCATTCGTGTGTGCGTCTGGGGTCATCCGCTGAGCTGTCCGCTCAGCTCTAAATATTTCAGCAGAGGGGCGCCCGGGGGGGCTCAGTCGGCGAAGCGCCGACTTTGGCTCAGGTCACGATCTCCCGGTTCGTGAGCTCGAGCCCCACGTCGGGCTATGGGCTGACCGCTCAGAGCCTGCAGCCGGCTCCCGATTCGGTCTCCCTCTCTCTCTGCCCCTCCCCCACTCACGCTCGGTCTCGGTCTCTCAAAAATGAATAAAACGTTAAAAAAATTAAGTATTTCAGCAGCAACAAATGCATTCTTCACAAAACCCCCCTATCATCCAGCTGCTAAAAATTATTCTTTGAAATCCTACATATTCGCGTATATCAGGTGTCATCGTCGATGTCGCTGTATGCGTCATTGTGGCGGGACCGTGCTCCCACGGCAGCGGGAAGCGAATGGGAAGCGCCACTGAGGCAGAGCGTAGGCGGCTCACACAGCCAGCCAGGCCCCCCGCGACCAGGCCCCCGACGGGAGGACGCCACAGGGACGCAGAAAAGACAGGAGACCAAGTGAAGAACCAAGCCACTCGGTTTCCTTCACCAGAAGGAAAAAAAAAAAAAAATTAGCTGAAAAATAAATCAAAAGCACTTTAGCAGCCGAAAAAGTGGACTTTTAAAGCGCAGTGCACTGCTGACGTTATTTAAGTTGGGGACCCTTTAAGGACGCCTAGATAATCTAGAAATTCAGTGATCTCTCTTCTGCCAAGGAACAAGCTTGTCAACGGGGGGCGTCATTCGTGTCCTAAGTTTTTATTTTGTTTATGGTCAACGGAAAGACCCCAGGCGTTTCCCCCTACTTTTCAACGTTACCTAACTGAAATCGTGGGAAGCTACATAAGCCACCCCGTGGCCTCCGCGGATCTCGGGTGAGCGCGTGCAGGGGGGAGGCGGAGAAAACAGTCAGCAGCACGAAGGCGGCCGGCTTCTACCCGGGCAAGTGGCTGGCGCGCAGAAGGGGCCCGGTGCCCGCGACAGCACAGCCAGCAGCGCCCTGCCCCGGGCAGACAAACGGAGAACGGCCGGGAAGGCAGACTCCCTCCCAGGGGTTCTCGGACGTCTCCGATGGCCAGACGGCGCGAGGGCCGGGGACTAGGTGCACTCCTAGGCGGAGGCTGGCCACGACGGCCATCGTCCTTGAGGGTCTCGAGCCACCCCCGCGGTCTGCACTGGCCCGCACACCCTCGGCAGCTGGCCCGGCTCAGGGACCCCGACGGTGGCCACACTGCCCGAGGCACGGAGGCCAGGGCAGGCATCCGAGGCTGGGTCCCGGCGAAGGCTCCAGCCGGAGTCTCCTGAAACGGGGGGAGACCACGGCAGAACTGCCCACCTGCCCCATGGGCTCTTTCTGGTGGGGCAGGGCGTGGGAGTGTGGGCAGGAGGGGGGCTTCACTGCCTCTTCTTGCAGAGAAGGACTGTGTCCACGTGGAACGTGGCCATGGCCCTGGCCTCCCCAGAGACCGCAGGGAGCGGCCGGGGGTCCGGCCCGAGGAGGAGGAACTCCCTTCCAGCCCTGGTCTGACCTGGTGTGGGCACTCCTCCCTCTCTGTCCTGAGGCTATGACCCCGGGTCACCCTGGCGGGTTCGGGGGGGGGGGGGGTCTCTCCAGGAGGGAGAAAGGGTCTGCACACCATGCGCCTGGACAGGACTCCCGAGTCCAGCCGTGCCGTGCCAACAAGCATCGTCTTGTACGGGTGAGACCCGGCCCTCCCTGCCTGAGACCGGCAGCCTTCACCGGTAACGTCCGCGGTCATTTGTACAGGGAAAGAGGAGTCGCGTGTTAAACATACTTCACGCCATCCCGTTTTCTCCTCGCCGGGAAACCCGTGGAAAAGGCGTCTCTGTTCTAAAGGGCCAAGCTTCATATATTCATTTTCAATTGTTTCTCTCTGCACACAGAGAGCATGTGCTGCATTTCCTCGTTCTGGGAGCTCGGCAGCCAGGACAGCCGAGGAGACGGGACAACCCGGAGAGGCCACCGACTCCCAGAAGGGGGTCCTCGCCAGGAGAAGGGGCAGCCTGCGGGTAAATACAAACGCCAAACAGGACGAAGCCAGAAGCCGGGCCCAGGGAAATCCACGCGGAGTCAGCGGTCCGTGTCCCGAGGGCCCCCTCACGCTGACTGTGAGATCAACACTACAGCCGTAGCTCCCCAACTCTTGTCTTTTTACACCAGGAGGGGCGCTGTTCCCTTCATTTTGGAAAACCCAGATAATACGGAAAGGTACGGTATTTTAACTCAATCGTGAGTGCATTGCTTCTTAAAAATGTGCCGGGGAAACGTACGGCCTGTAGACTTAGGGTCCCCTGGAAAAGACCACAGATGCTTCTGGAGTAGAGCAGACCCCTAAAGTAACAACTGATTATTTGCACAAGAAAAATGGAAGAGGACCTGGGGGGAAAGTCTTCCGGCGCGTCACTGACCACTAGCTCCCGAGGGTCACTGGCGGCTTCCGAGTGCACGACACTTCCGTCCTTTGAGAGTATACTAGGCGTTTCTGTGTGTGTGTGAACGTACCACGTGCGTGACACCGATCGTGCTTTTACGTGGTTTCTTGCGTTGCTACACGGTAAGAAGTCAGGTACAATTAAACCAATAAAACACAAATTTACGCAGCGCTTTTTTGAGTTACGTCATCAAGAGCTTTTGGCGTCGTTAAAATGTTAGCGTTACTCTTCCGCTAACGTCACTAGCGTCTTACTGAGATCAAGACACGCGTGCAGCCCTTTCAATCCTTTACCGTGAGACACAGTCACTCAAAGGCCCACCCCGGGGAGAGCGTCCACTGGCCCGACTCGGACGCACTGATGTTTCCCCTGTGCGCCCCCCCCCCGGCGGTCCACGGCCACGGGCAGACGTTCCCTCCCTGTCCCAGGGGACCGGGGCCAGAGGACACCCCACCCCAGCACCCACAACACGAACGCTCCCACCCCGGGAACAGCAGCGGCTCCGTGACAAGCCTCGCCGCGCTCTTCCACGCATCCAGTCACAGCCCAGTGAAGACCCGGACACCCAGAACGACCGCAGAGAAGAGCAAAGTCTGGGCGTGCGTCTGGCCCAGGCCTGCCTCGTTTCCACAGACGCCCCGTCAGCCCCCCACAAGCCACTCACACGCCAGGAGAACCCCGCCGGGCTCGGAAACGGGTACGGGGGATGACGCGCAGATTACGGGAGAGACCAGCGTCTTCCAAGTCAGACTGCGCATCCGCTTATTTTCCAGTTAACGGAAAAGACCCTATCCCATGAAATTGTTGCCAATAAATAAAAACATCCTAAGGCTGTGAAGGTGGAAGGGGAAACGTTTTTTTCCCTGCTGTCTGGACTTCACAAGGAAGAGAAGTCCAGAAGGAGGACGACACTCAGAGGATCTGTTTTGTGTTAAGACGTCTGTCTGTCTTTCCAGCTCCTGTGACAGAAAGGACAGTCTAGTAAATGTCAGCGGTTTGGCTGCGATTAGAGCCGTGGGTGCGGGCGTCTAGAGGCCCCTAACTTGTCTCCTGGAGCCCTGAATTGCCAGGCCAAGGGGTCTCGTTCTCTTCTACCCGTCCCCAGTCCCGCCTGCTTTGTTTCCCACGTGTGCGTGCGTTTTCACGAAAGGCTGGTTTATTTGGGCTGATGACCCTGGTGGACATCCTCCCATCCCACCGCCCACCACGTCCCCCTGGCCCAGCGGGTCGGTCACGGGGACGAAAATGACGGATGTCAGCAAGACTGGCTCAATCCCAAAAAGGAATGGAAAGAACGGACACGGGGTGCCAGACGGGGACTCGCGAGCAGGGAGGTGACAGGATGGGGGAGGGCGGCACGTGCTCCGAGGACACGTTTGGGCCTCCTGGCGTTTCTGTCGCTTTGGGTCCCGGCTGCCAAAGCGTGTTGTGCATGCGGACAACTCTCCGTCACTCGGGGCTTATTTCTGTGTTTGGAGACTGGCCGCCATCCCCGCTCCCGTGCCGCTCTGACCGCGCGCGTGTCCCGGGAGCACGAGCAGGGACGTGGGAGGCAGCGCACTGCGATCTCTCCGGGGCTCATGCCGTCCGGCCGCTCCGGGAAAACATAACTAAAGATCGGCAGGGAGAAGACAGACCTAAGAAGCCAATACGGTACTTGGTTTTATCTATCCCGTGCTTTCTGCCTTCTTTTTGCCATAAGCAACGGAGAGTTTTCTGCGTGTGGTTGAAATGCTATTTCTCGTAAGTTTTTAAACGTGTTTAGATCAAGGGCTAAGCAGGCATGTGCTCTGTGCTCGGAAGAAAGAGAAAGGTGTCAAGCAGACCCACTAACCGATGGATGGGACCATCACTGGCCGCGACCTCTGAGGGCCAGCACTGCCGTGGGGGAACCTCCGGCCCGCGTGATCCGCCCTGTCGGCCCGTCCTGCAGACACCGGGTTTCCTAAAATCTAAAGACAAAACAACGGAGTCATAAGTCTTGCCAGCCTTGGGGGACACAAGAACTAAGTCAGCCAAATCAAGTCAACTTAGAAGCGGAAGCTCTAAAGGCAACTAAACTTAGCTTTTAACTGAAAGGTTAGCTGAATAACCTGGAAGAGAAACAGGTTGCTCACCCCAGGCGCCCCGTCTTCCAGACCAGAGTCCCTTTGCGACACACTCACGGGGGTGGGGGCAAGAGGGGACTCCTCGGGAGGCACTGTTTCCTGCGGCTACTGCTGCGGAAGCCGGAATCTTGGAACCAAAGCGAGAGGGGCTGACACAGGCACCTGATGCCTCTGGCACCTCTGACCACCCACGACCCTTGACCCTTGCCTGGTCCCAGAACCGCCCACCGCCGGCAGCGATCACGGAGGCGGGGAGATGACTGCATTTCCAAACATCCCGCCTGGACCGCGCTGTACGTGAGGTTACCAAAAACTCAAAGACAGAAGTTTCTGCGCATTATCGGCTGTGAAACTCACGGCAACGTCCTGGCCCTAATCCGAAGGCGCCAATCAATTTTCAGGGCTGACTCGGATGGTTCTCCTTTATGGACGGGTTCACTCCTAATTTGCACTAAAGGTCAGAATCATACGAGAGAGTCACAGCGAAACCTCCAGCTCACTGCGAAGTAATCTGAGTCGGGAAGTTCTCAGGGACACGGGGCATGAACGGTGGTGAGGGAGTCCCAGGAATTAGGCGGCTTGTGACAAGCAGGGGCAGGTAGTGGGGGGCTGCAGGTGGCAGGTGACTCAGCGGGGTACGGATCGGCGCCCTCTGGTGGACACACCGCGACTGCACGGGCTCAGACCGGAGGCCTGGCGCCCGGCCGCGTCTCGCCCTTGTTTTCATGGAAAAGTTCAGCGTGACAGGAGCAGATGTGCTGAAAAGGGGGCACAATATAGACATGAACGAAGCCTTGAATGAGCCCCTACTCTCCACAGCCCGCTTGCAAGCCTGGAACACAAGGCAGGGGGTGCGTCTACAGCAGATGATGGAAAACCCATTCTGAAAACTGGACACAGGCAAGAAAGGGAAAGGAAACAAAACAAAAACAAAACCACTTTGGAAACAGTATATAGAAATGGATCTCTTCGATAACTGCTTTTTTTTTCCCCCCAGTTATGGATAAAGACCAAAACACAACACCAACCAAACACCAAAAGCATCAGTAAGGACCGCCGGTGGTGGTCACCAACAGGTCCCTGGGGTTCGTTTTGGAAAAAAAAAAAAAAAAAAAGTGTTGCCAAACTTTTGGATAATCACAGTTCAGCTAACCCTTAATTAAAATTTAGATTCAGTTGCCCTTGAATTAAAGCAGCCATAATCATCGCTGATTCTGTGGGGTGGGGGTGGGGGTGGGGGTGGGGGAGGGGGTCAGTATTCGACAGCAAAGTAAAGGGATCGTCAGCGTGGGCAAAGATCAGGAAGCAATGGGACGGAAATCAAAATGCATGGAAACCAAAGCCAGCCAGCAGAGGGGCTCCCCAGGGATGGCTACCAAAATAAATCGACCGGGGGAGAGAATGGAAATGGATTGGCCTGGCAAGCGGACGTGAGCAGGAAGCGTACTTCACACACCAAGGGGCCTTCTGCGGGCCCGGGACGCGGCTGTGCCTGGCGGCCAGTGGCCCTACTGTCGGGCACTTTTACGCTTTTCTTGCAGACATCCCGCGAGCCTTGGCGAGCCAGGGGCTCCTCCCAGCCAGACCTCCTGGGGGTGGCTCTCTCTGGGCTCGGGGGGGCGCCATCGCTCCTGAGGGCGTCACCGGGGACCGCTTGCTCCCCAAAGTCCTCCTCGATGCTGCTCTGCCGGGTCAGCGTCCGTCGCCGGGCCAGCAGAGGCCTCAGGCTCCTCCTGCAGCGACAGTGCCCGGGGCCTGGGCTGCACTTGGCCGTGTTCCGGAAGCTGAAGTGCAGCTCCTCCTCGTCGCTCCCACAGTCCAGGCCACTGTCCGGGCTCCTGCTGGCCGAGCGGCCGAACCGGCAGCCTCTGTCTTCCGGCACGAAGTCCTCGGCGTGGGGGCCGACCCCGGGGCCCCTGGGTTTTGCTGGGAGCCAGGACGCCGGGGGGGCCTCGTCCCCGCTGCGGGCGCGGGCCCTGGCCCTGGCGGAGTACCCTAAGCCCTGCTTGTGCAAGAACCACAGCTGCTCCCCGTCCTCAGCTACTTCGGGGATACTGAACAGCCCCTTACTGTGGTAGGTCTGCTGGGGGTGGTCGGGGCGCTCCGGGAAGACCCCTTCAGTGCGGCTACTCTGAAAGCACTCCTTAAAGGGTGGTGTGTTAACGCGGGGTGTGACCGAAGTGACATGGGGGGAGGAAAGAAAATAGACAGGATTAGTCTCAGACGCAGTGAGGGGCAAGCAGGCGTGCACTCGGGGGCGAAAGGCATGCTCTGGCCCGGTTCTGGAATGAGAACAGAAGGTTAACGGACGGTGCCTGGAGCGGGGCCGGCGGGAGGCGCGCTCTGAGTGGAGTGGAGGCCGCAAGTGTGGGGGGCGGTGGGCGAACAGCCGGAGGCCTGGGCGGGTCTGAACTCGGAAGTGGCAGTCGGTGCGGGGAGGCGGTCCCCACGGCGCCCCCCCTCCTCTACCCCCCTCCGCTGCAGCTAAACGCCTGTGGGACGGCGGGGCCTCGGCCCTTGGGCGCATCCTGGCTGGGGCAGTGTGGCTGCACAGCCCTGTTCCGCCAGTGTCTGCAGAGGACCTGGTGGGCCTGGCCGTCTGGATCCTGGCCCCTGGCGCGGGGAGCCGCGTTCCGCCGCCCCCCCCCCCCGCCCCAGTCTCAGGCCCAGCCTGCCTGCACAGCGCCACCCAGGAAGCTGCCCCACGCTGGAGGTGACCTGGCCACTGCGAGCCCACAGGTCACACAGATTTCTGTCCTCAGGGGCATCCCCAAGCCCATCCTCCACACCCACTGAGCCCACCCAGACAGCTTCTCCTTCCGGAGGCCCTCCCTGCCCCTGCAGGCAAGGCCTTTCCTCCGGGACCCCCACCTGGGGCTCCACAAGCTGGGGGCCCTGGCGCATTTCCCCGGCACTGTGGCTGGAGCTCACTGCTTGCAGGGAGGGCCTGGGCAGCGCGCCCTTGCCCTGGACCCAACCTCTCCCCTTTGCTGACCTGACGCCAGAGTCTGTTTGGGAGCAGGAGAAAGGGGTCTAACCGGGGCTTCCAAAGCGAGGCTGCCGTGGGGGAAGCTGGCCCAGCCACAGGGAACTGTGCCGAGGTGGGAAGCAGAGCCCCACCATGCCAGACTTGGTGGGACTTTCTACAGAACTGCAAGTCCACACCAGCCCGTGAAATCTCCTGATTTAAAAACCTGTAAGAGTGCCGTGGGCACAACAAAGTAAGTGAGCCTGTGGCCGCCACAGGCCAGCTCTGCCCTCTGCCAGCTAGCTCCCAGGC
>NW_024412422.1:18645044-18653692 GCF_014898765.1 Herpailurus yagouaroundi
CCCCCCCCCCCCCACTGGGCCATCAGTTTCCTAGGAACTTGTCGCTCTCCAAGCCTCCCTCTGCTTCTTTACTAAACTCTTTGCAGAAAGTGCCATCTCAGGGGCTTTCTCCATCCAAAGGAGAAGCATCCTGGAAAAACGGATACAGGCTTCGCCCAGCCCAGCCACAGACACCTGCAGGCAGCTCTGGGGCCAAGCAGGGGGAGTCTCGTGGGGAGAGTCTGGGGGGAGTCAGGCTGGAGCAGGGGGCAGCCTGGGGCCTGCCTCCCTCAAGGAAGGCTGCTGTGAGTCCGCTGGCCAGCGTTGCCTTGGGAGCTGGCAAGAGGCTCGGGGGGAGCCACCAGGACCGCCGGGAGCTGCAACCATGCAGGATTTGCATGCGCATCTGGCATGTTCTTTGGTGACAGAGGATCTCCAAGACTCTGCCGGGGGCCTTTGCTGGGAGAACATCTGAGTCTTGTCTATGCAAGCGGGCACTGAGCTGGCAGCCAGCACCGGATGTTGCCTTCTATCCACTACTCAAAATGCCTGGCTGCGTGTCCTAGAGGAGTTCGGTGGTGGGGTGTGCTATCCCCCAGCAGAACGTTCCTCTCCGTGGCCTTTTCCAATTGCAAACCCCACAGGGGTCCCAGCAGCCGGGCGGCCCTTTATCTCCCCCGGGGTTGGGAACGGCCGCACTGCTGGCTCGGCCTGGCGCAGGGCCTGGTGCAGAGGCGGGCGGCTCATGCCCCGCGACGCGGTCAGGGCACGGGGACGCGCACGGGGACAGGCCTCCTCCTGGGCTCTCCGGAGGCCTCAAGCTCATGTTCCGCGAAGGTGACCCCCATCCAGCCTGTCACTGGCGGCCGCACTGGAGGTGGGAGCCAAGGACGCGGGGCTCTGGGGGGTCTGAGAAGGGGCCTGTGTGCGGAGCCCGTGTGGCCCCTGCTGCCCCGCCCTCCTCTGGCCGCCGTGCCCCGTGGAGCCTCACGCTCCCCAGCTTCCTCCTTTCCCGGAAAATCTGCAAAACCTCCGCTGGCTCTGCTCATCCCCAGCCCTTGTCTGACTCAGACACCTGTGTCCCGGCTGCTGGCTCTGCGGTCAGCACTCAGGGCCGGGCCGGGCGTCTTCCCTGTGCTGCTTTCCTATCCCACTCCATCCCCCGTACCGAGTCGTGCACCCCCAGGGGTGAAACATGCTCTGGAGCTCCTCCTCCCGGGCTTTTGGGGCGAGCCTGGGACAGGAGACCGGAGGAGTGCCTGAACACGAGCTCAGCACCAAGGAAGAAGCCGATCGAAACGGCAGGGCGCGGCCCCGGCGGAGGGACAGGGAAAGGGGGCCCCAGGCCGCGCGGAGGGAGCCGGTGACCCGGGCCACTGACCTTGAGGGCGTTGTGGGATGTGCCGCCAGGCCGCCTCCTAACCCCGTCCTCCAGCTGCGTCTCGGAGCAGAGCTCCTCCTCGTCCTCCTCCATGATGTCGGACAGGTCGGAGCCCCGGCTACTCTCCGTGTGGTACTCGTCTCCGTGGCAGCAGTGCGGCTGGGGGCCGAGAGCAGGGGACACCATGGGGCCCCCGGAATCGGGGCCCCCGGGCTGTGCTGCCACCCTTTCCCTGCCCTGCAGCCTTGGGAGCCCCTGACTCGTGCGTGTGCGTGCGCGTGTGTGTGCATATGCACGTGTGCGTGTGCACATGTGCGTGTGGCTCCCGTCAGCAGTGACAAGGGCCTGCACGTGTCCATCCCATCAAGCGCAGGGAGCCAGGAGGGCAGGGAGACGGCCCGGGGCTGCCCGCTCGGAGCCCCGTGGGAACAGGCGCAGACCCTTGCCGGCTCAGGCGGCCACAGGGCTAGGGCACACGGTGCGTGCAGGGCGGAGGGCGGTGGGAAGCAGGCGTGTACGCACCATATAAAGGCACTGAAGGCTCTTACAAATATCATGTGGTCTAATACGCGCACCGTGGGGCGTCTGGAGAACAGCCCAGCCTGGGCAGGCAGTGGACTCCCCCGCCATGGGCTGTGTTCACCCTGCGCCCAGCTTGGGGGCCGTGTGAACGGTTTCACAGGAAAGCCTCCTTGTGGGTTTGGTAACATGCAAACAGAAACACAAAGAGCCCGGCCAGGAGCTCAGCTGCAGTTCAGTGCCACGTCCTCACTCACGGAGTGTCCGTCACCGACACCCCCAGCACTGACAGGAAAACAGACTGCAACCCCCCGAAACTGAACGCCCTGACGAGCTCAGATTTACGAGCGCGGTCTGCTTTCGCTAGATGGCGGTAAGAAAGGTTTCTTTATTTTCCTGGTGGGCGACAAGACAAATGCATTTCATCGCATCCTGCGACACACTTATTAAAAACACTCCAGCTTCCGATTACTACCCTAGATAAAAACATGCAGGCACTTCCAGCCACATTAAGCTCGTGGCCTAAGGTTTTGCCTGCATCGGCAGGGAGCAGTGGCCGGGAAGGTTCTCGGCCTGAGCCTCTGTCACCTCGGGGCTTGAGCTGTTCCAGCTGTCATTCTTTCAGTCAGGCACCAAGGAGAAGACGTACAATGAATGGCTTTAAACACACAGAGACCAGGCTGATTTTAAGGAGGTCTTCCCCCAGGAGTACAGAAAGTGCCCTCCTACACGAGAACGGTCTCATCGGATTCCAACCCCGTGATGAAGGAGTTAACTCGGGATGGAAGCAGGTGTCTACTTGCTCGCCAGGGACATCGTTGGTGGGAATCCTATTCCTCTCTCGGTCCTGGGCACATGATGCCCAGTGAGATGTAGCAGGGAGTGACTTTTCTCCCAGTTAAGAGAAAAGTGCCTGCCCAGTATATAAATCAATTAATCGCAAACATAAGCAAACTTATCGACAGGAATACTGTAATTGCAAGGGACTGTAATACTCCACTTACAACAATGGACAGATCATCTAGGCAGAAAATCAACGAAGAAACAACGGTCCTGGGGGCGCCCGGGTGGCTTGGTCAGTTAAGCGTCTGACTTAGGCTCACGTCATGATCGCATGGTTCATGGGTTCGAGCCCCACGTCGGGCTCTGTGCTGACAGCTCAGAGCCTGGCACCTGCTTCGGATTCTATATCTCCCTCTCTCTCTGCCCCTCCCCTAATTCCCACTCTGTCTCTCCCTCTATATCTCAAAAATAAACATTAAAAAAAAAAATTGCCCTGAATGATACACCGGACCAGACGTACTTGACAGATATATTCAGAACTTTTCATCCAAAAGCAGCAGAATACACATTCTTTTTGAGTGCACATGGAACATTCTCCAAGATAGATCACACACTGGGCCACGAAACAGCCCTCAATAAATATAAAAGAACTGAAATCATACCATGCATAGTTTCGGATCACAATGCTATGAAACTTGAAATCAACCACACACACAAAAATTTTGGAAAACCTCCAAATACATGGAGGTTAAGGAACATCCTACTAAAGAACGAATGGGTCAACCAGGAAATTGAAGAAATTAAAAAATATATGGAAGCAAATGAAAATGAAAACACGACAGTCCAAACCCTTTGGGATGCAGTGAAGGCCGTCCTAAGAGGAATATACATTGCAATCCAGGCCTATCTCCAGAAGCAACAAAGATCCCAAATACAAAACCTAACCACACAACCACAGGAACTAGAGGCAGAACAGCAAAGAAATCCCAAGGCCATCAGCAGAAGAGAAATAATAAAGATTAGAGCAGAAATAACCAATACAGAATCCAAAACAACAACAACAACAACAACAACAACAACAACAACAACAAAAAACCAGTAGAACTGATCAATGAATCTAAGAGCTGGTTTTTTTGAAAGAACAAACAAAACTGATAAACCCCTAGCTAGACTTCTCAAAAAGAAAAGGGAGACACCCCAAATAGATAAAATCATGAATGAAAGGAGGAGAGATCACAACCAACACCACAGAAATACAGATGACTCTCAGAAAATACTATAAAAAAATTATATGCCAACAAACTGGGCAACCCGGAAGAAATGGACAAATTCCTAAGCACCCACAGACTTCCAAAACTCAAACAGGAAGAAACAGAAAATTTGAAGAGACCCATAACCAGCGAAGAAATTGAATCAGTTATCAACAATCTCCCAACACGTAAGAGCCCAGGACCAGATGGCTTCCCTGAGGAATTCTACCAGACCTTTAAAGCAGAGTTAATACCTCTCCTTCCCTCAAGCTGCTCCAAAAAGTAGAAGAGGGAGGAAAACTTCCAGACTCATTCTATGAAGCCAGCATTACTTTGATTCCCAAACCCGACAGAGACCCCACCACACAGAAGGAGAACTACAGGCCGATGTCTCTGATGAATATGGATGTGAAAACTCTCAACAACGTAATAGCAAATCAAATTCAACAGTACATTAAAAGAATTATTCACCATGATCAAGTGGGATTCATCCCCGGGATGCAGGGCAGGTTCAATATTCGCACATCAATGCGATCCACCGCGTTAATAGAAGAAAGGATGAGAACCGTATGGTCCCGTCAGCAGATGCAGAAAAAGCATTTGACAAAACACAGCATCTTTTCTTGATGAAAACCCTCAAGAAAGTCGGGATAGAAGGAACATACTTGAACATCACAGAAGCCATTTATGAAAAGCCCACAGGTGCTCTCGTCGTCAACGGGGAACAGCACAGAGATCAGCTGCACCTCTATACACCAATAGTGAATCGGCAGAGAAATCAAGGAACTGGTTGGTCCCACTTACAACCGCACCACACGCAACGGAATACCACTCGACAATGAGAAAGAATGAAATCCTGCCATCTGCAACAACGTGGACGGAACTGGAAGGCATTACGCTGAGTGAAATAACTCAGTCAGAGAAGGACAGATGTATGTTCTCAGTGATACGTGAAATTTAAGAAACTTAACAGAGGACCATGTAGGAAGGGAAGGAAAAAAAAATAGTTACAAACTGAAGGGGAGTCAAGCCATAAGAGACTCTTAAGTACAGAGAACAAACTGAGAGTTGATGGGAGGTTGCGGTGGGGGGAGACGGGAAAATGGGCGATGGGCATTAAGGAAGGCACTTGCTGGGAAGAGCACTGGGTGTTGGATGTAAGTGACGCATCATGGGAATCTACTCCCGAAGCCAAGAGCACACTGCATACGCTGTATGTTAGCTAACTTGGCAATAAATTACGTTAAAAATAGAGAGAGAAAGTGTCTGAAAAGAAAGCCCCCTTCTTTTTTCTCCCTTCCTTCCTTCCTCCCTCCCTCCCTGGGGGGCTGCTACATGAGGGTGTGATTATCGGAGCCATGGCAGCCACTTTGGAACCACGAGAGGAAGGCCAAAAGCATCGAAGCCTGAGAAGCCAGAGCCCAGGAGCACCTGGAAGGCTGAATCAACCTTCCTCCTGCGTGGGCTTCCTGTTCCTGTATGGTGGGCTAATGAAGTATCTTCATCCCCTCTGTCATCGTTAGCTGGGTGTCCTGTTTCTCGTGTTAACATCGAGGCAAGCGGAATTCTTTTAACCTTGCAGACAAAGAACCCCGATGGCTGGAGACGCTGGGGAACTTGCCTGTGGAGCTACCGCCAGCCAGGCAGGGCCAGGATGTGACCCCAAGTGTGTGAGTCCAACATCGCCCCCGAGGCCGTGACACTGCCCTGCCCCGTGTGTGCCGTGGGTGGCGGATGACCTGCGGTGTCTTCACGCCCTGACCCCCCCCCCCCCCCCCACTGCAGGGCCTGACACCAATCAAGGACGCTTCCGTCAGAGTGCACACGTCCAGAAACTGCAGCCAAAACCCACACTGGATGCACCTGCTGCCCAAGAGGCTGGTCTCGATGTTTCGTGCCCTGGGGGCGGGATGCGGACCCTTGAATTTCTTGTTCCCCCCCAGATGCCTGGCACATGGCAGATACCCAACAAACATTTTTCCCATTAGTAAAAGTGAATAAATGGTAGGTTTTGCCCAACTTGACCAGGAGGTTATCTGTGGCTTTACCTGGCCCACAAAACCACCCCCCTGACCAGACGCCAGGACAGGGCAGTCGGGGAGTGTGGAAGCCTTCTGGAACCATCCCCAGGTGAGGTCACAACCGCACGGGCACCGTTACATCTAAAGCTCCCAAACCGACCGAGAGCTGTAACCGGGCTGGGTGCCTCCTCCTCCCCCAGGGACGGGAATGGCCCTGGCCCTGCAGAGGCCAGGGCACTGAGGCTAGGGGAGGCCGGCGGGGACCCCAGTCCACGCTTACCTGCTTGCCAAGCTCCGAGCCTCTCAGGAAGTCGTCCACCGAGGCGCCCCTCCTCTTGATGTCCGGGGAGCCGTAGCCGTCCTCCTCGTCTGAGTTTACATACAGACTGCCACCCCTCTCCAGGAAGATGCTCCTTTTCTCTAACTTGGAAGGACAAGGAAAGAAGCGGTCGGGAGGGCTGCAGAGGGGAAGGGGGCCTCCAGGCTCCCACGTCTCCTGGGCTCGGCCCTTCCTTGGCCCAGCCCCCTGTCCCCCTGGGGACCACCACAAGCAGGGGCCTGTGTCAAGTGGCCCAGCGCTGGCCCCTGGGCTTGGGCAGGTTTTCCGGTGCGCTGCCCCCCTCCCTTACCAGAACCACTTCCAGTCTTTGCTGGTAACCTACAGAAACCAACGGAAAGTTCTCTCTCCATGTGTCCCATCTGCCTGGCTCTCTTGATCTGATTAACTAACGTTTTCTTGAAAAACGAGATTCAGACATTTGCTTTCTCTCCATGCCTTCCAAAAAGCGAGCTGGCCAGGGAACCAGCAGCCCCAGTCTCTGGCTCCCGCCTGCAGTCGGGGACCCTCCCTGGGGGTCTTAGAGCTGTGGGATGTGCGGCTGCCGTCCAGGACAGCAGAGGGGCACCTGTTCACCTGCCAGGCCCTTCCTGCCCACAAAGCCTCGCCAAAAGCACCTGACATTCCGGGCCTGGGCTTCTGCTTTGTGAGACTCAGCACAGGGGCGGGGGGCCCCCTGGTCAGTGTGCGTATTCAGGACCGTTCTCGTCACAAGTCACAAATTAATGCTGAACTCTTTTTTTAAGTATTCCAGGCCCATACTGAATCAGCTAGGAGATGTCACATAAAAGCCTGGATTTGTGGTGTTTCAGGCGACACTGAAGGCTGTCACTGAACCCCTCATCCCTCCTGGCTGTTCTGAATGTCCCTGTGTCTCTCAGCTCTGACCTTCAGGGTCTGCACCCTTCCGGAGGTGCCCTGACCTGGTCCCCAGCCTGGAGGCAGGCTGGCCAGCCCTGGGGACATCCCGGAAGTGGGGGCTCCCCAGCACTGGCACAGATCTCTCCATCCGGCAGCTCAGAGAAGGCGCCATCAGGGGTCAGGCTCCTGGAGACTGGACAGGCTGGACAGGCAGAGTGGAGGGGGACACTGACCACCATGGTCCCTGTGCCAGAGCCCTGACCACAGGCTGCAGCAGACATGCTGGGCACCCCAGGAGACCGATGCACCCGAGGAAGGGATGGGGTTCTGTCCCTGGCAGGGAGGGGGGCATGGCTCCCAGCCGGGCCGAGGGACAGTGGGACCAGGGAGACGACACCCAGCCTTACCCGGCTGCTCTCGGCCACTCTCTGTGCAGCTTCCCGGGCCATGGCCTTGGCGACGGAGGTGGAGACCGGGGTGCCCTGCGGCTGCGGCAGGATCCGGCTGGGCGAGGGCGACCGCCGCCCCGGGCCCGAGCCCTGCATGCTGGGTGGCTCCAGCATGTGCCCATGGGCGGGGGCCGGTGCCCGGCTCTGCTCCCAGGCCTCGTCCACCATGATGTGGGGACCCAGGTGTTCCTCTTTGGTATCAGGGGCTCCGGCACTTGCTAATGGCTTCGGTGTGGGTGCAGTTCTCGGGTGGGGGGTTGGAGGCACCAGGAGGTCGGGGGGAATGGCAGCGAAGGCAGAGTCCACGGACTCGCCCTGTGCAGAGAGGGTCCGCACGGTCACGGCCTTGGCTTCCAGGCTCCGCAGCCGCACCAGCTCCACGGCCGCGCTGTCCGCCACGGGGGAGATGACCTCAGCCACCTGTGCACAGAGAATGCCGGTCACAGGCTGCCCGCGTCCCCCCAGCTTGTCCCCCTGCACCCTGACCAGCGCGAGACAGCCTCTCATGCCCAGGGACTGGGGCCCATCTGTGCCCAGCTAGACGCACTGCCCGGCCTGGAGATCAAATGGGCCGCAGAGAGGGAACCAGGCAGGAGTCAGGCTCCTGGACTGGGGGCTGGGGACTTCTACAAACCCTGCACCTGCCAGCTGTTGGAGGTTTCCAAGGCACAAACTAGGGCCACACTTTTTCCTTCCCTGTCCGGCACCAATTCAGGTACAGATGCAGGGGCCCCAGAGGCATGAGAACATTCAGTGTAAACCAGGAAAGCTGGGTTGGGGGAGGGGGCCAGGCAAAGGCCACAATGGACCTCCTGCTGCCTGAGAGGGAGGAGGCTCCTCTTATGCACATAGCCTGCCTGTGGGCTTCCCCACAGAAGTGGAGCAGAAGGGGCTCCTGGAGAAGGAGGGGAAGGGAGGGAGCAGAGGAGGTCCTGAGGGAGGAGGAGGGACAGAGGGGAAGAGTGAGGAACACCGGGGAGTCCTGGGGAGGAGGAGCAGAGAGGAGGAGGGAGTAAGGGGAGGAGCAGAGGTGAGTCCTAGGGGAGGAGGGGAGCAGAGGGGAGTCCT